>NC_064634.1:450149108-450463692 GCF_023864275.1 Schistocerca cancellata | reverse complement strand
AGAGACACCAGTAACTGTACCTGGATTGCTTAGTCATCACACAGCAATAAAAAAGGAAGATTTATGTTTGACAGTATTATGAGAATGATAGTTGATACTCACCATATAGTGGAGTCGCTTTTCGCAGATAGGCACAACAAAAAGACTGTCAAAACACAAATTTTGGCTAAACAGGTCTTCATTAGATTTAGACAGCATGCAACACACAAAGGCAATGCGTGCAGACATGGCCACGGCCACAGTCTCTGACTGCCAAGGCAAGACTTTGAGCACTTTGAGCATCTTGTACTGCTGCTCACATTCTAGCCTAGGCAGCTAGAGACTGTGTGTGTTTCAGTTGTGTTTACTCACACATCTGTGGTGTGTGTGTGTGTGTGTGTGTGTGAGAGAGAGAGAGAGAGAGAGAGAGAGAGAGAGAGAGAGAGAGAGACAGAGAGAGAGAGATTCTGGTGAAGGGCTGTTTGGCTGAAAGCTATGTTTGACAGTCTTTTTGTTGTACCTATCTGTGACTCAGCATCTCCACTAAGAAACTGATACACGAAATTGGTCTTATGAAGTTCTGTGTGGTGGAAGAGGGGGGGTTTGGAGGCAGAGGGGAAGGTTTGCACTGCTCACATGGAAAAATCTATCTTTAATTAAGAAATCCCAACCTAATCATGGATCTGCCATTATAGATTTATCATTGAGTCAAAATAGCAGAATTAAAAAATAATTTGAAAGTGATGAATGAAACCAAAATATTTTGTGATTGGCTCTGCATGGGATCTTAACCCTGTCATATTCATCTTTCTTTTTGTTGTAATACATTCGGTTACAATGATTCAAAACTTCAGAAAGAGTAGATGAGATGAAAGCTCCATGTATAAGCGACAGTCAAAAGAAAATAAGATTGATGGAAAAAAGTCAGTAAACTGTTTAGTATTTCAAAAGTAATCACCATAGCTGTGAATACATTTATGCCACTGTGAGACAAGATGGTCAATTGCTTCACGAAAACATGTTTGCGGTTGTCTACGAAACCATGATTGTGCCCATGTGTGCACCTCTTTGAGTGAACCAAACGAATGGCCAAGAATGTTTCTTTAGGGCCCCAAAAATAAGGATATCATATGAGGAGAGATTGGGACTGTATGGAGGTCGTGTGAAGGCTTCCCAGACAAAACTCTGCAGCATATTTTAAGCAACCTGTCAAGGTTGTATAGAGTACGCTGTAGAAGTTTTGTGGGAAACGCTTATATGTTCTCCATAAAGTTCCAATTTCTCCCCATGTGATTTCCATATTTTTAGAGACCTGAAGAAAGACATTCATGGCTGTCCCTTAGCTTGAGATAAAAATGTGCATGCCTGGCAATTGCAAACATTCTTCCACAAAGGCTTTGACCCTGTTGTAAGGCAATTACAGTAGAATAAATGTGTTAACAACTATGGAAAGTACTTCTGTGTTAGTGAATAGTTTACTTAATTTTTCCACTTTTTTTGTATTAATTTGACTGCTCTTGTATGCCACTCTCTCATAAGTTTGCTTTTGTAGATCCGTGTACTATGTACGCAAATGCTCTATTATTATTTTACAGCATCCTATTTTTTTAATACTGTGTTCCCCTCACGAATTTGAAGCTGTGTGATGGGTTAAAGAAATCCCAAATTAGGTAGATTTTCATAATCCAGCTAGATTATCTGCAGTGCTAAAGCAATCAACAGTAACTTCATAAACACTGATTGACATGCACCATTTTGGTTTTGAGAACTGTGGACTCACTTTTTTGAGGTGTGGGCAGCAGAATACATGCTTCCATTGTACATATGAGGAACCTAGCAAGTTGGAGTAACTCCATTTGCTATAAATCTAATCCTTACATAAATTTCTTAATTCTTTTTTTATATTATGCTGGTAGAAGATGTACCACATTTACATAAAGCACCAAAATTCTTATTTAGTGATGTTTCTGTAAAATTCATTATTCATCAGTTTATCTGAGTTCCCTAAATGCCAATAGTATAGTTAATTTTTCACCATATGTGTTCTTTTAAGAGAAATCTGTAATTTGCTTTATTCAGAAGCCATATGCTCAGGAACATATTGTGAGCTAACAATTGTTTATTTCCAGAATGACAAACTATTTGAAAGCCCTCATTTCACTCGATCAGTAAACATTTTATTATTTGTGAAAAGTCATTAACTAAAATGTTATTTGTAATTAAAGTTTCCACACCCAGAGAATACTATTATTATTTGGATCTTTAAGTATGTTTATAAAATCATAGGTGCAGTTATAATTTTCGTGCTGTAAGTTTTCTGAACTAGAAAATAGCTTTGGTTACCAGAGTAATTTGACAATTGAGAAATGAAGAACACTGCTATCCTGTTTAATTTACAAGAGGCTTGGTAAATTTCCACCGCAGTGCGCATGGTATGAATAAAATAGGCCGCCAAACTTTTTTTTATTTCCCAATTATCTGTCAATAGATAAACCAAATTATTACTTGCTTCCCCATAATGTCATTGCCACTAATTTCAAATTTGTTCTCTTTATATAGCAATAGGAATTTAGGGCCTAGTAATCATTCAGTAACTTCTCCATGGCAGAGTCATGATTAGCTATTTTCATCTTAATATCTCAATGTAAAAATTCATAGAGTGCACTCACCCATACCACATTTCAATGTCAGAGTCACTAATATGAGCAGATCTTATTGTTACACTCAGTGTGATTATTTAATGAAGTTGTTTGGAAAATCTATCTGCAGTTGTCCACATAACTTCTCTGTGTTAAAGTGTTAGTAAAGCTTCAGTGACTGAGTTCTTTCAAATGCTATTTTCAGAAGATTTGCTTTTTTGTAGACTTGGATGATGACTTCACCATGGAAAGAACCTGCCACTGTTTAGAGTTCATCAAGTGTAGTAGCTGAATTGGTTTATTTGAACTATAAAAATAGTTATAGCAGAAGTTAATCTTCATCATTGTGTGTTTTGGCGCTAAGAAATGTGAAGTAATCTCAAGTTTAAATCAATGATGTCAAGTCCATCACTGAAATAGAATCCCTAATGATGAAGAAAAGCTTCCTAATGATGCACTAAACATAAAATGTCGCTGCCTATACAACTAAGCATGAGAGGAGTGCACATTAAAAAAAGCATTTTGTAAGCAACTTTGTTTCCAACTGGAAAAACAGGTTGCCCAAAACTGCAGTACTAAATGCTATACTGTACAGCACACTCATTGAGACTTGAAGTCTTCATTTCTATTTTGTGAAGTAAACAAGTCATATGAGGAATGAGTCCAGTTTGTAAAGATTTCTATTCTTTGTTTATAAGATATTCCTGTAAGAGTTACTGTTAAGTCAATTATAAATTCATCAGGCAAATTTAGGAAAAATAAAATTACAAATGTGGGCTAGATACCTATACAAAGTGTTAATATGCACATCTTACAATGAAATTATGGAGTAATCTACATACTAATGCAATGAGTTTGTTGAGGTGATGAATCCACAAACAATAAACACATTTCAAGTACAGGAAACCTTGGCTAAACAGTGAAGGCTGCTTAAGGCCAAATAGAATAAATAAAAAAGTACATGAAACCTTTCACTGCTTTTGCATTACTTTCTGGATAAAAATTATCTTTGACAGATGAATAATATTGAATTCAGCTTGTGTTAATCACCAAAATTTTAATTAATTCAGGGATAAGCATTATAGCTCTTGGATGAAACATAATTCCTTCCTTTTGACAAAATGGTAGCATGTTCTAATAATAGTATTTAGTTGGGTTAATACACACAGTAACAGAACACTGCTGTTGTAAAAACAAAAACTGATTTACAGTTTTCCTTATAATACCAGTAATATTACAGTACTGAATAATTACTTCATTAAGCAATTAATAATTTTTCTTCAAAAGTAACAAACTTTGAGATAAACAGCCCTAAGTATTTGCTCTCTCCTGCTCAAATTTAAAGGTTGTCATTTATGAATTCTTCTACTGAATAGTAACATTTCTGCACTAGTTTCTCATATAAGGATTTTTTCAGTGTTTCTAAATTTATGCTGAGCAATTCTCTTTCTTTCACAAGCTGTGACATTATCATGAATAAAACAGTGACCCATATATGCAATAAGTTTCCTTTACTTTACGTCTATGGTCACAAACTTTTTGCTAACAGATTTTAAGCTGTAGACAATCTGCAAGTGTATTTATGTTTTTTCCCATTTGTTGCTGTAGATCTGATGATGATCATTACAGACCGAAACTGGTAATCTGTTAACAAAAACTTTGTGACCATAGACGTAAAGTAAAGGAAACTTATCCTCTTCTTTTCACTTTGTTATAATTTGTAATAGCCATATAATGTGGAGTTTGAGCATAAAGTTTTAAATGGTGGGTGGGCAGCATAAAATTATTTTGATTCCTGGTATTGTAATCATGTTGAAAATGATTTGCTACAAATAAATCAGGGTTACTGTGTACAGAGATAATCAGCTCATATATGTATAGCGAGGGAATCCTTAGTATACTCAGACTTTTTAGGAGTGGGTGCCATGACTTCCTTCTCCCTACATTGTGCATTTCTAATGATGGTTTTCTGAAGTTTTACTAATTGACACATATGGTTTGAGTTACCCCAAAATACAATTCCATACCTTATTACTGACTCAAATTAGCTGTGATATACTACTTTTCTTGTGCCCATACTGGTAGCATTTCATATGCTAGGCTATTTAATTTATTTGCAAGGTACTGTATGTGTGACCCCCATGATAGATTTTTATCTAGTTGCATTCCTATGAATTTCACACAGCTAGCTTCCTGCAAATCCTGGTTTCTGTGACTGAACTGAATATCATTTAATTTTTGCTTGTTTTGTTTTAAATTGCAATAACTGATCCTTTTCGATGTTTAATTTTAACACATTTAAGTCAAACCAGTTATCTAAGATTTCTAAAGTATTTAATGCAGTTTGTTGAATTTGATCTGTAATGTTACTTTCAGTTATTAAAGATGTGTCATCTGCAAATAAAACTGAGTGACACTCAATATTAAGTGGCAGATCATTTAAAAGGACTCTGGGTTAAGTAGATATAATCTTGTGTAGGAAGGACCTCATGTCAGGACATGATACAAGAAAACAAAAAAAGATATTTACTTTCACAGTTACTTTTTGTTTTCCATATACCATTAAGATTAATCAAACATGTGTAATAAGATACCTGATCACAATACCATTACTTCACACAAACAAAAATTTATGAATAGACACAAGCGATACAACAGCCTGCCAAGATATGTATTTTAAGAGCAGTAGCTGAAATTTATACACGCAGTGAATAAGTAACGTGGATTGTGAACTTCTCAGTACTGTATGGCATAGTCCAAAATAAAAGAACTATGATTTTACAATAGAGAGATAGCAGAATCCAAAAACTGAATCTTACAATTCTGTAAGTGGCAACAATTGCACACCTATTGAAGTAAACTATACATTAAATCATGATTTCAGTTTCAGATACCATTATGAGTGATTGACACTTACAGTGAAAAAAAATCATGTGCATTTTATGTAGTCATGTAGAACTGACAAAAATTGTTTGTGTATACATTTTGAAATCCCACTTGTGAAATGTGAACAACAACAATATTTTAAAGTCATTGGCAAATCTAGAAAATGGAAAAAGGAAGCTGAGAAGGCAAGACAGACAGACAGAGAGAAAGAGAGAGAGTAGGAACAGGAGACAGGATAGCGAGCTACTAGTTGCAGCATCCGCAGGCTATGCTATAGCTGTGGGGGAAGTGGAGTAAAGTTGAGAAGGGCAAAGGTTTCTGTCAATGTGCCAGTGGGGTAGAAGGTTGTGTAGGGCTGGAGTGGGAGAAGGAAAGGTTAATATCAGGGCGGTGGTGTGGGTGGAAAGAATACAGTCAGTGAAGCAGTCATTGAATTTGAGCATGTCATGTTGGGTGGCACGCTGAGCAAATGGGTGATCCAGCTGTCTCTTGGCCAGTTTGGCACTGGCCATTCATATGGACATACAACTTGGCAGTGGTCATGACCATGTAGAATGACAGAAAGTGGTTGCAGATAACTTGGTAGATCACATATCTACTTGCACATTTTCCCTGCCTTTGATGGAATGTGAGATGCCTGAGACAGAACTGAAGCATGTTGTGGTATGGATCAGGTTTTGCATCTATTACAGGATAAGCCCCATGGGACAATTGGTTCAGAGCAGGGGTGGAATAGGAGCAGACAAGGATATCATGTGATTTAGATAGACAGCAAAATACCAGTGTATATGTGTGTGTGTGTGGGGGGGGGGGGGGATATTTTTCATTTCATGACATGATGAGAGGTAGTCAAAATTCTTCCCTTCTCTGAACTATCATTAATGAACCCTGATGATGAGAGAAAAAATGTTATGAACTATTGTAATGCAATACAAGTCATCCAATTTTAGCATTTTAAGAAAACTAAATTGTGTGGTTGCCTTTGTCTTAAATCAGTATTTATGTCTCCAAGAATATATATCCTTTCCTTATATGTGAAACAAATACTAACAAAGAGATAGAGGGGCTGGCCAGTACTTACCTCAGCTCAGTACAGCCGATAGATACACAAAACAGAACAGAAAATTTACATTCCTAGCTTTCAGAACTTTGTTCTTTTGTCAGGAAGGAGAGAGGGGAAAGAAAGGGAAGAAGGGAAAGTGGATTCAGTTAGTCACAACCCAGGTTATGAAGCAACAGGGAAAGGTAAACAGGGAGGGTAGCAAGGATGGAGGCATGGTTGTCAGAGGGAAGCCAAAGATATTCTACTGTAATTACTGTGCCCGCTTCAAACCAAAGAGGATGCATGCGGAAGTAAAGAGGTATATAGTATAAAGATAAACACAACTATGTAGCATGAAATGATGCGTGAATGGCTAAAGAGGAAAGAGAAAGAGGAGAAGACTGAAGAGTAAATGGGAGTGAGGTTGGTTAACGTAGGTTCAGGACAGGGGGATGGCGGGATGAAAGGATCTGATGGAGTGCAAGTTCCCATCTCCGCATTCTGAGGGACTGGTGTTGGGTGGGAGAAGCCAAATGGCACGTACAGTGTAGCAGGTTCCTAGGTCCCTAGAATTATGCTGGAGGGCATGTTCTGCTACTGGGTATTGGTCATCTCCTAGGTGGACAGTTCGTCTTTATCCGTTCATGTGCTCAGCCAGTTTAGTTGTTGTCATACTGATGTAAAAGGCTGTGCAGTGCAGACATGTCAGCTGATAAATGACGTGTTGTTTCACATGTGGCCTGGCTTGAATTGTGTATGTTTTTCGCCACTCGCTATCTTTTTTTGGTCAACCTTCATCCATACTTTTCTTATTTAGTGGTCTTCCTTTGGTATTGAACATTACCAACACAATTTCTTTCTCGTCTTTCCCTCCTTGTTTTATTCCTTCTTATTATTACTATTTTAACTTTAGTTATTTAATTTCCCTACCCACCAGTTACCCACTATGTACCCTAATCCTATACCACATTATTTACATTCATTCCAGAAACGTGCATTCACTGTAGCCAAACTGAAATCCCATATACTTTTCCTCTGGTCCTGCTTAACCTTTGGAGTTACCCTAAAGGACTTACCTTCTGGGTGCAATTCCTCCTTCCACCAGTCTCTCCTGGACTTCCAGAACCGTCAATCCTTCGCTCTTACCCAACTTGTCCTGAATCTCTACACTACTTCGTGTAACCACCACTCCCAACAGCTCCTATCTCTCTTCAAAGTCCTCCACCACTCAAACCCCTGCTTGGAGAACACACTCAGGAACATCATCCTAGAAGCCAGCTGTAAACTTGAGTTCCATGCCACACACCACCTAAAAACTATCCACTGTGCTAGTGCAACACCTAAGAAGTGGGGTCCCTCTTCCTATCCCTCACAAACACCAACCACAACAGAACCTTCAACAAACCCCCCTCATAGCCAACAAACCTAGCCTAGCCACCCTACTCAATCTCCCAATCCCAGCACATACCACACACAGACCAAATCTCAACTATAACCACAGTCTGTGTATTTTAGCTGTTCTCCTTGTTCGCTGTCCGTCTTCATCCCTTCACTGTATGTGTTCCTGTTTCTATGCATTTGGGGGCTGATGACCATGCTGTTAAGCGCCCGAAAACCTCAAACCACACACACACACACACACACACACACACACACACACAGTCAAATGCCACATATTACCAATCCCAATTCAGTTCTAAATCTCTCATCCAGATCCCTCTCTCCTCCAGAGACATCTGTTCTATCAAAAGGCTTAACCTTTAGTCCCATGCCTAAATTCCACCACACTGCCCTGGTTAAAGATATCCTCTCATTCACCCAGAACCTCAACTAGAAATATCACTTCACTACCCAAACACAGCCCCCAAATACTAGACTCAGTGTTGAACCCTGTCTAGAACAGTTCCGACTGCCTTCTCAAAAGGGATCCACCTCCCCTCCCCCAAAACCATCCCTTGCAGACATTTCAGGAATTCCTCACATCCAGTGTTGCCTCCCAGTCCTTCTTGAAGAACATCCTGACAACCCCCAACATCACCCCAGCTGAATCCCGTGCCATTAAGAAGGTGAAAACAGACCGCTCTATTGTCATCCTCCCGGCAGATAAAGGCTTCACAACTGTGGTACTTGACCATGTGGAGTATGTGGCAGAAGGACTGTGTCAACTCTCTGACACCTCAACTTTCAAAGCTGTTACCCAGGATCCTATTCCCTCCATCCAGACTGAGCTGCAGAAAATCCTAAAAATCCAAGGTCCCTCACAAGACCTCACAATGGCTTCCATAGACCTACTCACTCCACCTGAGCCACATACCCCTACCCTCTACCTATTACCCAATATCCACAAAGAGAACCACCCTGGCCGTCCCATTGTAGCAGGCTTCAAGGCCTCAACAGAACGTATCTCAGCTCTGGTAGACCAACACCTCCAACCTATTACCCGCAGACTCCCATCCTACATCAAAGACACAAACCACTTCCTAGAATGCCTCAAATCCATTTCCACTCCTCTCCCACCTGAAATCTTTCTTGTCACCATAGATGCTACACCCCTTTACACAAACATCCCATGTACCCATCGTCTCTCTGCCCTTGAACACTACCTCTCCCAACGCCCACCCGAAGATCTTCCAAAAACCTTGTTCCTTATCACACTTACCAACTTCATCCTCACCCATAAATAATTACTTCACTTTTGAAGGCCAGACCTACAAACAAATCAGGAGAACAGCCATGAGAACCAGGATGGCTCCGTCCTATGCCAACCTCTCCATGGGCCACATGGAGGAGGCTTTCCTGAAGACCCAACAGCTGCTTCCCCTGGCCTGGTATAGGTTTATAGATGCCATCTTTGTGGTCTGGACTCATGATGAAGAAACACTCCTTAATTTCCTCCGTAACCTCAACTCCTTTTTGAATCTGAATTTCACCTGCTCCTTCTCCAAAACCCAAGCCACCTTTCTGGATGTAGTCCTTCATCTTGTTTAAGCTTACATCTACACCTCTGTCCATATCAAACCCACAAACAAAAACAGTACCTTCACTTTGATAGCTGCCATCCATTCCACATCAAACGCTCCCTTCCCTACAGCCTAGGAATTCGTGGCAAACATATCTGCTCCAGTGATGAATCCCTCAACAATTACACCAATAACCTGACCAGTGTGTTCTTCTCCTCTTTCTCTTTCCTCTTTAGCCATTCAAGCATCTTTTCATCCTACGTAGTTGTGTTTATCTTTATACTATATACCTCTTTACTTCTGTATGCATCCTTTTTGGTTTGAAGCTGGCGCAGTACTTACAGTAGAATGGCTTCCCTCTGACAACCATGCCTCCATCCTTGCTACCCTCCCTGTTTACCTTTCCCTGTTGCTTCATAACCTGGATTGTGACTAACTGAATCCACTTTCCCTTCTTCCCTTTCTTTCCCCTCTCACCTCTCTGACTAAGGAA
The DNA here is from genome assembly GCF_023864275.1 of Schistocerca cancellata. Lineage (NCBI taxonomy): Eukaryota > Metazoa > Arthropoda > Insecta > Orthoptera > Acrididae > Schistocerca > Schistocerca cancellata. The sequence continues at coordinate 450,453,693 of NC_064634.1, read as the reverse complement.
CAAAGTTCCGAAAGCTAGGAATGTAAATTTTCTGTTCTGTTTTGTGTATCTATCGGCTGTACTGAGCTGAGGTAAGTACTGGCCAGCCTCTCTATCTTTTTGTTAGTATTTTTCACATCTTTATATGAGTTTTTCCATTAATCATTTAGATATCCTTTCCTTAGACCATTTTGCAAAAAATAAGTCAATTTTCTCCAATGACTTCCCAAATGCTTCAGTGTTAGTATCTGAGATACAGTACAAAAGTATAGTTATGATTTTTAATGTGGGCTGTAACAGTGCAGCTTCTTCCGTTGCATTTTCTAGGTTTATATCGTCCACACTAAGGACACTGTGCCTCAGGGCTCAATTCTTGGGCCACTATTATTCCTGATTTTTATAAATTATCTGCCATCATGTACAAGCCTGCCATGTAAATTTACATTATTTGCTGATGATGCCACAATTTTTATGAGCAGTAGAACAGATAACAATCTTGAGGAACTCATTAATCACATACTCTCAGATGTGGTTAACTGGTTCAAGGTCTCTCATTAAATTCAAACAAGACCAGCTTTATTCAATTCTGTACAAAAACAGAAAAAGAGAGAGAGATAAGTGTGACATATGGTAATCAACCAATAGTAAGAATGGAAACAACAAAATTTCTTGGAGTGCACATTGACAAGAAAATGAACTGGTCTTCACATATTATTGATCTCTGTAAAAGGCTTAGCTCTGCTACCTATGCTTTACGGGTTGTCACTACATGTGTTGAACCTAACACTGCAAAAGTGGCATACTATGGCTATTTTCATTCTCTCATTGAGTGCGGAATTATTTTTTGGGGCAACCAGCCATTAGCAAGGAAAGTGTTCATTGTACAGAAGTGAGCTTCAAGAATTATATGTGGATTGCACCCAAGAGACTCGTGTAGAAATAGTTTTCATAAACTTGAAATATACACAGCTACATGCCAATATATTTTTTCTCTCATGTGTTTTGTTTGTAAAAATATAGAGATATTTCAACCAAACAGTAATTATCATGAGCATAACACACGGGGGAAGAATGACATACACAGTGAGCACAGAAATTTGAGCTTGGCACAAAAGAGTGTCCACTATACTGAAGCAAAACTCTTCAATGTTCTTCCTTCCTAAATAAAGACAGAGATTCATAACAAGAGTAAGTTTAAGAAAGCACTAAAAATATTTCTGCTAGAAAAAGCTTTTTACAGTCTATATGAATTTTTAACTAAATAAATTGTAATATTTTAATATTATATTATACAAGTTGATATAATGCCACTAAGAATGCTATTTAACCTGAGATCTGTATCTCTGTGTGCTCTGTATCTGTTTTCTGTAGTGTTTTAATGATTCTAAGAAAAAATATATTTTCTTTTTCTGTATTGCTGCCCAAAGAATTTACTGTATAAATTTTTATATAATCATACGAATATAATAGAGGGAAACATTCGACGTGGGAAAAATATATCTAAAAACAACGATGATGTAACTTACCAAATGAAAGCGTTGGCATGTTGATAGACACACATACAAACACAAACACACACACAAAATTCAAACTTTCGCAACCAATGGTTGCTTCATCAGGAAAAAGGGAAGGAGAGGGAAAGACGAAAGGATGTGGGTTTTAAGGGAGAGGGTAAGGAGTCATTCCAATCTTGGGAGTGAAAACACTTACCTTAGGGGGAAAAAAGGACAGGTATACACTCGCACACACACACATATCCATCCGCACATATACAGACACAAGCAGACATTTGTAAAGGCAAATAGTTTGGGCAGAGATGTCAGTCGAGGCAGAAGTACAGAGGCAAAGATGTTGTTGAGTGACAGGTGAGGTATGAGGGAAGAGAGGATATACTGAAGGGCAAGTTCCCATCTCCAGAGTTCTGACAGGTTGCTGTTAGTGGGAAGTATCCAGATAACCCGGACGGTGTAACACTGTGCCAAGATGTGCTGGCCATGCACCAAGGCATGTTTAGCCACAGGGTGATCCTCATTACCAACAAACACTGTCTGCCTGTGTCCATTCATGTGAATGGACAGTTTGTTGCTGGTCATTCCCACATAGAACGCTTCACAGTGTAGGCAGGTCAGTTGGTAAATCACGTGGGTGCTTTCACACGTGGCTCTGCCTTTGATCGTGTACACCTTCCGGGTTACAGGACTGGAGTAGGTGGTGGTGGGAGGGTGCATGGGACAGGTTTTACACCGGTGGTGGTTGCAAGGGTAGGAGCCAGAGAGTAAGGAAGGTGGTTTGGGAATTTCATAGGGATGAACCAAGAGGTTACGAAGGTTAGGTGGATGGCGGAAAGACACTCTTGGTGGAGTGAGGAGGATTTCATGAGGATAGATCTCTGAGTTAATTGTATCATTGCCACCAATATCTTAGTAAAACTCTTGTGAGTGGGGCTCAGTGATCCTTAATCATGCCTAACACTATCCAGATGTGTGTCAAAAGATGTTGCTAACGTCTCCCATCACAGAACTGCATAGCAGGAGAGAAATTGAAACCCTGTGGCAGTACCAAGTTTACTCCAACTACAGTGGTGCTATCTTTTTGTTTGGTCATCAGCTTCCTCAGTTACATATATGAGATGACACTGTAAACTTTCACATGACCCCTCCCCCCACCACCACAAATCCCCTCACAAATGTCTAGACATGGCACTCACCAGCCACACACTATGAAGTGAACCACCATAACCATCTCTCAAACACATCATTTACATTTACATTAGCTATGGCTTAAGTTACAAAATCAAGACATTTCCATTTCAGTCACAGAAATTTTGTCATTAATTTTATCTTGTCAAATACCCAAAAGCAGAGTCTGTATTGAGAAGTTATTTTCCCCAAACATGTTTGCAGAAATAAGTAAATTATTGCCCAGATCATTCTAAATGATGAATTTATAGAATCAGAAGAACCGAAATTCTCACAACCTTTGCCCCTGAAGCATAAACCAGGTAAGTAACATAACTATATGATATGTTATACTATTTTAAACTGTATTCATCCAAGACAAAAGAAGTGACTTCTTTCTTGTAGGTTTATGTCCAAATCCGTTGATGGCCTCTGATAAAGAATTTACATCATCATACTATGCACCTGACAAACAAATGAATTCGCAGTCTTAGCCACAACCTATTTCATCTTCTGTGTCTCTCTCAGTGTAATGTTACTGGAAATTTATTACCTATAGACGTACTGTCACTGAAGAAACAAATACAATGTAACTGACTTAGCTTTTACATAAATGCAAAAATGTGCACAGGCACAGGTCATGTTGTGTGGAGAGCAGTTCTGGTACTAAGACTTCAGCTGACAGAAATTGAAATGATCTCTTCAATGACAAAGTGTTGCTCACTAGAAAGTTGTGTAACAACATGGAGATCTGTCTTGACAGCTATTCACAGTGCCAGCTGCTCCACCAATTGTTGATTCTCTGCAAGCGTTCCTGCACTTCGCTGCAGTCTTCCAGCATCTCAGCCTCCATACAGACAAATAGCCTCATGTAACTACTGAAGCTCCAGTTATACAGTATTTCATTCTTTTGCAGTTACACAGAATTTACATGTTTTTTACCTTGTCTTCCACCTTCATTTTCATTGTAAGGAAATGAAAATCCAACATTCTGGCAGAAACATCTGCATCACACATACCAGCTGAAGAAAATCAGGAAAGGAAAGCAGATAAACAGAAAGAAATAATAGCCATGAAATCAAACTTACTATACCAGAATGAGATTTTCACTCTGCAGCAGAGTGTGCACTTGATATGAAACTTCCTGGCAGATTAAAACTGTGTGCTGGACTGAGACTCAAACTCAAGACCTTTGCTTTTCACGGGCAAGTGCTCTAATTTACTAAACTTAGTATACTTCAGTTGCCACTAAAATCCTTTTTACATATATTTTTAGTTTTGGAATAATTCTTAAACACACTGATGAACAGAAACTGTCATGAATTTCAATTAAGAAGAAAACTACTTCTGTGAAAACACTTTGTGTAGTGTAAGCCAACATTAGGTCAAAGAATCTGACAGTTTATTACAAAAAAAAAATTATTCAAATGGCTCTGAGTACCATGGGACTTAACATCTGAGGTCATCAGTCCCCTAGAACTTAGAACTACTTAAAGCTAACTAACCTAAGGACATCACACACATCCATGCCTGAGGCAGCATTTGAACCTGCGACCGTAGCACTCACGCGGTTTCAGACTGAAGCGCCTAGAACTGCTCGGCCACACCGACTGGCAATTTATTATCAGTTTCAAGTTTATGCCCTGAACAAATGTCCTCTCTGTTTATTTTCTTTGTGTATCACTAATTCGGTTTGAGGCAACATTCAGTTGGCTGCTTCTCAGCCACAGATATGATGTGAAAAACCTTGTGGTAGATTGTGTCCATCTTGATGGAGACCACATAGTAAGAGATAAGCTCCATTCTTGGCAAGATATCCATCGCATGTACTGTCTGTTGGTAGAAACCTGATAGTCTGTCCTTACTACTGTGGCCAATGGGACATTAAACACTAATCTTCACACAATGGAAAATCCATTATGTAATAATGACAAAGTTATCAAGGGTAGTTGCTACTCACCATACAAAGGAGATACTGAATATATGTCGTCTACATCTACATCTACATCTACATCTACGTCCATACTCCACAAGCCGCCTGGTGGTGTGTGGGGGAGTGTACCTTGGGTACCTATATCGGTTCTCCCTTCTATTCCAGTCTCGTATTGTTCATGGTAAGAAAGATTGTCATTATGCCTCAGTGTGGGCTCTAATCTCTCTGATTTTATCCTCATGGTCTCTTCGCGAGATATATGTAGGAGGGAGCAATATACTGCTTGACTCCTAGGTGAAGGTATGTTCTCGAAACTTCAATAAAAGCCCTTACCAAGCTACTGAACATCTGTCTTGCAGAGTCTTCCACTGGAGTTTATCTATCATCTCCGCAACGCTTTTGTGTTTACTAAATAATCCTGGAATGAAGTGCGCTGCTCTCTGTTGGATCGACGACGCCACATTTATATACAAGAAAGGAAACCCACAAGTGAATAAAGAAGCCTCAACAGTGGAAAAAGTTCAGTGCTTGATAAACAGTGATAATTCAAATAACAAAAACAGTGCATCTAAAATTGTAGTAGATGGCAACACATGTACACAAAACACGCGTGGTTGCGTAAGAAAAAGTTCCGATCGCGTACGTAAACAAACACAACAGAAAAATAACGTAAAAATATTTGGAGACAGTCATGCTCGCAATATTTCGACATGCATGTCGAACTCTGCTCAAGATGGTTCGTGTATATCAGCAATTGTTAAACCAGGAGCAAAATTCGTGAATGTGGTAGAAGACATACACACAGAATGTGCTAAATTCACAGAAAAAGACTGTGTTGTGATAATTGCAGGAGCAAACAATGTTTATTGCAATGAGGCCAGCACTTTCATTAAAAAGCTACTCATATTGCTGCAGTTATTACAGCATACAAACATAATACTAACAACTGTGCCCACGAGATATGACCTGGCAGACTGGTCTTGTGTGAACAGAGAAATTCGCCTAACGAATAGTAAACTGAAACACTTTTGCACTAAGTTTACGAATGTGACACTACTGGATACAGACAGGTATGAGAGACACTGCTTCACAAAGCATGGACTACATCTAAATCAGTTTGGCAAATATAAACTAGCAGCAGACATTGGAAAAGCTTTTCATGAAATAATAGGCCTAAACAATAACGATCATGAAAGCAGACCAGTCATAGCCCTAACTAACGAGGGAAACTAAAGAGCTGGGCCAACTCTAGCAGGATTTGGTCCAGTAACAAAAATCTGCAACAAGTAATTAATACACAAACGAAAGTTCACTCAAACAGCAATACAATTAAAGACAAACAAAAGTTAACAGTGTTTCATCAGAACATAAGAGGCCTATACTGCAAGCTGGATCAGTTCACAGCAAATATAGAAGACACAAAAGGTATAAACAGTGTCCACATTCTGTGTCTAACAGAACATCACATCACTGCTGGTATTGAAGTGGTCCCTATTCCCAACTATGTTTTGGCAACATCTTATTGCAGGAACTATATGGACAAAGGAGGAGTAGCTGTATATGTAAAAAACAATGTCTTGTTCACGGCAATAGATGTACAAAGATTCTGCTTTGAGCTACATTTTGAAGTATGTGCTATAGAGGTGCCAGACACTGTCTCCAGATTAACAGTTGTGGCAGTTTACAGGGCACCATCTGGTAATTTTAAAGTGTTTGTTAAACAATTAGATACTCTTTTGTTGTACTTAAGTAGAAAAAATAAGGGCATGGTAGTTGTTAGGGATTTTAACATAGATTTCTTGGTTAATTCTCCCTGCAAGGTGGAGTTTGAAAATCTCATGTGCACGTACAACCTAGTTCCCGTGGTTAGCTCGCCCACCAGAACCACAACCTCTTCCAGTACTCTCATTGATAACGTTTTTGTTGATCAGAGTAAAGTCAACCATATTAATATTGAAATGGTTATAAATGGTCTGTCTGACCATGACGGACAACGAGTTACTTTCAACAGCTTGGGAATTCCTCTGAGTGACACCTCACTTAGATGGAAAACAGTAAGGAAAATAAGTGAGGAAGCTATTCAAACGTTCAGATCATGTCTTCAGCATACTGACTGGACACCTGTTTATCTAGCAGAAACTGCTAATTCAAAATACAATTTATTCACAAATGAGATAGCAGGTACATTTGAAAGTGTATTTCCAAAAAAGTCATACAGAGTCCAACCTGCTAGGTCTGCAAAAAAACCATGGCTCACTAAGGGCACCATAGCTTCCTGTCAGAGAAAAAGACAACTCTACATAGCATCAAAGACTTCTAACAACCCTGCTCAGCTAAAACATTATAAACTCTACTGTAAAATTCTTGCCAAAGTAATTAAAAACTCTAAAAGTATGTGTATAGCATCTGAAATTACTAATTCTGAAAATAAAATTAAAACAATCTGGAATGTGATAAAGAGAGAAACAGGGACTGCAAACTACACCAAAGACAAAAATATTGTTTTAACTGTTGACAACTCAGAGATAACTAATAGTGAGGAAATTACTGAAATCTTTAACCAACATTTTTTAACTGTCCCAACACAGATAGGTTGCCATGGTTCTGTAGATAAAGCTGCCTGTATAATGAAAAATAATTTTCCAGAACCTTTCAGTCAAATAAGTGTGCTTCCCAATACTGCCAATGAAATCAAAAAAATCATACAGTCTTTGAAAAATAAACATTCTGCTGATATCGACGATATTTCAAGCAAGCTGTTGAAGGCTTGCTGTAGTGAAGTGACCGAAGTTTTGTCTCACATCTGTAACACATCCATGCAACAAGGAGTGTTTCCAGACAGAATGAAATTCTCTGTTGTCAGGCCCCTGTACAAAGCAGGGGATGCTACAAATGTGTCAAACTATCGCCCTATCTCTCTATTAACAACATTTTCAAAAGTCCTAGAAAAAGCTCTGTACAACAGGATTGTGGCACACCTTGGTGACCTGAACATCATTAACAGTCAGCAGTTTGGTTTTCAAAAGGGAGTTTCAATAGATAACGCAATTTTCTCATTCACAAATGATGTTCTAGAGTCTATAAACAGCAAGAGGCTGCCAAATGGTGTCTATTGCGACCTATCAAAGGCGTTCGACTGTGTAGATCACCAGATACTCTTCAAGAAGGCCTGTCATTATGGAATTACAGGACCTGTAAGGAACTGGTTAAAATCGTACCTCGAAAATAGGAAGCAGAAGATTATTCTAGATGTTTCAGATAGTGTATCACAATATATAGTGGACTCTGAGTGGGGAATTGTGCAGCATGGAGTGCCACAGGGATCAGTGCTTGTGCCCTTGCTGTTCCTCATATATGTTAATGACCTGCCTTTATCCATCAATAAGCAGTGTAAATTTACAATGTTCGCTGATGATATGAGCATTGTGGTGGATAATGTGTCAACTACTGACTTAGAATCCGAGGTCAATGATATCCTTAAAGAAGTTCTGGGTTGGTTTAGTATTAACTCCCTTTCAATAAACCTGAAAAAAACCAATTTTATCCAGTTCCAGACAACCCACAAAAACCCAAAAGAAATAGTTATCACACAGAATGATCAGATGATAAAGCAAGTGTACTTATCAAAATTCCTAGGCGTATACATGGACAGTAGGCTGAACTGGGAACATCACGTTCTACAAACACTAAAACGGCTGACGTCGGCAACATTTGCTTTATGAATTTTGTCACGCTTCAATGACATTACCATCTCAAAGTCAGCTTACTTTGGCTATTTTCATTCAGTCATGTGTTATGGCATCATCTTCTGGGGCAATACACCTGCCGCAAAGAAAATCCTCACAGCACAAAAAAGAGCAATAAGAATCATTTGTGGTGTACCCCCACGAACCTCATGTTGAAATCTTTTTAAACGACTTGAAATACTGACAGCAACATCTCAGTACATATATTCACTGATGTGCTTCATAATAAATAACCCCACTCTGTATGAAACGAATTGCCTACGTCATGAACATAACACCAGAAGAAAAGAGGATTTCCACTGTGAGTTAAAGAACTTGACACTTATTCAGAAAGGGGTAGAGTATGCTGGAACGAAAATTTTCAATTCCCTACCCAACAGCATCAAAAGTATAAGGAGTAGTACATAAGTATTTAAACGTAGCTTGAAAAATTATTCACTTGAGACCTCACTTTATTCACTAGAGGAATTCTTTCAGAGAAATAAGTAAAACCCAGATTGGAAAGATGTTTTTAAATTTTTTGACACTTTTTACTGTTAAACTAATGTAATAATGCCCTAATGTAAAAATTCCTGTTTTTCTCATTTCCATTTTTGGGTCACTTTTAAACCCAAAGTGGGAAGTTTTGATTACTGTTCAAGGTTAAAATAGATGCAATAATGCCCTAAATATGAAACTGCTATCTTCACATTTATGTTGACTAGTTTTTAAGCTAATAAGTAAGACATTTCCAGGGGCAGATGTGGACTCTGACCACAATCTATTGGTTATGACCTGTAGATTAAAACTGAAGAAACTGCAAAAAGGTGGGAACTTAAGGAGATGGGACCTGGATAAACTGAAAGAACCAGAGGTTGTACAGAGTTTCAGGGAGAGCATAAGGGAACAATTGACAGGAATGGGGGAAAGAAATACAGTAGAAGAAGAATGGGTAGCTTTGAGGGATGAAGTAGTGAAGGCAGCAGAGGATCAAGTAGGTAAAAAGACGAGGGCTAGTAGAAATCCTTGGGTAACAGAAGAAATATTGAATTTAATTGATGAAAGGAGAAAATATAAAAATGCAGTAAATGAAGCAGGCAAAAAGGAATACAAACGTCTCAAAAATGAGATCGACAGGAAGTGCAAAATGGCTAAGCAGGGATGGCTAGAGGACAAATGTAAGGATGTAGAGGCTTGTCTCACTAGGGGTAAGATAGATACTGCCTACAGGAAAATTAAAGAGACTTTTGGAGATAAGAGAACCACTTGTATGAACATCAAGAGCTCAGATGGAAACGCAGTTCTAAGCAAAGAAGGGAAAGCAGAAAGGTGGAAGGAGTATATAGAGGGTCTATACAAGGGCGATGCACTTGAGGGCAATATTATGGAAATGGAAGAGGATGTAGATGAAGATGAAATGGGAGATACGATACTGCGTGAAGAGTTTGACAGAGCACTGAAAGCCCTGAGTCGAAACAAGGCCCCCGGAGTAGACAACATTCCATTGGAACTACTGACGGCCTTGGGAGAGCCAGTCCTGACAAAACTCTACCATCTGGTGAGCAAGATGTATGAAACAGGCGAAATACCCTCAGACTTCAAGAAGAATATAATAATTCCAATCCCAAAGAAAGCAGGTGTTGACAGATGTGAAAATTACCGAACAATCAGTTTAATAAGCCACAGCTGCAAAATACTAACATGAATTCTTTACAGACGAATGGAAAAACTAGTAGAAGCCGACCTCGGGGAAGATCAGTTTGGATTCCGTAGAAATACTGGAACACGTGAGGCAATACTGACCTTACGACTTATCTTAGAAGAAAGATTAAGGAAAGGCAAAACTACGTTTCTAGCATTTGTAGACTTAGAGAAAGCTTTTGACAATGTTGACTGGAATACTCTCTTTCAAATTCTGAAGGTGGCAGGGGTAAAATACAGGGAGCGAAAGGCTATTTACAATTTGTACAGAAACCAGATGGCAGTTATAAGAGTCGAGGGACATGAAAGGGAAGCAGTGGTTGGGAAGGGAGTAAGACAGGGTTGTAGCCTCTCCCCGATGTTATTCAATCTGTATATTGAGCAAGCAGTAAAGGAAACAAAAGAAAAATTTGGGGTAGGTATTAAAATCCATGGAGAAGAAATAAAAACTTTGAGGTTCGCCGATGACATTGTAATTCTGTCAGAGACAGCAAAGGACTTGGAAGAGCAGTTGAACGGAATGGATGGTGTCTTGAAGGGAGGATATAAGATGAACATCAACAAAAACAAAACGAGAATAATGGAATGTAGTCGAATTAAGTCGGGTGATGTTGAGGGTATTAGATTAGGAAATGAGAAACTTAAAGTAGTAAAGGAGTTTTGCTATTTGGGGAGCAAAATAACTGATGATGGTCGAAGTAGAGAGGATATAAAATGTAGACTGGCAATGGCAAGGAAAGCGTTTCTGAAGAAGAGAAATTTGTTAACATCGAGTATAGATTTAAGTGTCAGGAAGTCATTTCTGAAAGTATTTGTATGGAGTGTAGCCATGTATGGAAGTGAAACATGGACGATAAATAGTTTGGACAAGAAGAGAATAGAAGCTTTCGAAATGTGGTGCTACAGAAGAATGCTGAAGATTAGATGGGTAGATCACATAACTAATGAGGAAGTATTGAATAGGATTGGGGAGAAGAGAAGTTTGTGGCACAACTTGACCAGAAGAAGGGATCGGTTGGTAGGACATGTTCTGAGGCATCAAGGGATCACCAATTTAGTATTGGAGGGCAGCGTGGAGGGTAAAAATCGTAGGGGGAGACCAAGAGATGAATACACTAAGCAGATTCAGAAGGATGTAGGTTGCAGTAGGTACTGGGAGATGAAGAAGCTTGCACAGGATAGAGTAGCATGGAGAGCTGCATCAAACCAGTCTCAGGACTGAAGACCACAACAACAACAAGTATGACTTTTGTGCACTGTTATTAATACTATAACAATGTCTTTATTCTATGTATTTTATTACGTACATTGACACGTTCCACATCTGAGTGACTTGCTCACATGTACAGATCTATGGAACAAGTATATAAATAAAAAATAAATAAAAAATAAATTCTCTATCTCTTCCATCAACCCTATCTGGTACGGAACCCACACCGGTGAGCAGTATTCAAGCAGTAGGTGAACAAGTGTACTGTAACCTACTTCCTTTGTTTTAGGACTGCATTTCCTTAGGATTCTTCCAATGAATCTCAATCTGGCATCTGCTTTACCAACGATGAATTTTATATGGTCATTCCATTTTAAATCACTCCTAATGCCTACTCCCAGATAATTTATGGAATTAGCTATTTCCAATTGCTGACCTGGCATATTGTAGCTAAATGATAAAGGATCTTTCTTTCTATGTATTCACAGCACATTACACTTGTCTACATTGAGATTCAATTGTCATTCTCTGCACCATGTGTCAATTCGTTGCGGATCCTCCTGCATTTCAGTACAATTTTTCCATTGTTACAACCTCTCGATATACTACAGCATCATCCGCAAAAAGCCTCAGTGAACTACTGATGTTATCCACAAGGTCATTTATATATATTGTGAATAGCAACAGTCCTATGACACTCCCCTGTGGCACACCTGAAATCACTTGTACTTCAGGAGACTTCTCTCCATTCAGAATGACATGCTGCGTTCTGTTATCTAGAAACTCTTCAATCCAATCACAAAATTGGTCTGATAGTCCATATGTTCTTACTTTGTTCATTAAATGACTGTGCTGGACTGTGTCAAATGCCTTGTGGAAGTCAAGAAACACGGCATCTACCTGGGAACCAGTGTCTATGGCCCTCTGAGTCTCGTGGACGAATAACGCGAGCTAGCTTTCACACGATCGTCTTTCTCAAAACCCATGCTGATTCCTACAGTGTAGATTTATAGTCTCCAGAAAAGTCATTATACTTGAACATAATACATGTTCCAAAGTTCTACAACTGATCGACATTAGAGATATAGGTCTATAGTTCTGCACATCTGTTCGACATCCCTTCTTGAAAATGGAGATGACCTGTGCCTTTTTCCAATCTTTTGGAACGCTACACTCTTCTAGACACCTATGATACACTGCTGCAAGGAGGGGGGCAAGTTCCTTCGCATACTCTGTGTAAAAGCAAACTGGTATCCCATCAGGTCCAGCAGCCTTATCTCTTTTGAGTGATTTTAATTGTTTTTCTACCCCTCTGTCATCTATTTTGATATCTACCATTTTGTCATCTATGTGACAATCTATAGAAGGAACTACAGCGCAGTCTTCCTCTGTGAAACAGCTTTGGAAAAAGGCATTTAGTATTTCGGCCTTTAGTCTGTCATCCTCTGTTTCAGTACCATTTTGGTCACAGAGTGTCTGGACATTTTGTTTTGTTCCATCTACTGCTTTGCCATAAGACCAAAATTTCTTAGGATTTTCTGCCAAGTCAGTACATAGAACTTTACTTTTGAATTTGTTGAATGCCTCTTGCATAGCCCTCCTCACACTACATTTCACTTCATGTAATTTTTGTTTGTCTGCAAGGCTTTGGCTATATTTATGTTTGCTGTGAAGTTCCCTTTGCTTTTGTAGCAGTTTTCTAACTCAGTTGTTGTACCACAGTGGCTCTTTTCCATCTCTTATGATCTTGCTTGGCACATACTCATCTAATGCACATTGTATGATGGTTTTGAACTTTGTCCACTGATCCTCAACACTATCTGCACTTGAGATAATACTTTTGTGTTGAGCCATCAAGTACTCTGAAATCTGCTTTTTGTCACTTTTGCTAAACAGAAAAATCTTCCTACCTTTTTTAATATTTCTATTTACAGCTGAAATCACCAATGCAGTAACCGCTTTATGATTGTTGATTCCCTGTTCTGTGTTAACTGTTTCAAATAGTTCAGGTCTGTTTGTCACCAGAAGGTCTAATATGTTATCGCCATGAGTTGGTTCTCTGATTAACTGCTCAAGGTAGTTTTCAGATAATGCACTTAAAAAAATTTCGCTGGATTCTTTGTCCCTGCCACCCATTATAAATGTTTGAGTCTCCCAGTCTATATCTGGTAACTTTTAAATCTCCACCCAAAACTATAACATGGTCAGGAAATCTACTCAGAATATTTTCCAAATTTTCCTTCAGGTGTTCTGCCACAATAGCTGCTGAGCCACAGGGCCTGTAGAGACATCCAGTTACCATTTTTGAGCCTGCTTTAACCATGACCTTCACCCAGACTATTTCACATTTCGGATCTCCATCAATTTCCTTCAATACTATTGCACTTTTTATCGCTATAAACATGCCTCCTTCTTCACTGTCCAGGCTGTCTCTGTGGTATACATTCCAAACTGAGTTTAGAATTTCATTACTGTTTACATCTGATTTCAACCAACTTTCCATCCCTAATACTATATGGGCATTGTGACTGTTTATTAATGAGAGCAGTTCTGGGACCTTTCTATAGACGCTACTGCAGTTTACTATTACCACATTAATATTGTCATTCCCTGTTGCATTTTGCCTACTGCCACCTTGTTGACTCTCAGGAGGTGTCTTGTCGGGCCTAGGAAGGGAATTATCTAACCTAAACAACCCACATGTGCACTCCACATGTACTCCGCCACCCTTGTAGCTGCTTTGTGCATGTAGTGCACACCTGACCTATTCTGGGGGACCCCACATTTCCCCACCCAATAGCGGAGGTTGAGAAATTTGCACCCCAGATCTCCGCAGAATCGTCTGAGCCTCTGGTTTAAGCCTTCCACTCAGCTCCAAACCAGAGGTCCACAATCGGTTCTGGGAACGACACTACAAATAGTTAGCTCAGATTCCACCCCACGAGCAAGGCTTTCTGCCTTCACCAACTTCGCCAACCACCTGTATGAACTGAGGATGACCTTTGAACCCAGACGGCAGGTGTCATTGGTGCCAATATAAGCGACAATTTGCAGTCAGGTGCACCCAATGCTCTCTATCGCCACCAGCATGGCCTCCTCCACATCTCAGATGATACCCTCCCACAGCAAGCAGACAGAGTGAACACTGGCCTTCTTCCCCAACCTTTCCACTATTTCCCTAAGGGGCTCCATCATCCGCCTGACATTGGAGCTCCCAAATACTAATAAACCCCTCTCCCTGTGTGCTCGGACCTTTCTGAAGAAGTGGCCACATGTCATCTCATAGGCAGAGATGGTGATGACGCATGGCCAGCCTCCACATTGACCCTCTGCCTCGTGCGACACGAATGCTGTTAAACTCGCCGCTCCCCTTGGGGACAGGGTGGCCCAACTGCGCCTGGTACCTGCAAAGATGTCTCAACAGCAACCAGACAACTGCTTTTGTTGTTATAACCAGTGCTTGATTTGTGAAGGTATACTGTGCCTCTGATAAAAAAAAAAACATTAAAATAATGTTTTAAGACATTAATAAAAAAAATAGTCCCTGGTAGGTCAGAGAACTGGTACTACTACTTTTCTACAAATCAGGCACTGGTCATAGTGGTTGCAGCCTCTGCTTGTTCTGTTTCTGCAAGATCATGTCATATCCAAAAGGTCAAACCAAACTGAACATATCTAGAAGGAACTGTTGTAAATTAGTGTTCATTTTCATAGTCCATTATGTATTCTCACAGACTGATCAATCCGAAGTTAGAAGCAGAGGAGAGGTGATGTGTCGAAATAATCAAAGAAAAAGAACTGAGCACATGACAAATAAGAAGCTGTGTATCATTGGCTCATTATACCCTATTCTAAACATATACACAGTGAATCTTTGATGAGGTTTCTAGGACAGATGAATATTCAGTATTTCTTCATCCCATTCACATTCAGATTGCTGAAAGTTATGCAGTCAAAAGACTGGTTCAGTAACATCTGACAGCAAACCCATAACTTCATGGAAAATTTCCTTGCAACAAGAGAAAAATGTAGGTTCAAGTCGCAGTCCGGCAGAAATTTTCGTATATCACTAATAGTTATTACAAACAGTGGAAAATCCAGGATGGAATGTAACAATACCAGAGAAGGAAAGTTGCTACTCACCGTGTAGTGGAGATGTGAGTCATGATAGGCACAACAAAAAGATTCACACAATTATAGCTTGCGGCCATTAAGGCCTTCGTCAGCAGTAGACACACACGCACACACACACACTCACGCAAACACAACTTGCACACACGTCTGCAGTCCCAGAGAACTGAAACCACACTGTGAGCAGCAGCACCAGTGCATGATGGGAGTGGCGACTGGGTGGGGGTAAGGAGGAGGCTGGGGCAGGGAGGGGGAGGGATAGTACGGTGGGAGTGGCGGACAGGGAAGTGTTGCAGTTTAGACAGAGGTGGGAGGGGGTAAGGAGCAGAAAGGAGAGAAATAAAAAGAATTAAAAGCCTTGGTGTGGCAGTGAAATGACAGCTGTGTAGTGCTGGAACGGGAAGAGGTAGGGGGCAAGATGGGTGAGGACAGTGACTAATGAAGGTTGAGGCCGGGAGGGTTACAGGAACATAGGATGTATTGCAGGGAAACTCCCACCTGCCCAATTCAGAAAAGCTGGTGTTAGTGGGAAGGATCCATATGGCACAGGCTGTGAAGCAGTCATTGAGATGAGGGATATCATGTTTGGCAGTGTGTTCAGCAACAGGGTGGTTCACTTGTTTTTTTGCCACAGTTTGTCGGTGGCCATTCATGTGGACAGACAGCTTGTTGGTTGTCATGCCTACATAGAATGCAGCACAGTGGTTGCAGCTTATTATAAATCACATGACTGGTTTCACAGGTTGCCCTGCCTTTGATGGGATAGGTGATGTTAGTGACCGGACTGGAGTAGGTTGTGGTAGGAGGATGTATGGGACAGGTCTCGCATCTAGGTCTATTACAGGGGTATGAGCCATGAGGTAAGGGATTGGGAGCAGGTGTTGTGTAAGGATGGACAAGTATATTGTGTATGTTCGATGGATGGCAGAATACCATGGTAGGTGGGGTGGGAAGGATACTGAGCAGGACATTTCTCATTTCAAAGCACAACACGAGGTAATCAAAACCCTGGCGGAGAAAGTAATTCAGTTGCTCCAGTCACGTATGGTACTGAGTTACAAGTGTAATAGTTATTACATTTATACCTAATACTGCTGATGTCTAACAGTTCACAGTAAGTGAATAAATTTTGAGTAATTGAATGTATTATAACAAAACATTCAACATTCCATGCAGAGACAATGACAAAATATTTTAATTTCATATTTTTCACAGCTTTGCTTTTGAAGAAATGTAAGCAACTCAATCAAAAAATATTATCCTTGGACCTATAATCATTAGTGGATAGACCAATAAACAACTCTTCTCAGAAGTGCATGGACTCCCCCCCCCCCTTTCCAAGACACACACACACACACACACACACACACACACACACACACACACACACACATAATGTAACATTATACATGATGATTCTGTAATTACTTTCTCTAGCTGGGGATGCGAGCAGGGATTGTGAACAACACACACGTAAAATGAGATGATATAACATATGTAAGAGACATAACTCCTTTTGCAATATACAAGTTTATTTTACTGCACTGTTTTTAACATGCCACACTAAAAAAATCTCATTCTTTGCAACACTTCAATAAAAATTTTATGACAGTAGGTTTTCACAGTGGAATGTAAACCATTTCATTTCCTTAAAGTGTATCTATGATACTACTATTGACAGTGCCATAAAATTAATATACTACCAGACACATTAATTTGTCACAGATGGTAAAATATAAAACAATGATCTTGGGTATTTGCCATGCCCTATCCTTAGTAACTGTTAAATCTTCAAGTTTAACACATATTTCGGACAACACAACAACACATATAAGTCACTGAGTAAGTTGACCTGTATACAAGTCGGCATTCGATTAAACACTGAGTCTCAGTCTAGTGGCCGCTGCTCGGCTGGCCGCTTAGGTGGCGCAGCTGCTGCATGGCTGGCAGACAGCGCCGCACGTAGAGGACGTGCGTAATTGCGCGGCGGCACTTTGAATAATCGGCGAGTCACAACACTTTTCCCCCCTTTGAAATTGTTGCACTGGTCTTGATGGAGGTGTCCTGGAGATGGCTAACGTCCATAGGCATTGTTTGACTCACCGTAAAGTCTCGAGGAGGAGGCTTCCCGTACGGACGGAAGTGTCCCCGATGATAACGGGTCGAGATGACAGGAGACGTAGGGGTCGAATCTGCTGGGGCCCCATGCACCAATCTGCCCATTGCGGCAAGTCCAGTTGATATGAAAGGAGACATGGGCGATGTGTCGGCGTCCGTTGGAGGAGGAGGGGAGTAGATGTACTCTGACGGAGGATGGTCCTCTGGTTCCTGCATGGGCACGTCTCCTGGTGGCGTCCGTTCTGGTGCTGGCATCGCGATGACGGTGAGAGGGCTGCATTGTGAGTATTGAGAGATGCCAAGATCCCGAGCATCAGGTAGAGCCAAAGGTGGTGTGGCAGCATTCGGAACGGGCATTGCTGGCACTCGAGGCTGAAGCTGGTCCGAATGACGCACTGTAACACCCGTGTCCGTCTGGATTTCATACAGGCGTCTGCCACGGTGTCTTAAGATGCGGCCCGGGCTCCATTTTGGCCGCCTGCCATATCCTCGTACCCAGACGAGGTCGTCGGCGGTGAACCGGCCAAGGGAAGGCACCTGCGGCCGTGAGGTGGGAGGCCGCAGAAGATGAAGTAGCGTGCGGGGCTGTCTGCCGTGTAAGAGCTCAGCCGGGCTGTGATCGCCCATGGGGGTGAAACGGTAAGACGCCAGGACCTGGAGAAGCGCATCATCAGCAGCAGAAGAAGTCGGAAGTTTCCACATCTGAGCCTTAAATGTGCGGACCAGTCGTTCAGCCTCACCGTTGGAATGTGGATGGAACGGTGGGGCCGTGACATGCGTAACACCGTGATGAGCACAAAAATCCGCAAAGTCGGAAGAGGCAAATTGCAGACCATTATCAGTAACAAGAGTAGAGGGGAGGCCTTCCAAAGAAAAAATGCGGGTGAGAGCACTGGTGGTTGCCGTGGTGGTAGGTGACGTGCAACGGACAATGAAAGGAAAGTTAGAGTAGGCGTCAATTACGAGGAGCCAATAAGTACCTAAAAAGGGTCCCGCAAAGTCATCATGAATGCGCTCCCAGGGCTTCTCAGGCAAAGGCCACAGTGACAAAGATGACTTCAGGGCAGCGGCCTGTGACGCACAAGGGATGCAGGCAGCGACCATGTGTGCGATGTCAGAGTCGATGCCAGGCCAGTACACATGATGGCGCGCCAGAGATTTTGTGCGGGACACACCCCAGTGCCCCTGGTGAAGGAGGCGCAAGACCGAAGCACGCAAAGACGCAGGTACCACAACACGCGGTGAAGCATTGTCAGTGGAGAGGAGGATAACACCATCCCTAGCCGTGAGGCGGTAGCGCAAAGTGTAGTAGTTCCGCAATGGATCAGAAGTCTTAGCGGACGGGCGATCTGACCAACCCTTCTGAATACAGCGTAAAACCCGGGAGAGGGTAGGGTCAGAACCTGTAGCAGCCGCCAGCCTGTCCCCAGTGATGGGGAACTCGTCCACAACCCGCTGCTCGGCAACATCCAGGTGGAAACACAGAAGTTCGTCCCTATCGAATGCCTGATCAGGACCCATGGGAAGGCAAGACAAAGCATCAGCACTCGCATGTTGAGCCGTTGGCCGGAAATGAATCTCATAATTGAAACGGGACAAGTAAAGAGCCCAACGCTGGAGGCGGTGTGCAGCCTTGTCGGGAAGTGAGGTTGATGGATGAAACAAGGAAACAAGTGGTTTGTGATCCGTAACAAGATGAAATTTTGAGCCATAGAGAAAAACACCAAACTTATGAAGAGGATAAATGATGGCCAAAGCTTCTTTCTCAATTTGAGAATACTTCTGTTGGGCATCCGTGAGCGTTTTGGAGGCATAAGCGATGGGTTGTTCCGAACCGTCAGAAAAACGGTGCGCAAGGACTGCACCGACCCCGTATTGAGAGGCGTCTGTGGCAAGAACAAGATGTTGGCCAGGTCAATAAGTAGCCAGGCACGGGGCCTGTTTCAGCATAGTCTTTAATTTCCGGAAAGCCGCGTCACATGACGCGGACCAGTGAAAAGGCACATTTTTATGCAACAGGCGATGCAACGGCTGAGCCACCGATGCCGCAGATGGTAAAAACTTGTGATAGTATGCTATTTTCCCCAAGAAGGCCTGCAGTTCCTTAACAGATGTAGGGCGAGGAAGGGCATCGATCGCAGCAACAGTGTGTTGAAGCAGACGAATACCATCCCGAGAGAGTTGAAACCCCAAGTATGTGATAGATGCTTGAAAAAATTGTGATTTCTGAAGATTACACTTAAGACCGGCAGTCTGTAAGACATTAAAAAGTGTGCGGAGTTTTTGAAGATGTTCTTCAGTGGTGGAGCCAGTGACAACAATGTCGTCCATGTAATTGATACACCCCGGGACAGGGAGCAATAATTGTTCCAAGGATCGCTGAAAGAGAGCAGGGGTGCTAGCAACCCCGAATGGCAAGTGTTGGTATTGATAGAGGCCGAAAGGCATGTTAAGGACCAGAAACTGCCGGGAAGCAGCGTCGAGAGGAAGTTGATGATAAGCTTCTGACAGGTCAATTTTAGAAAAATACTGTCCTCCAGCAAGTTTAGTGAACAGTTCTTCAGGACGGGGCATAGGGTAAGTGTCGATGAGGCATTGAGCATTTACAGTGGCTTTGAAATCGCCAAAGAGACGAATATCACCATTGGGCTTAGCAACTACAACGACAGGAGAGGACCACTCACTGGAAGTGACAGGAAGCAAGACCCCTGAAGCAGTGAGACGATCCAACTCCTGTTTTACCTGATCACGAAGGGCCACAGGAATGGGCCGAGCCCGAAAAAACTTAGGCCGAGCAGTGGGTTTGAGCGTGATATGAGCTTCAAAGTCGTTTGCACGGCCTAACCCAGGAGAAAAAAGGGACGAAAATGTCGTCAACAAGGAATCCAGTTGAGCATAAGGAATAGAGTCAGAGACAATATTGACAGAGTCATCTATGGAGAACCCAAAAACGTGGAAGGCATCGAAACCAAAAATATTTTCTGCGTTGCTCTGGTCGACCACAAATATGGGAACAGTGCGAATGATGGATTTGTAAGATACCTCAGCATTAAACTGTCCCAAGAGAGAAATCTTCTGTTTATTGTACGTCCGTAATTGCAAGTGACAGGGGACAGGAGTGGAGAACTCAGCTGAAGATACGTCTGAGAATTAATTATAGTGGCAGCAGAACCGGTATCCACTTGCATGCGAACATCTCGACCAAGGATTTGGACAGTGAGGAATAACTTCCCTGAAAGGGAAGAAGTGCAATTGACAGACAACACAGAATCAGAATCAGCGTCATGTTCATGAACATCATGTATGCGGTCGGATTTACAAACGGAAGACACATGACCTTTCTTTTTGCAATTGTGACACACAGCCCAACGATGGGGACAATCCTCCCGTGTATGTTTCGTAAAACACTGCGGACATGAAGGAAGTTGCCGGGGATTTTGCTGCAGTTTCTTAGTGGGTTGTTTACGGCTAGACCGAGGCTGCGCGTGGGAGCGTACTGCGGCCACATCGGCCGGCGGGGACGCACCGCACGCGTCGTCAACAGCGCACAGAGGTTGTATTTACCGACGTCACCCCATGATTCTATTTGCGCCCCAGTGGCGCGAGAAATTTCAAAAGACTGCGCGATGGAGAGAACTTCATCTAGAGTCGGATTCGCCAACTGAAGGGCACGTTGCCGAACTTCTTTGTCGGGCGCCGACCTGATAATAGCATCCCGCACCATGGAATCGGCATAGGATTCTTTGTGAACGTCAGTAACAAATTGACACTTTCGACTGAGGCTGTGAAGTTCAGCAGCCCAAGCGCGATAGGACTGATTTGGTTGTTTTTGACAATGATAAAAGGCAACACAAGAGGCTACCACATGCGTTTGCTTTTGAAAATAGACAGACAGAAGGGAGCACATTTCAGCAAAGGACAAAGATGCAGGATCCTTCAAAGGAGCCAATTGCGACAACAAACGATACATTTGAGGTGAAATCCAGGAAAGGAACAGAGACTTATATGGTTGTTTGTCCATGACATGAAATGCCAAGAAGTGCTGTCGAAGACGTTTTTCATAATCAGACCAGTCTTCCGCCGTCTCGTCGTAAGGTGGAAAAGGAGGTACAGCCAACGACGAGAAATGCCCCGCATTTGATGCTGCGACGAAATTGCGAATCGCCGCTGTTAGAAGCATTTGCTGTTCAAGGAGATTTTGCAAGAGCTGCTCGATAGTAGCCATGGAACCCTGTGAGCCAACGGTGAAAAGGAAAAATCCCATCCTCGTCGCTAATTGTTAAATCTTCAAGTTTAACACATATTTCGGACAACACAACAACACATATAAGTCACTGAGTAAGTTGACCTGTGTACAAGTCGGCATTCGATTAAACACTGAGTCTCAGTCTAGCGGCCGCTGCTCGGCTGGCCGCTTAGGTGGCGCAGCTGCTGCATGGCTGGCAGACAGCGCCGCACGTAGAGGACGTGCGTAATTGCGCGGCGGCACTTTGAATAATCGGCGAGTCACAACAGTAACCATCCTAGGAAATGTAGGGTGATACCAGAGAACTTTTAGTTGTACAATCCTGTAGTTCTGGTGTGGTACTAGATTTGTGCTGTGTTTCTGATAATAAATCAAAGGTATACTGAATGAATTTGTGAATAGTTTTTGATAGAACATGGCACCAATGGAAATAACTAAGATAAGTAGAATATCATCACTGTATGTCAAATTAGAAAAGAATTAAGTATGTACTGATTAGTAACATGAATATTGTATGTAGAGTACACCCCTCCATCACCAATGAGATACAAATTAACCTCAAATGAAGTACCTATGAGTAAAAGCTCCTGCATTTGAACATATATTAAGTTGTCAAATGCTAAAGTACATATCCAGCTAGTTCATTGTAGCGTTTGGGTCACCAGAGAGTTCAGGGAAAGGAAATAGTATAGTGTAGCGAGGTGTTTTTATTTTAACAAAATGATTTAGAAGTGATATTATGCAGGTTTTTAATAGAGTCAGAACTGGAACTTCTTTGTGACTAATTACAAGTCATTTTCTAGGATACTTAAAAATGCTTCAAATCCCCACCTCTAGACGCCTGCAACTGCTTACAAACTATCATATAGTTGCCCTTGCTATGAGACACATTTATCTGCTATCCTGCCTAGTCAGATAATTTTGTGTGTGCAGTATGTTTTGAGGCACAGCCTCAATTTCAGGCAAATATGGGAAAACAAAACATTCAACATCAGAATTATCTGTCCTTCAGTGGCATATTCTCCTTTTTTATCAGCAGATTTTCTTGTTCACTGTGTGTAATCTTGTTAATACTAATAACACTTGTTGATTGTATACAGCATAATCAAGATGGCAAACAAAGCATAAGCTAGGTCTGACTACACTACCGATGTGCCTATGTTGATGAAATTTGTCATTGTATGATATATTCTCCACACTTGTGAAAAACATTACTTTACACACAAATCCTTTCTCTTTGTATGAGTTTCAAAGTTCCACTTGGTGTGCAAGCAGGCTTTACAAATGCAGAGACCAATTTAAGTTAATCTTTAAAATTGACTAGGCTGGTGTTCTTGACCTGTCCATGACAAAAACTGTTTCACTTTTGGAACAGATGCCACTTAGTATGTCAGGTGACATGTCTTATTTTTACAAATATCTTACAAACAATTAAAAAGTTCACTGTGACTTTTCCTGATCTTCAGTTTTCTCATCTTCTCCTCCATACTGGAACTGCTTCTGCTTCTGCCTCTTGCGAGTCTGTTTTTTACCTTCTATGAGTACATTTTCTATATTGAGTTGGTTTACCAGCTCATTAGCATGTAGTGAGTAATCTTGGATTTTGAAGTCCTCTTGGTAGTTTGTGAAATACTCTGTTGTCTTTGCCTGTTGTGGACAAGTGCTCTACCAACTGAGCTATCCAAGCATGACTGACAACCTGTCCTCACAGCTTTACTTCTGCCAGTACCTCGTCTCCTACCTTCCAAACTTCACAGAAGTTCTCCTGCGGAACTTGCAAGACCAGCACTTCTGCAAGAAGGGATATTGTGGAGACATGACTTAGCCAAAGCCTGAGGGATGTTTCCAGAATGAAATTTTCACTCTGCAGTAGAGTGTGCACTAACATGAAATTTCCTGGCAGATTAAAACCTTGGGGCTGACCGAGACTCAAACTCAGGATCTTTGCGTTTCGTGGGCTTGGGTAGCTCAGCTGGTAGAGCACTTGACTGCAAAAGGTGGAGGTCCTGAGTGCAAGTCTTGGTCCAGCAAACAGTTTTAATCTGCCAGGAAGTTTCATATCAGTGTGCTCCTGGCTTCAGACTGAAAATTCCATTCTGGAAACATCCCCCAGGCTGCAGCTAAGCCATGTCTGCAATATCCTTTCTTCCAGAAGTGCTGGCATTGTAAGTTTCACAGAAAAACTTATGGGAAGTTTGGAAGGTGGGAGACAAGGTATTGGTGGAAGTAAAGCTGTGAGGATGTGTCGTGAGTTGTGATTGGGTAGCTCAGTTGATAGAGCACTTGCTCACAAAAGGCAAAGGCCCTGATTTCAAGTCTTGGTCTGGCACACAGCTTTAATCTGCCATGAGGTTTCATATCATCACATACTCTGCTGCAGAGTGAAAATTTCATTCTGGATTATGGCTTCATCAGTGAGAGGGAAACTTTAAAGAAGTTACAAAGCAAAAAAAGTTAATTTAGAGGAGTGTGGCAAGAAGAAGAGCAGTGCAAATGGTGTTAATGACAGCTCCAAATGAGAGGAAGTGGTGGGGAAAGGACGCTTTCCACAAGAAACACCACTTAATGACAGTGTGCATATTCAAAAGCCTATGGCATGTGATGCACACTGCATGTTTTACTTATTCTTTATTTATTTATTACAAATTGTCTTTCTCAGCAATACTGCTATAAGTGTTTAATAATGGTTTATAGGAACTGTTAGGTTACTACATTTATAGCCCTTCCTTTTAAATCAGTAGTGATGTTACCCTGTGGCTTCTTGTCCTGTCTCTTATTTTACTAAAGTCCATACAGCCTGAAATTTGTTATCAGAATTACTGATTTCTGACATAATGTGCATGTTACATGATTTCTTAATAACTTTTCTTAGTAATTTTGGGTAGTCTTTGTAGTGTGTTGCTACTGCAGGTTATTTAATGGTTCTTGCCAATAGATACATTTTCCTTTTAGTTTCACAAGATACTTTAAACAACCATGTAAAAAAAAAAAAAAAAAAAAAAAAAAACACGGATCACTGGAGGGATGAATGTCCTTTATGATTTCCTTATGCAGGAAGCTATTTTCAGAATAATGATATGAATTTATCGAGTAAATTTTATGGGAGCAATTGGTTCATTGCAAGTTTCAGCCCATGTCATCTCCTCTTAACTACTATTAAAAATGTTTGTCCTGGAATCATTAACTATTTTGATTTCCTCTGAATAGTAGCCATGCTGCAAGGCACTACCTTATTTATCCTAACTAATTATGTTTATAAGTTATTTCTTGCTTTGACCTTAATCAAAGAAGACAGTATCATTTAGAATCCTATTGCCTAAACTGACCCATGTTGGAAAGTTAATTGCTGAGAACAAATTGTAGAATTCAAATAAATTTTCCATACCATTTTCCTTTTCAGAATCATTTAGAAAATGTTGTTGTTGTTGTTGTTGATGTGGTGGTGGTGGTGGTCTTCAGTCCAGAGACTGGTTTGATGCAGCTCTCCATGCTACTCTATCCTATGCAAGCTTCTTCATCTCCCAGTACCTATTGCAACCTACATGCTTCTGAATCTGTTTAGTGTATTCATCTCTTGGTCTCCCTCTGTGATTTTTACCCTCCACACTGACCTCCAATACTAAATTGGTGATCCCTTGATGCCTCAGAATATGCCCTACCAACTGATCCCTTCTTCTAGTCAAGTTGTGCCACAAATTTCTCTTCTCTCCAATTCTATTCAATACCTCCTCATTAGTTATGTGATCTACCCATCTAATCTTCAGCATTCTTCTGTAGCACCACATTTTGAAAGCTTCTATTCTCTTCTTGTCCAAACTATTTATTGTCCATGTTTCACTTCCATACATGGCTACACTCCATACAAATACTTCCAGAAACGACTTCCTGACACTTAAATCTATACTCGATGTTAACAAATTTCTCTTCTTCAGAAATGCTTTCCTTGCCATTGCCAGTCTACATTTTATATCCTCTCTACTTCAACCATCATCAGTTATTTTGCTCTCCAAATAGCAATACTCATTTACTGCTTTAAGCATCTCATTTCCTAATCGAATTCCCGCAGCATCACCCGATTTAATTTGACTATGTTCCATTATTCTCATTTTGCTTTTGTTGATGTTCATCTTATATCGTCCTTTCAAGCCCATGTCCATTCCGTTCAGCTGCTCTTCCAGGCCCTTTGCTGTCTCTAACAGAATTACAATGTCATCGGCGAACCTCAAAGTTTTTATTTCTTCTCCATGGATTTTAATTCCTACTCAAAATTTTTCTTTTGTTTCCTTTACTGCTTGCTCAATATACAGATTGACTAGCATATGGGAGAGGCTACAACCCTGTCTCACTCCTTTCCCAACCACTGCTTCCCTTTCATGTCCCTCGACTCTTGTAACAGCCATCTGGTTTCTGTACAAATTGTAAATAGCCTTTCACTCCCCGTATTTTACCTCTGCCACCTTCAGAATTTGAAAGGGAGTATTCCAGTCAACATTGTCAAAAGCTTTCTCTAAGTCTACAAATGCTAGAAATGTAGGTTTGCCTTTCCTTAATCTAGCTTCTAAGATAAGTTTTAGGGTCAGTATTGCCTCACATGTTCCAATATTTCTATGGAATCCAAACTGATCTTCCCTGAGGTCAGCTTCTACCAGTGTTTCCATTTGTCTGTAAAGAATTCGTGTTAGTATTTTGCAGCTCTGACTTATTAAACTGATAGTTCGGTAATTTTCACATCTGTCAATACCTGCTTTCTTTGGGATTGGAATTATTATATTTTTCTTGAAGTCTGCTGGTATTTCACCTGTCTCATACATATTGCTCACCAGATGGTAGAGTTTTGTTAGGTCTGGCTCTCCCAAGGCTGTCATTAGTTCTAATGGAATGTTGTCTACTACCGGGGCCTTGTTTCGACTTAGGTCTTTCGGTGCTCTGTCAAACTCTTCACACAGTATCATATCTCCCATTTCATCTTCATCTACATTCTCTTCCATTTCTATAATAATGTCCTCAATAAATATAAATAAATCTGAACAAGTTCTTAAACAATAAATACTTGGGCAAAGACGGTCTTCATTTAAATAGGCTAGGATCCAGAATTCTCAGTAAAATGTTCGCTGATAGATGTAAAATTCTGAATAATAAGGGAAACTTGTAAGTAATGATGGGGATGGGAAACAGTGTTTGCTAACAAAAATGGTGAGATCAAAACAGTACCGGTACCCAA
Source organism: Schistocerca cancellata (assembly GCF_023864275.1). NCBI lineage: Eukaryota > Metazoa > Arthropoda > Insecta > Orthoptera > Acrididae > Schistocerca > Schistocerca cancellata. The sequence goes on along the minus strand of NC_064634.1, from coordinate 450,426,751 downwards.
GAAAGAGTAGGCCCATGCCTGAACCCATAAATAAAAAAGAGTGTCCATGTATGATGCACTTGAATATAAACGGTCTCAGTGCCGACTTTTCAAACAAAAATTATAAACTTGACAACTTACAAATTATTCTCTCAGAATTTAAAAATATTAAAGTTATCTGCCTCAATGAACATTGGCTTACATGTGGTAATATTAAAAATCTTAATACAACCGAAAATTTTGAATTAGCTAACAGTTTTTGTAGACGAGAGAAATCATGTGGAGGTTCTTGCATACTTACTCATTCCGACATGAAATATGAAATAAGGAAGGATTTTAATCATTTGAATGAAGAATGTATATTTGAACGCTTTTGTATTGAGCTAAGGGACCTAAATGTCTTAGTAGTTTCTATTTACAGAATACCAGACAAAACTACAATTGAAGCTTTCCTGCTCAAATTTAAGTGCCTTCTTGAAAATCTTAATAAAGAAAAAAGGAAAAATATTATAATAGCTGCTGATTTCAATATTAATATCATAGCAGACAGCAATGATGTGTCCAAATTCAATGACTTAATAAAAAGCTTTGGCTTCAAAGCAAACTTCATGCAACCCACTAGAATAAATCCACAGTCAACGACCTGTATTGATATTTTAACAAATTATGTGTTTGAAGATGTTAATAAATTTTGCTTAGCTTTAGGAATCTCTGCCCACTCCACATTATTCATTGAACTACCAAAACACTATAAAGAAATTTCATGTAACAAAAGCCACATGAAAAGGAACTTCAATGAAAAAAACCTAACTATATTTAGCAATAAGTTAAGAGAGGTTGAATGGCCTTATGACAGCTGTATCTCAAGTAGTACTAACTTTAACAAATTTCTTGGTAGCTTTCTTGAAATATTTAATGAAACTTTTCCACTTAAAACCAAATGTAACAGAACGACTAGGAAGATTAAACGGATAACTCAAGATATAAAAATTTCTAGTGCCAGAAAGAGGCAACTACATAATGAACTGAAATATAACAAAAACAGACATTTTGCTGTGTATGTGAAACATTATAAAGCCATATTCAAAAAAAGTTGTAAAAGCAACAAAACAAATGGCAAACAATAAGTTTATTTTGCAACATAATAGTAAGACAAAGGCAATGTGGTCTGTTGTCAAATCAGAGTTAGGTGTTTAAGTCAGTACTAATGAAATAACTAAGATTAAAGTAGATGATAATTTTGTTGTAAACCCAGCTCAAATATCAGAGTGTTTAAATGAATTCTTCATAAATGTAGCAAAGTCGGAAGTTACTGTAGCAGGATATCAGAGTAAAGTACAACACCCTTTGGACTTGACCAAGAAGCTGAGTATCTCACAGATTTTAAAAAAGTCACAATAAAGGATGTGAAAAATGTTATATTGTAATTAAAAAATAAAAATTCTGCTGGGTGGTATGGGACACCAAGTAAAGTGATTAAAGCAATATATGCCATAATAGCACCCCCACTAGCTAAAATAATCAACCAATCTTTTGAACAGGGGTGCTTCCCTGATGTGTTAAAATATGCCAAAGTGAGACCTCTGTTCAAGAAAGGGTCGAGGGAAGATATGGGAAACTATCGCTCTATTTCTATTCTCCCAATCCTGTAAAAAGTGCTAGAGAAAGTAGCCGCAAATCAGACCAAAAATTTTATTGTAAAAAATGATTTTATTCTAAGTAACCAATTTGGATTCCAACAAGGAAAAAACACACTGGATGCAGTAAATAACTTTATCGAGAAGATATGCAAATCACTGGATCAGAGGAGTAAAGTCGTTATTTATAATCGGATTTGGAATTACCCTATTAACCATAATTCAATGATGACGAGATGTAGTACGAGAAGGGACAGGTATCTTCTGTGATCTTTCAAAAGCATTTGACTTGGTGAACCATGACTTGCTTATCTACAAATTAAACAAATATGGGATTAAGGACAAAGCTCTGAAATGGCTCACATCATACTTGCACAACAGAAAGCAAAGGGTAAGTGTCACATCAAATGCAGTGAATTATTATTCTAAATAGAGTACAGTATCACAAGGTGTGCCTCAAGGCTCCATTTTGGGGGGAATCCTGTTCCTATTCTACGTAAATGACTTGCCCATAAATATAAATTCCCCATCAGTTCTGTTTGTGGATGACACTTCTGTTTTAATTGAAGATGATGCAGAAAAAATTCAGAGCTCCATTGTGAGCACAATGGGTACTCTAGAAAACTGGTTCCAGTTAAATGGCTGAAACTGAACATTGCAAAAACCAATATGGTACATTTCAAAACCAAACATTTTAAATATGTAGATCTTAAAATACATCATCACAGTCATCCTATGGAAGAAGTTAACACAGTCAAATTCCTAGGACTAAATGTGGACAACAACTTAAACTGGAGCATACATATTGAGTTTCTATCAAAGAAACTAAGCAGCTTTGCATTTGCAATGCAAATACTAGCAAACTCTACTGACATGAGTACATGAAAAATAGCATATCATAGTTATTTTGAATCTGTCATTAGGTATGGTATAATTTTCTGGAGAAATTCAAGTAGTGTATCTTGAATACTGAAACTGCAAAAGAAAATTATAAGATACATGTCTAGTGCACAACAAACAGAATATTGTCGCCCATTATTTCAGAACCTGCAAATCCTAACAGTTCCCTCCATATACATTTATGAAATTATAATCCTTGTACACAGCAGACAAAAATTATTGGAGGAAAAGCATTTTAACCACACATACAACACAAGAAATAAAAATAATTTTATGTTATCCACACACCATTTGAAATTATATGCACAAACTCCACAGTATATGTTGATGACAATACATAACAAGCTAATGGGCAAAAATATATTTAATATGAAGCCAGAGAGTCTAAAAATAAGACTACAGCAGATTCTGTGGGAGAAATGCTACTATTCAGTAGAAGAATTCATAGAGGACGACATGATAATTTGAGCAAGGGGTAATTAATTGTTAATCTTTTATTGTATGTGTTCCAAAACTGTATTATTATTATGATACCATTTGTTAAAATCAGTTGTTGTAATTAATTGTTGATTTTTTATTGTATGTGTATTTTTAGACTGTATTATTGTTATGGTACCATTTGTTAAAATCAGGTGTTGTATGTATATGGTAAAACTTTACCAAAATTTTGACGTGTCTCCTGTACCTGAATCAAATGATTTAGATTAAACCACAATTCACAATTCAATATAGACCCTCTATATACTCCTTCCACCTTTCTGCTTTCCCTTCTTTGCTTAGAACTGGGTTTCCATCTGAGCTCTTGATATTCATACAAGTGGCTCTCTTTTCTCCAAAAGTCTCTCTAATTTTCCTGTAAGCAATATCTGTCTTACCCCTAGTGAGATAAGTCTCTACATCCTTACATTTGTCCTCTGGCCAACCCTGCTTACCCATTTTGCACTTCCTATCCATCTCATTTTTGAGACGTTTGTATTCCTTTTTGCCTGCTTCATTTACTGCATTTTTATATCTTCTCCTTTCATCAATTAAATTCAATATTTTTTCTGTAACCCAAGGATTTCTACTAGCACTTGTATTTTTCCTACTTGATCCTCTGCTGCCTTCACTACTTCATCTCTCAAAGCTACCCATTCTTCTTCTACTGTATTTCTTTCCCCCATTCCTGTCAATTGTTCCCTTATGCTCTCCCTGAAACTCTGTACAACCTCTGGTTTAGTCAGTTTATCCAGGTCCCATCTCCTCAAATTCCCACCTTTTTGCAGTTTCTTCAGTTTATTCTACAGTTCATAACCAATAGATTGTGGTTAGAGTCCACATCTGGCCCTGGAAATATCTTACAATTCAAAACCTGGTTCCTAAATCTCTGTCTTACCATTATATAATCTATCTGAAACCTGTCAATATCTCCAGGCTTCTTCCATGCATACAACCTTCTTTTATGATTCTTGAACCAAGTGTTAGCTATGATTAAGTTGTGCTCTGTGCAAAATTCTACCAGGCAACTTCCCCTTTCATTTCTTAGCCCCAATCCATATTCACCTACATTTCCTTCTCTCCCTTTTCCTACTACCAAATTCCAGTCACCTATGACTATTAAATTTTCGTCTCCCTTCACTATCTGAATAATTTCTTTTATCTCATCATACATTTCTTCAATTTCTTCGTCATCTGCAGAGCTAGTTGGCATATAAACTTGTACTAATGTAGTAGGCGTGAGCTTTGTGTCTATCTTGGCCACAATAAGGCATTCACTATGCTGTTTGTAATAGTTTACCTGCACTCCTATTTTTTTTATTCATTATTAAACCGACTCCTGCATTACCCCTATTTGATTTTGTATTTACAACCATGTATTCACCTGACCAAAAGTTTTGTTCCTCCTGCCACCGAACTTCACTAATTCCTACTATATCTAACTTTAACCTATCCATTTCCCTTTTTAAATTTTCTAACCTACCTGTTCGATTAAGGGATCTGATATTCCATGCTCCGATCCGTAGAACACCAGTTTTCTTTCTCCTGATAACGACGTCTTCCTGAGTAGTCCCTGCCTGGAGATCCGAATGGGTGACTATTTTACCTCCAGAATATTTTAGCCAAGAGGACGCCATCATCATTTAACCATACAGTAAAGCTGCATGCCCTCGGGAAAAATTACGGCTGCAGTTTCCTCTTGCTTTCAGCCATTCGTAGTACCAGCACAGCAAGGCCGTTTTGGTTAGTGTTACAAGGCCAGATCAGTCAATCATCCAGACTGTTGCCCCTGCAACTACTGAAAAGGGTGCTGCCCCTCTTCAGGAACCACACGTTTGTCTGGCCTCTCAACAGATACCCCTCTGTTGTGGTTGCACCTACGGTACGGCCATCTGTATCGCTGAGGCACGCAAGCCTCCCCACCAATGGCAATCTCCTTGGTTCTTGGCGAAGAGTGGGGGGGGGGGGGGGGAGGTGAAGAAATCCATATGCCTCATAAATAGTTCAATATTCTGCAATGGGGATCCAAATGCAGTCTCAATCAAATGTAAACTATTTTTTGGTATTAATTCACAAGCACATACTTGTGTGTACTGCTCATTACAAAACATAATTGTTTCAGAGTTTTTAACTTTGTGTCTTGTCTTGTTATATGTAACAACTCCTCCATTTCCATTCCCATATTAGTTCTACATGAGTAAGATGCTGGAGTGTATTTTTTAGTATTTAACTTCTCTAACCCAATGGTTATGTGATGTGCAGATAGACACAGGATATCTTTCTTTTAAGAGGTCTCTAAATTTTCTAAACAATCAAGAAGTCCATGCATTTTATCCTCAGTCCTCCAGTATCCAGATGAAATAAACCAACTTTACATTTCTGTGTATTCTTAAGCATTTTGTAAGACTTATCTGTTGTTTCAACTTATTTCAAGAGTTGTTTCTTCCTAAACCCTTCCATCAGTTTCTTTGCCAGATGTTGCTGCACCCTACTGTGACCAACAGCCTGATGAGGCTCTTCCTCTCCTACTTCAGGCAACGAGTCTATTTTGGTGTAAGATGTTGCCAGCACACCATTCGTCAAAGATGTGGATCAAAGATCTATGATAGTAGGTGTTCGGTCAAGCGGGTATAACACAAGAGAGGCCAGCAACATGCTAATGCTCTCTCGACTGCAAGTTTTTAGTCTGCTGTCGCTGACTGAAAAGCCTCACTAACTCAGTCACTGATGCACTAACTCACTCTCCAGTTTGGAATCTGTCATTTATTCCAGAGCGGGCTTAGGCTGTGATAGTACATAGCAGGACCAGATTAGTGTAACAGCTAAATTACCGATATTGTCTGCAAGTCGACTATTATTACTGAGCTTGTACCATAACATATGGACTCTATTCAAAATAAATAACTTCCTGTTCTTATAAATAAAGAACCATGTTAACCCACGTGTGCATTTGTGTTGTAGAAAGAGGATACTGGCCACCCATAATAACATCCTCTCCTTTGCTTCCCTATGGTACAAGACTCTACAAAGTCAATCATATTTGTTGACATTTGTAAGCAGCTGGAAATCACGCAGACTACTGTCAAATGATAGGCAGCTTCTGTGAAACGGTGTGTTGAAAGAGCTCCCAAGAGTCGTGCACCTGTGCTATCAGTACCAAAGGTACACTATATGACCAAACATATCTGGACAGCTGGCTGAAAATGTCTTACAAGTTCGTGGCACCCTCCATCGGTAATGCTGGAATTCAATATGGTATTGGCCCCCCCTTAGCCCTGATGGCAGCTTCCACTCTCACAGGCATACTTTCAATCAGGTGCTGGAAGGTTTCTTGGGGAATGGCAGTCCATTCTACACAGAGTACTGCACTGAGGAGAGGTATCGATGTAGTCTCAGTGATGCCTGGCACTAAGTCAGCGTCCCAAAACATCCCAAAGATGTTCTACAGGATTCAGGTCAGGACTCTGTGCAGGCCAGTCCATTACGGGAATGTTATTGTCATGTAACTACTCCACCACAGGCCATGCATTACGGACACGTGTTCAATCATGTTGAAAGATGCAGTCACCATCTCAAATTGCTCTTCAACAGTGGGAAGCAAGAAGGTGCTTAAAACATCAATGTAGGCTTGTGCTGTGATAATACCATGCAAAACAACAAGGGGTGCAAGCCCCCTCCTTGAAAAACACAACCAAATCATAACACCACCGCCTCTGAATTTTACTCTTGGCGCTAGACACCCTGGCAGATGACATTCACCAGGCATTTGCCATATCCACACCCTGCTATTGGATGGTGACATCGTGTACCGTGATTCGTCACTTAACACAACGTTTTTCCACTGTTCAATTGTCCAGTGTTAACGCTCCTTACACCAAGCGAGGTGTCGTTTGCATTTACCCATGTGATGTGTGGCTTATGAGCAGCTGCTCGAGCATGAAATCCAAGTTTTCTCACCTCCCGCCTGTCATAGTACTTGCAGTGGATCCTGATGCAGTTTGGAATTCATGTATGATGGTCTGGATAGATGTCTGCCTATTACACATGACGACCCTCTTCAACTGTTGGTAGTTTCTGTCAGTCAATAGACGAGGTTGGCCTGTATGCTTTTGTGCTGTACATCACTATCACATTGGAAACAGTGAAACAGTGGACCTAGGGATGTTCAGGAGTGTGGAAATCTCATGTGCAGATGTATGACACAAGTGACACCCAATCACCCGACCACATTTGAAGCCTGTGAGTGTCTGCATACTTTTGATCACATAGGATCCACAGGAGATTATGGCACTTGAGGTACACTGTCTCCTCTGCAGAAAGTAAAGGGTCTGCCATCATTACTCATCCACTTGACTGCAAGTGGCGTGTCAATGGTAGATCTAGGCATCCTGTGCAATGTGGATGGGGAGCAGGTAGGACTAGGGTGTTGTACTAACGCCCCTAACAAACAAGTTTGAGGTGATGTCTTTCACTGAAACTGAAACTGAGCCAATGGAACTCATTTCACCTGCTTTGGGGAAACCTGTTTTGTATGGTGTCAAGATGAGGCACACACAAAAGGGAAGGGGTCTATTAATCACCAGCAGTTGAAACATATAGCAAATGATAGTACCCCTTAGGGAAATCACAGCAAGGGACAGGAAAGGACACCTGGTACACTCAATGTGTATGCCTGGGGGCTTCATTCAACATGTTGAAGAGGCTATTCCAGCAGCCACTGAGGGAACAGGGTGCAACCAACTGCAGACTGTGGCGCTTATTGGAACAAATGATGCCTGTTGTTTGGGCTGTAAGGTCATACTTGAGTCATTGGTTCATTCCAGTGACTGGCAGAGAAGGTTGAGAAGACAAGTTTCAACAAAGTTCACAATTTGCAGTATTGTCCCAAGAAGTAATCATGGCCCTTTGGTTTTGAATTGAGTGGAAGGACTGAACCAGAGCCTATGAAGCTTCTCTGACAAGCTAGGAGACTTCCTGGACTTGTTCACAGGATTGAGAACTGTAGGATCCCCCTAAATGGTTCAGCTGTGCACTACATATCGAAGCTGACTGTGCATGGGGTGCACATAGTGTTTTTTTAGATTAGGCTGCTCTCCATCCAATCCAGATAATGACAGCTGTAGGAAATGAGGAGATATCAGTGTACAATTGAGGGAAATGCCTCCCACAGATGAGAGTATTAAAATCCTAATGGTAACCTGCCAAAGCATTCACAACAAAATCCCAGAGTTTGAAGTGCTCATGAAAATCAATGGAGCTCACATAATACTAGATATAGAAATCTGGCTGAAACCTGAAATTGATAGGAGTGAGATTTTTGGGGAAAATTTAAGTGCATATTGAAAGGATAGGCAAATGGGAAATGGAGGTGGTGTATTTGTCACAGTAGACAAGAAAATCAGATCCATTGAGATAGACATTAAAGCCGTGTCTGAGATTGTTTGGGCAAGACTCGGTGCCAGGGGAGGGCATAAAATGATAACTGAATCCTTCAATCGCCCATCAGACTCATCTCCCAATGCAACTGAAAACTTTAGAGGAAACCTCTGTTCACATGTATGTAAGTTCCTCAGACATACTGTAATCATCAGCAGAGACTTTAATCATCCAATAGTTGATTGGGAAAATTACAGTTTTTTAGTGGTGGGCATGATGAGACATCCTGAAAAACATTACTAAATGCCTTCTCTGAAAACTACTTACAACAGTTAGTTAGGAACCCTACCCATGATGAAAATTTATTGCATCTAATGGCAACAAATAGACCTGACCTCTTTGAGGATGTCGACACTGAGACTGGTATCAGTGACCATGACATGGTTGTGGCAATAATGATTGTCAAAGTACAAAGCACAACGAAAACAAGAAGAAAGACATATATGTTCAGTAAACTAGATAAATAATCAATAGTGTCATATCTCAGTGAGGAACTTGAAACTTTCAGCACAGGGCAGGAACATGTAGAGAAACTATGGCTCAAATTTAATAGAATCGTTGACCATACACAAGATGGCTATGTACTCAGTAGAACAGTTCGTAATGGGAGGAAACCTCCATGGTAAAGAGTGACTGTAAAGATACTTCTAAAGAAACAGCGATTACTGCGCAATAGGTTTAAAACAAAGTGTATAGCTATGGATAGATGCTGAATGAAATGCATAGCAATGCACGATGGCTTCAGTGACTACCATAGGAGAGTATTGTCAAATGATATTTCACAGAACACAAAGAAATTCTGATTGTATGTAAAAGCTGTTAATGGCACCAAAGTAAGTGTCCAGTCCCTAGCAAATGAGAAAGGAACTGAAATTGAGGGTATCAAAGCAAAATCTGAAATGCTTAACTCCATGTTCCTTCACAAAGAAAATCCAGGTGAATTGACCCAATTTAATCCTCATACCACTGTAAAGAGAAACAGCAGAAATCTTTAAAATTTAACAGAGCTCGAGAACTCAATGGAATCCCTGTCAGGTTCTATACTGAATTTGCGGCTGAGTTAGCCCCTTTTCTGACTGTAATCTATCATAGATCTCTCAAACAAAAAACCATGCACAGTTCTTGGATAAAAGGAAATATAGTAGAACTGATACACAAAACTATCAACCAATATCCTTGATATTGATTTGTTGGAGAATCTTAGAACACATTCCAATCCCAAAGATAATGCGGAATCTTGAACAGAATGACCTACTCAGTGCCCACCAGCATGGATTCTAAAACCATCGATCATGTGAAACTCAACTCACACTTTTCTCACATAACATCCTGAAAGCTCTGGACCAAGATAGTCAGGTAGAGGGAGTATTTCGTGGTTCCTGAAAAGCATTTGACTTAGTACCACATCTACACCTATTGTCAAAAGTACGATCATATGAGGTATCAAGTGAAATTTGTGATTGGACTGAGAACTTTTTCATAGGGAGAATGCAGAATGTTATCTAGGATGCAGAATGTTGTCTTTGATGGAGAGTCATCATCAGATATAATGTAACTTCAGGTGTCCCCCAGGGAAATGTGTTGGGATCCTTGCTGTTCATGTTTTATATTAATGACCTTGGAGACAATATTAATAGTAACCTTAGACTTGTTTGCAGATGATGCAGTTATCTATGATGAAGTACTGTCTGAAAGAAGCTGCATAAAAATTCATGTCTGAAAGAAGCTGCATAAAAATTCAGTCAGATCTCGGTAAGATTTCAAAATGGTGCAAAGATTGGCAACTTTCTTTAAATGTTCATAAATGTAAAATTGTGCACTTCATAAAATGAAAAAAATGTAGTATCCAATGACTATAATGTCAATGAGTCATTGTTGGAATTGGCCAACTCATACAAATACCTGAATGTAACACTTTGTAGGGGTATGAAATGGAATGGTCACATAGATGCAGTCATGGCTAAAGCAGGTGGTAGATTTCAGGTTATTGATAGAATACCGGGGAAGTGTAATCAGTCTACAGAGGAGACTGCTTACAAATGACTCGTGCCACTAGTTCTAGAATACTGCTTAAGTGTGTGGAACCTGTACCAAATAGGACTACCAGTGGACATTGAATGTATACAGAGAAGGGCAGCACAAATGGTCACAAGTACTTTTGATCCATAGGAGAGTGTCACGGAGATAATGAGGGAACTCAACTGGAAGACTCTTGAAGATAGATATAAGCTATTCCGAGAAAGTCTATTGACAAAGTTTCAAGAACCAGCTTTAAATGATTAATCTAGGAAAATACTACAATCCCCTACATATCACTTACATTGGGTTCGTGAGAATAAGATCAGAATAATTACTGCACACGTAGAGGCATTCAAACTACCATTCTTCCCGCACTCCATACATCTACATCTACATTTATACTCCGCAAACCACCCAACGGTGTGTGGCAGAGGGAATGGTGAATGAAACACAAAGAAACCCTAATAACTGCTCCAGTGGAACGTACCCTCTGTCATGCACCTCTCTGTGTTTTGCAGACTATGTAGATATTAGCTACCCACAAGCTCAAATGTAGTTGAAGTTAAAGAACTGCACCCTGTTCTCTCGTTACTTGTTACTATTACCCAGTTCCCAAGATCTTTTTCTCTCTTCAATCTATCTAGTTCGAATATAATCCAATTCGGTTTTGCGTCTAGCAGTGCAGTGTGTGTTGATATACGTATATTCTGTTGGTGTGTGTTTCTTGTGTTGATCACATTAGTTACTGATGTCTGTATTCGCTATATTGTTAACACGCTTAGTGAAAATAAATGCTGCCAAGCGTCTCAGTGCTGTGAGGACGTTCATTTAAAAGATGTGGTACTAAGGACCCGTACTGTATAACATTGGAAAGCAACCTTTGTTACGCAGACACTTTATTGAGGCAGCTTTTTATCTATGGTTGTTTAAGACACCGGTTGATGTCGGGCCTGATGTACCATATTTACGATACCGCAACCTCAGCAAAAAATTGCGCTGTAGCCGTTAGTGCATGTTTTAAGTACTGCGCTTTACTATTATCTAGGCCGTGGGTTTAATTTCTGTTGAGTTTTGCTCAGTTTTTCTTTTCTTATTTTGAAATGAGTGAAGCGCTTAACCCTTATCTGTGACGGGATTCGAGTGCGACCCTCACAAAACTAGAAGCTCTCGGCTATCCCCATGACCATTACGCCATTTCACAGTGCTCAGTTTTACTTTTGAAGGAGCAGGAGCTCAAAACCCGGACGTAGGATGCCAACGCTCCTCGTCCTTTTAGTTCTTAACTTCTTACAGTCTTTTGTCTGCGAGACAGACAGCGTCGTTTCGTTGCTAAGCGACCGCAGGAAGCCAGCCAATGACTGAAAGCACGAGCAGACAGCATGAGCAACGTTGTAGCAGTGCTAAACTAATGCGCGCGTATCTGAAACGCAGCAGTGACTGTCTCACGTGTAACCGGTGCTGTCGTCTCTCATTGTTTAATACGAAGTCTGGTTTGTAGTTCATGCTGTTTTTAGTGTTTGTTCACTTCTGTTTCACTGCAAACCACGTCCATCGCGACGAGTGGTAGAAACAAAAATGTGAAGTGAAGCGGAGGAACAAAGCCTGCTGCATAACCAGGACCGAACTTGTGTGATATCTGAGGGAGTGTTTTGAAAAAGAAAATGCGAAATGTTAAGGGTTACATCGTAATTCCTGAAGGTCAGGACGCAGATGACTGCAGCAGCTTCGAAAGTACAGGTAAACAGAAATACTGTTGTGACGATAGGGAAAGTTCTTGTTTGTGTATGCTCTCACCGATTACTAGAATAGTGTGACAGCAGTCTGGATGGTGCTCGTGGTGTAATGGGGTAGAGTGTGATGACTATGCTGCTCGTTCTTCAGTTTACAGGCGGGCCATAGTCAGCTATAGTGGGGTTTTGAAATCCGTATCATTTTTATGTTAGTATCCGTTGATGAATATTTTCTTTTAATAAGTCACATTTTCCAGGTAAGTACATTCTACATGAAGGAAACGCCGTGAACTGGCCATAATACGTTTAGCTAAACCTAATTTCCTTCGATGGTTGAGTCTGAAACAGTCAGTTTCCTCTTGGAAATCTCTGCCCATTTGTCCACATAATAGTTACTACTTTCTGACACTTTAAATATGCCTGACTAACAAAGTTTTTGGTTTGGTTCTGAGATGCCATACACGAATTCCTTCATTAAATGGTTGGCACAGGCGAAAGTGTTTTTCGTGCGTATTTTTAAATAATTTCACCAGTTTGAAATAACGTCTAAATATGATTGGGTTATTATCTACTTCAATTTCATGCCGATGATACAAGCGTTCAGTTGTTTATTATTTGTTATGGTAAGCGAATCTTCTCGGACTGCATTATGAAACACATCAAATTCACAAGGCTGTAAGACTGTCGTAATTACTTTCAACTCTTAATACACATTACCACGCACCACCTATCGCTTAGTTTCTTTTTCACACTATTTCTCTCAGCTAAACATATTTTCGCTATTATATGTAATACCACTGAGTGAACACTATTAAATTTTGTTCAACTTACAACACATCCCCTTCGGAACAAGTCATACAATAATCCAATGATCAGACATAACAAAACAATACCCAGTCCTTACACATAGATATCACATTCAATCTTAAGTTCATATCTCGACTGAAATTGATTCCGTCGCACGAATAGACTACAAAATCACTGGATATTAGTACAGAACTATTGTATGTTATAAGAACATCTCTGTGTGTGCATGAATCTAATGTTATATACTCGTGTTAAGAGAGCATAAGTGTTTATCTATGCACAGGTTTGGGTGCAAAGGCACTGTATAATGGAGATAATTAATTTTATTGTAACTGTCTCAGTAGGACCTTGAAACACCCAGAATAGTGAGGGGTAAGTGGCGTTCTGACAGCATGATTACATAACACATTCAAGTCATGCTCCTGTGTCTAGTTAGGGTTTTGGATACCCAATGTATATGTCTTGTAATCTTGCATGTTTGGCATTTGACGCACACACACACATATCCATCCACACATATACAGACTTGGTCTTTAAATATGTCTGCTTGTGTCTGTATATGTGTGGATGGATATGTGTGTGTGTACCCGTCCTTTTTTCCCCCTAAGGTAAGTCTTTCCGCTCCCGGGACTGGAATGACTCCTTACCCTCTCCCTTAAAACTCACATCCTTTCGTCTTTCCCTCTCCTTCCCTCTTTCCTGATGAGGCAACAGTTTGTTGCGAAAGCTTGAATTTTGTGTGTATGTTTGTGTTCGTTTGTGTGTGTGTCGACCTGCCAGCACTTTCATTTGGTAAGTCACATCTACTTTGTTTTTAGATATATTTTTCCTTCGTGGAATGTTTCCTTCTATTATAACCATATATATATATATATATATATATATATATATATATAATATGGTGAGTCACCTAACATTACCGCTGGATATATTTCGTAAACCACATCAAATACTGACGACTCGATTCCACAGACCGAACGTGAGGAGAGGGGCTAGTGTAATTGGTTAATACAAACCATAAAAAAATGCACGGAAGTATGTTTTTTAACACAAACCTACGTTTTTTTAAATGGAACCCCGTTAGTTTTGTTAGCACATCTGAACATATAAACAAATACGTAATCAGAGCCGTTTGTTGCACTGTAAAATGTTAATTACATCCGAAGATATTGTAACCCAAAGTTGACGCTTGAGTACCACTCCTCTGCTGTTCGATCATGTGTATCGGAGAGCACCGAATTACGTAGGGATCCAAAGGGAACGGTGCTGGACCTTAGGTACAGAAGAGACTGGAACAGCACATTACGTCCACATGCTAACACCTTTTTATTGGTCTTTTTCACTGACGCACGTGTACATTACCATGAGGGTTGAGGTACACGTACACACGTGGTTTCCGTTTTCAATTACGGAGTGGAATAGAGCGTGTCCCACTGGAAACGCGTTGACATATGTGGTATTATACCAACAACCTGAAAACAGCTTTCGCATCCTGCAACTGCCCTCCCAACCTGGTACAGAAGCAAATAACCAGAGCCACTTCCTCATCCCCTCAAACCCAGAACCTCTCGCAGAAGAACCCCAAAAGTGCCCCACTTGTGACAGGATACCTCCTGGGACTGGATCAGACACTGAATGTGGCTCTCCAGCAGGGATACGACTTCCTCAAATCCTGCCCCGAAATGAGATCCATCCTTCATGATATCCTCCCCACTCCACCAAGAGTGTCTTTACGCCGTCCACCTAACGTTAGTAACCTCTTGGTTCATCCCTAAGAAATCCCCAAACCACCTTCCCTACCCTCTGGCTCCTACCCTTGTAACCGCCCCCGGTGTAAAACCTGTCCCATGCACCCTCCCACCACCACCTACTCCAGTCCTGTAACCCGGAAGTTGTACACGATCAAAGCCAGAGCCACGTGTGAAAGCACCCACGTGATTTACCTACTGACCTGCCTACACTGTGACACTTTCTACATGGGAATGACCAGCAACAAACTGTCCATTCTCATGAATGGACACAGGCAGACAGTGCTTGTTGGTAATGAGGATCACCCTGTGGCTAAACATGCCTTGGTGCACGGCCCGCACACCTTGGCACAGTGTTACACCGTCCGGGTTATCTGGATACTTCCCATTAACACCAACCCGTCAGAACTCCGGAGATGGGAACTTGCCCTTCAGTATATCCTCTCTTCCCATTACCCACCAGGACTCAACCTCCGCTAATTTCAAGTTGCCGCCACTCATACCTCACCTGTCATTCAACAACATCTTTGCCTCTGCACTTCCGCCTCGACTGACATCTCTGCCCAAACTCTTTGTCTTTAAATATGTCTGCTTGTGTCTGTATATGTGTGGATGGATATGTGTGTGTGTGTGTGTGTGTGTGTGTGTGTGTGTGTGTGTGTGTGTGCGCGCGAGTGTATACCTGTCCTTTTTTTCCCCTAAGGTAAGTCTTTCCACTCCCGGGATTGGAATGACTCCTTACCCTCTCCCTTAAAACCCACATCCTTTCATCTTTCCCTCTCCTTCCCTCTTTCCTGACGAAGCAACCGGGGGTTGCGAAAGCTCGAAATCTTGTGTGTGTGTTTGTGTGTTTTTTATTGTGCCTATCTACCAGCGCTTTCCCGTTTGGTAAGTCATGGAATCTCTGTTTTTAATATATTTTTCCCACAAAATTCTGCTTCGGCAAAAAAGAGGGAAGGAGAGGGAAAGATGAAAGGATGTGGGTTTTAAGGGAGAGGGTAAGGAGTCATTCCAATCCCGGGAGCGGAAAGACTTACCTTAGAAAAAAGGACAGGTATACACTCGCACACACACACATATCCATCCGCATATACACAGACACAAGCAGACATTTGTAAAGGCTTGTCAGACAAATGTCTGCTTGTGTCTGTGTATATGCAGATGGATATGTGTGTGTGTGTGTGTGTGTGTGTGTGTGTGTGTGTGTGCGCGAGTGTATACCTGTCCTTTTTTCCCCCTAAGGTAAGTCTTTCCGCTCCCGGGATTGGAATGACTCCTTACCCTCTCCCTTAAAACCCAAATCCTTTTGTCTTTCCCTCTCCTTCCCTCTTTCCTGACGAGGCAACCGTTGGTTGCGAAAGCTAGAATTTTGTGTGTATGTTTGTGTTTGTTTGTGTGTCTATCGACCTGCCAGCGCTTTTGTTTGGTAAGTCTCATCATCTTTCTTTTTAGATATATTTTTCCCACGTGGAATGTTTCCCTCTATTATATATATATAGTGGAATTTGGGAAGGTTGTGGTGTCTTGTTATGTTTGTCGTTTGGTGTAGTGGTGTGTGTGTGTTTATATTTAGTTTGTCCCCACTCAAAAAACTCTCAATTTCCCACACTTGTCCCGTTAGTCTGATTAGGTTTTTTGTGGAAGGTGTGTGTGTTGGTTTTTCAATGTGTTTTCGTGTTTGTTGTCATGTTTACGTAATGACCTCATAGGCACCATATTGGAGTGGTAGTGGGTGGTCATTTCCGCCATATTCGTCACGGGTCAAAGCAGACGGATGGAATCGAATGCTTCCGTATTTCCCTTGACAAAGAAAATTTGCAGAGGTAAACTTTACATAGTTTACATCTACACACACACACACACTCTGCAATCCACCATATGGTGTGTGGCAGAGAGTATCTTGTACCACTACTATTCATTTTCTTTCCTTGGAGTTTTCAAATTGTCAGAGTTTGTTCATTTCCTTTCCTGTTCCATTCACAAATAGAACAAGGAGAAAATGACAGTCTACATACCTCTGTATAGCCCTAATTTCTCTCACCTTATCTTCACGGTCCTTATGTGAAATGTACATTAGTGGCGCTAGAATCATTCTGCAGCCAGCTTCAAATGTCAGTTCCCTAGTTTTCTCAATAGTGCTCCTCGAAAAGAACATCACTTCCCTTCCAGGGATTCTCATTTGAGTTCCCAAAGCATCTCCATAATACTTGCACATTGTTCGAAACTACTAGTAACAAATCTAGCAGCCCACCTCTGAATTATTGCGACATTTTCCTTTAATCCTGGTGGGATCCCAAACACTCCAGTAGTACTCAAGTAAGTGTTGAACTAGTACCCTATGTGCATGGTCATTTACAGATGAACCACACCTTTCGAAAACTCTCCCAATAAACCAAAGTCAGCTATTAAAAACTTATGTACTGCAACCCTTACATGCCTGTTCCATTTCATATTGCTTTGCTCTACAGAGACTGCTGTCGTGTGTGTGTGTGTGTGTGTGTGTGTGTGTGTGTGTCGTCTATTTTTGACAAAGGCCTTGTTCGCTGAAAGCTTATTTTGTGACAGTCTTTTTGATGTACCTATCTGCAACTTAGCATCTCCACTATATGGTGAGTAGCAACTTTCCTTTCCTACTCATCTGCATTACATACATTTTTTCTACATTAGAGTTAGCTGTCATTCAACAGACCAACTAGAAACTCTGTCTAAGTCATCTTGTATCCTCCTAATGTCATTCAACAAAGATTTCCTGTACATCAAGCATTGTCAACAAACAGCTGCAGATTGCTGCATCCCCTTGCTAGATCATTTGCATATACAGAGAATAATAGCAGTACAGCAGTACTATAACACTTCCCTGGGGCACACCTGATGATACCCGTCTCTGACGAATACTCGACATTGAGGACAATGTGCTGGGTACTTTTGCTTAAGAAGTCTTCAAACCACACATATATCTGGGTATCTATTCTGTTTAATATTCATCAACTGATATGAGTGATGATGCTGCAAGCTGTGCTGGACAATAACACAAACATAGCCTATGAATGCAGCGATTACTCCCTGCTGATGGTGATGGGGGCTGCTATGAAAAGCTTGGGATTTTGTGCAAATTTGATGTGGCAAGTTAACAAAACTTTTTATCCATGCGAGTAAGTTTATTGTGTAAAACCAATGCCTCAGCATCTTAAAGACATCTTTTCAGGGTCCTTGGGAGTCTTACACTTACGTGTCAGTATATTTACTCCCTAATAGTATTTGTTGTTAATAATAGGTGCATTTTTATTATGTTCAGTGACATGAACTTGCAAAATACTGGAAGTAAAAATAATGTCCTGTAGACTATGCATCCCTGCCTACAATTCAGAACAGAATTTTACATTCTGATACAAAAGTCTAAAACGGGAATCAGGAAAAAACTGTAAATCCTAAGATATTAAAAAATACAAAGCAAAAAATTATTTTATTAGCCTCTCCTTCTATAATTAATTATAATTAAGCATAATGTTTTGACTCAATGTTGCATCTGCTGGTTAACATTAAGGTCCATATTAAACAGAATTTTAACATTACTGTTATATGTAAGGCCGACATAACTCTTTGTAAAATTATAAAATGCTTTGTATGAAGTGTGAAAGAAAAACAGCATTTGAATAAAAAAAACTATTTCTAGCTTTCAGGACCATTAGTTCCATCTTCTGGGAAGATGGATACTTTTTTTTTCCTAATTTCGTTTTGTTCGTTGCATCTGCTCGGGGCGGACATCGTAAGACATCTGTTTAAGTTTGTTGTTGATTGATTAACTCAGTTTTTTTTTATTACAGAGGGCAGATAACCCTCTGACTGAACATACTGAGCTACCGTGCTAGCAATTCTGGAAGATTAGAAATCAGGGAAGCTCACTTAGATCACCTATGTAGAATACTTGTGTGACCCATTCATGAGTACTGCACAAGTGTTTGAGATTCCCACCATGTCAGATTAAAATAACACACTGAAGCAACTCAGTGGCAGGCTGCTAGACCGGTTACTAGTAGGTTCAAATAACATGCAAGTTATTATGAAAATGCTTGGCAATCTCATATGAGAGTCTGTGGAGGGAAGGCAGTGTTCTTTTTGTGCAGCACTATTAACAAAATTTAGAAGATATGAGAAATTAAGGCTCATATGAAGGCATATAGATATCTTTTCCTCCCACACTCTATGTGCAAGTGGAACAGGGAAGGAAATGATTTGTAGTGTTTGCTTACATACACTATTTATATATATTAAAATACAGCATAAAGTTGTGACTACCTACTACATTCAAAAACATTAGTTGAAACTAACCTAAAGCTTTGTGATTTGTTTCAAATAGTTTGTTCTACATTTAACCTGGTACACTCTGACAGTCAGTGACTTGCATCTATAACAGTCTTACAATTTGGAGAACTCAGTACTGCTTTGATCTATTAATCACTCCCTCATTCAGCTCTTTATATCAAAATATCACATAGAAATAAACTATACTTTGAGAAACTACATATAGGAAGATGTGATTGGCATATGGCTGTTTGTTTACTGAACAACAATGATCAAAATTTAACCGTATCAGTAAAACAGATTGGACAAGATCACATATCTGGGCTACAGGACTATATCGGATTTCGCCCCCCCCCCCCCCTTCCCACCCCCCTTCCCTAGAAACCTCGCCTGGCGTAATTAGTTTCCGCCAGCCAGTGTGGCCGTGCAGTTCTAGGCGCTTCAGTCTGGAACCGCGTGACTGCTACAGTCGCAGCTTGGAATCCTGCCTCGGGCATGGATGTGTGTGATGTCCTTAGGTTAGTTAGGTTTAAGTAGTTCTAAGTTCTAAGGGACTGATGACCACAGATGTTAAGTCCCATAGTGCTCAGAGCCATTTGAACCATTTTTTGAAATTAGTTTTCCTGTAGCATAGTCTGAGGTCTAACTTAGATACAGGTTGTGGTAACGAACAGATGTGTGGCATTGCCTAATATTGTGTTTGCGCCATATTTAAATGCATTTTCCCATTTTTATTGCATTTTTCATAATAAAAAATAAAACTACTAAGTTATACCTGAAAACATACAGTAGACAATGAACAAGCATCTTCATGTGTTTTGATGCACATTACATACATATATCGTACACAAGGGTCAACAGCAACTACCAATACCACACTATAAATCTCAAAAATTTCACCACCACCACACTTCATCCTACCACAAAGAAACACCTAGAAAACCAAAATTGGAATCGAACACTTCCCTTGACCTGTTATCCTTACGACATCTCCACATATAGCCGTCCTTGGTCAGAGACGCCGGAACTTTAATAAGCCTAAGTTCTTCACGACACACTGTACCCGACTTCAGCCAACAGACTGAATAGCTGAAGAAATTTTATTAGAGACAAAGCACTGTCCCGCATCATCGCCGACAACAAAAAACTGTTGACCTTGTCAGTTATATCCATACCCACCAAATACATAAACAAAGCAATTTACAAAAATTAACGCATGATGAACAGAAAATAAAACTACAATAACGTCGACATAACAAAACAAATCGTTACCTCACTGAAAAATATTCTGCTGAAACCAGTCACCACACGTCCCCCTGTGGGTTCGGTGGTAAGAATAGGCACATGGTGTTCCTGCCTGTTGTAAGAGGCGACTAAAAGGAGTCTCAAAATTTTCGGCCCTTACGTGATGGTCCCCTGTCGGGTTTCATCTCCATATTTCAAAATTCTTCTGAAGAGCAAGCCGACTGGGGAAGGGCGGTGCAATGTGTCCATGTGTTGAGACCTTTCGCCAGTTTGTTCGTAATTGCATTGCAGTCCTGCACGCTCTCCGTCTCTTGGGCATGGAAACGCTCCTGCGTGCACTTTCGGCATGCAGTGTGCAGCGCCACTTTCTGCACTGATGACGACCATGGACTACATGTCACCTAATATACAACATGGTAGCCAGTCCGTTGTGGTGGGGCCGCCATGTACTCTGTTGGTTGTAGCCCCCTGACAACACAGGGATCGCTCTGCTGATGTCTGTGCCGTTAACTCTCTACATATGCCAAGGAGTAGATGCCTATCTCCCTGGGGCATCGGGACTCCCGGCAATGGCCATCCTGCCAGGTGGCCCTTGCTGAAGCTGGGTGGAGCCTGTGGTGAGGGCCCATGGTCGGAATGGGTGGCGTCAGGGCGGGTGACCCGCAATGAAGCGTGGTACATCATCTCTTGCTGATGGCAAGCCGCCGGCAGTCTCCAAGTGTTCTCGGGCTCACTTTAACGCTCAGAAATACAATCCATAAACGTTTCCCTCCCTGGCCACACTGTGGGAGGAGCGTAAGGCTCAGAATGGCGGTGACAGTTATTCGCCCTGATTCCTACTTTGTACGACAGCTGATGGGGAGTCATTCAAAGCCTCAATTCTCAATTATTCATAGAGCATTTAGAGGAAAAGTCTGGAGAGGTGGAGGGCTTGGTCAAAATGCGCTCTGGGTCAGTATTGATAAAAACGGCATCCTCTGCCCAGTCACAAAGGTTACTTGCTTGTGACAAGTTGGGGGATGTTAATGTTACCATCACACCCCATAAGAGTTTAAATATGGTCCAGGGTGTTATTTTCCATAGGGACCTACTTTTGCAATCTGATGATGAGCTGCGTGCCAATTTAGAGCGTCGAGGTGTTCATTTAGTCAGGTGTGTTCATCGGGGTCCGAAGGATAATCAGATTGCTACCGGTGCCTTCATCTTGGCCTTTGAGGGTGATACATTACAGGAGAAGGTCAAGGTGATGGTCTACCGCTGTGATGTCAAGCCCTATATACCTCCCCTGATGCGGTGCTTTAAGTCCTGGAAGTTCAGCCATATGTCTTCCTGCTGTGCTTCCAGCATCACAAGTCGAGATTCCGGACGCCCATCGCATCCCAATACACCATGTGCCCCGCCTCCCATCTGTGTCAACTGCAGAGAGCATCATTCACCTTGTTCGCCAGACTGCAAGTTCTTACAGAAAGAGCGAAAAATCATGCAATATAAGACCCTGGACTGACTGACCTATACTGAGGCTAAGAGGAAATATGAATGACTACATCATGTGTGAATGACTTCCTCATATGCAGCTGCTACAGCAACCGTATTAGCCCCATCTGTTCCGTGAATTCCAGTCAGATCACCGAGCTGTACAACACATGCCCCCTTGCCCGTAGGGGGCACTATTCACCCTGTTGCTCCTGCACCACCTACATGGGGGGCAACACCCCGCCCACCCCCCCACCCCCACCCCACCCCACCCTTCAGGGACGTCTGTAACTGCTTCTAAGCCAGAGAGGCGCCCAAATTCTTCGGCTCCTCTTGCTCGCAAGGTGTCCCTTGGGTCCCTCCTTTCCCAGGTTTCCACAAGTGGGAAGGATGGCGCCCGACAGTGGTATAAATGCCCACAAGCAGCTGGTCGTAGGGCTTTGCAATCCTCCTCCGTCCCGGAGACTGAATCGATGAGGCCCTCCCAGCCAGTGAACCACAAGGATCAGTGAGAGAAATCCAAGAAGAAGACCTTTCAGACCAAGGAATTGGCGGTGGCACCCACCCCACTGCAAACTTCAAGCTCTGCGTCTGAGGATGAGGTGGAGATTCTGGCGTCCGCTGAGGACCTGGATCTCGACGGTTCCTAAGACGCAATGGATAGCAGTTGCACAGGTACTCAGTCAGTGGCAGCAGGTGACCAGGAGGCGTAATCTGCCTCCTCAGTCCCTTCATGCCTTTCTCGGCCATGGATAATGTCATCCTCCAGTGGAACTACAGCAGTTTCTTCCACAATCTTGCTGAGCTCAGACAACTTCTCAGCCTTCACCCTTTCCTCTGCATTGCTCTTCAAGAAACTTGGTTTCCAGCAATGCAAACCCCCACCCTCCGTGGCTATCGGGGTTATTATAGGAACCGAGCAGCTTATGAAAGGGTATCTGGTGGCGTCTGCATCCACATCCTTCACTCCCTTCACAGCGAGTCTGTCCCTCTACAAACACCTTTAGAGGCTGTCACTGTTCAGGCTGTTACTGTCTGCAGTCTGTTTCTTCCACCAGATGGTGATGTCCCACAACATGACCAGGCTGCGCTGATAGCCCAATTGCCACCCCCTTTACTGTTACTGGGCGACTTCAACACCCATAACCCTCTGTGGGGTGGATCAGTGGAAACAGGCTGAGGCAGCACCATTGGCACAGCTCGACCTTTCCCTTTTAAATGATGGTGCCCTCACACATTTCAGTGAGGCGCATGACATGTACTCAGCCATCGACCTTTCGATCTGCAGCCCTAGCCTCTTACTGTCTGTCCAATGGATTGTGCATGACAACTTGTGTGATAGTGACCACTTTCCGATCTTTCTGTCACTGCCACAGTGTCACTCTTCTGGGCGCCCCTGCAGATGGGCTATGAATAAGGCTGACTGAGACTTGTTCTCCTCCATTGCCACTATTGCGCCTCTTTCCAACGACGCCATTGATGTGGTAGTAACGCATCGTTACTGCCGCAGAATCTGCCATTCCCTGTTCTTCTGGGTCCTCCACCGAGGACTGTGCCTTGGTAGTCGTCTAAGATCGCTGAGGTGATTAAAGATCGTAGGCGGGTGGTCCAGCGTCACAAGCGGCATCATCCTCACTAACATTCTTTGCAAGTTGCTCGAATGCATGGTGAGCCGGCGGTTGAGTTGGGTACTCGAGTCTCGGGACCTTCTGGCTCCGTCTCAGGGTAGGTTCCGTAAGGGCCGCTCTGCTGCCGATAATCTGGTGAGCCTGGAGTCTGCCATCCATACGGACTTTGCTCCCTGTCAGCACCTCGTCACTGTCTTTTTTGACATGCGGAAGGCATACAATACGACCTGGTGACATCACATCCTCTCTACACTTCACGATTGGGGTCTGTGGGGTCCGCTGCCGATTTTCGTTTGAAATTTTCTGTCGCAACGTACCTTCTGCGTGCAAGTTGGGGTCTTCAGGGTCCGCTGCTGATTTTCATTTGAAATTTTCTGTCACAACGTACCTTCTGTGTGCAAGTTGCGGCCTCCCATAGTTCCCCCCTAGATTGGGTGTTCCTTTATAGTCGGGGCACAAAGTTTCCAATACCGGCTCCATGACCATTGTTCGGTCTTCACAGCTGAGCTCTTTGCCCTCTACCAGGCTGTTCTTTACATCTGCCGCCACCGACATTCTGCTTATGTCATCTGCTCAGATTCCCTGAGCGCCATCCAGAGCCTCAGTGATCCGTACCCGGTTCACCCTTTCGTACACCGGATCCAACGCTCTCTTCAGCGGCTGGCGGACGTCGGTCCGCCGGTTAGCTTTATGTGGGTTCCCGGCCATGTCGGTATCCCTGGGAACGAAGCTGCAGATGCCGCGGCCAAGGCTGCGGTCCTCCAGCCTCGGACAGCTTCTTGTTGTGTCCCTTCGTCCGATCTTAGCAGGGTCATTTGTCGGCGCGTTGTGTCGCTGTGGCATGCCGATTGGGCTGCACTTACCGACAACAAGCTTCGGGCCTTAAAACCTCTTCCCGTGGCTTGGACGTCCTCCTCACGCCCTTCTCGGCGGGAGGAGGTCGTTTTAGCAAGGTTAAGGATTGGACACTGCCGGTTCAGCCATCGCCATCTGCTGACGGCTGCGCCGGCGCCGTTCTGCCCATGTGGGCACTTGCTGACGGTTAGACACATTTTAATGTCCTGTCCCGATCTTAACCAACTGCGCCTCGATCTTAACCTGCCTATTACTTTCGATGCCGTTTTAGCGGATGACCCACGAGCAGCTGCTCGTGTTCTTTGTTTTATCAATTTGACACACCTTGCTAAGGACATTTGATGAAGTTTTTTAATCCTATGCCTGTCAGTCTGTCTTTTATTGTGGTTTTTCTTTTAGTTGTTGTTGTCAACTTGTGGCTCGCGGTGCATTTTTAGAGTAGTCAGGGCGCTAATGACCATTGAAGTTGTGCGCCCTAAAACCACAAAAAAAAAAAAAAAAAAAAAATAGTTCCCCCCTAGTTCAGGAGAACGGGGTACCACAGGGTTCTGTCTTAAGTGTCTGCATGTTTTTAATTGCAATTAATGGGCTCACTGCAGCGGTGGGAACGTCTGTCTGTTTCCTTGAATGCTGACGACTTCTGCCTCTATTATAACTCCATTGACATTGCAGCTGCTGAACGACAGCTGCAGAGCGCTATCTGCAAGGCACAGTCTTGGGCTGTAGGGCATGACTTCCAGTTTTCGGCTACCAAGACCTGCATTATGCATTTCTGCCAGCGACGCACTGTTCACCCTGAGCCACAGCTTTGCCTTGGCGGTGAACATCTTGCTGTGCTGGAGACACATTGGTTTTTGGGTGTGGTTTTTGATGCCTGGTTGACTTGGCTCCCTCATATGCAGCAGCTTAAACAGATGTATTGGCGGAACCTTAATGCTCTGCGTTGCTTGAGCCACACCAGTTGGGGAGCCGACCAGTCTACCCTCTTACGGCTCTACCAGGTGTTAATTCAGTCCCGTCTGGATTATGGCAGCCTGGCTTATGTTTCAGCATCCCCTTCTGCATTGCGGGTGCTGGACCCCATCCTTCACAGCAGGATCCTACTTGCCACTGGCGCTTTCCAGACCAGCCCTGTGAACAGCATACTTGTGGAGGCAGGTGTCCCTCCACTGTGTTTCGGCGCCAACGTTTACTGGCCGCTTATGCTACACACGTTTGTAGCTTGCCTGGGCATGCCAGTTATCATCTCCTGTTCCCTCAGTCTGTCGTCCATCTCCCAGAATGTCAGCCCCGGTCGGGTTGTACGATCGCAATTTGCGTCAGAGCTTCTCTCTGGGCTTGGAGTTTTCCCTCTTCCACCTCTTTTCCAGGCCCGTCTGTGTACACCCCCGTGGTGTGTGCCACACCCATGCCTTTGGCTCGAATTGGCACAGGGCCCGAAGGACTCGGTCACTCCTCAGGCCTTCCGCCATCGCTTTCTTTCCATCCTTGCCATGTATCAGGGCTCTGGCATTGTCTACACTGACGGTTCAATGGTTGCTAGTTGTGTCAGCTATGCTCTCACTCTAAGGGCCCATTACGAACAACACTGATTGCCGGCTGGCTGCAGCTGCTTCACTGCTTCACTGCTGAGCTGGACGGCATCTCTCGTGCCCTAGAGTATATCCGCTCCTGCTCAGGTGAGTCCTTCATTATCTGTAGCGACTCCCTGAGCGGTTTACGAGTTATCGACCAGTGTTTCCCCATTCTCATCTGGTGATGGCTATCCAGGAGTCCCTCCATACTCTTGCCCGTTGCGGCCGCTCTGTGGTCTTTGTGGGGACCCCTGGTCATGTCGGCATCCCGGGCAATGAACATGTTGACATGCTGGCCAAAGGCTGTCGGTACACCAGCCTTATCAACTGGGCTTTCAGAGAGTGACCTCACGCCAGTTTTGTGGCAAGGTAAAAAGATAAAGGCTAGTACAAATCCTTGGGTAACACAAGACATATTGAATTTAATTGATGTCAGGAGAGAAAACAAAAATGCTGTAAACAAAGCAGGCAAAAGGAAGTACAAACATCTAAAAAATGATAATGACAGAGCAAAATGGCTAAGCAGGGGTGGCTAGAGCGCAAGTGTAAGGTCTTAGAAGCATATATCACTAGGGAAGGATAAACTCTTCCTTCTGGTGAACAAGATGTATGAGACAGACTTCAAGAAGAATGTAGTAATTCCCATTCCAAAGAAAGCAGGAACTGACAGGTGTGAATATTACCAAACTAAGAGTTTAATAAGTCATGGTTACAAAAAACTAACATTAATTCTTTGGAGAAGAATGAGAAATCTGGTAGAAACTGACCTTAGTGAAGATCAATTTGGATTTAAGAGAAATGTAGGAACACACAAAACAATACTGATGCTATGACTCTTAGAAGATAGGTTGAGGAAAGGCAAACCAATGTTTATAGCATTTGTAGACTTAGAGAAACCTTTTAACAATGTTGAGTGGAATAGCCTGAAATTCTGAGTGTGGCGGGTATAAAATACAGGGAGAAAAATGTTATTTACATCTTGTACAGAAGCCAGATGGCAGGGATTGAGGGTAGTGAAAAGGAAGCACTGGTTGAGAGGGAGTGAGACAGGGTTGTAACCTGTCCCCAGTGTTATTCAACCTGTACAATGAGCAAGCAGAAAAGGAAACCAAAGAAAAATTTTGAGTAGGAATTAAACTCCAGGGAGAAGTAATAAAAACTTTGGGGTTTGTTGATGACATTGTAATTCTGTCACCAAAGGACTTGGAAGAGCAGTTGAACAGAATGAACATTATCTTGAAAGGAGGATATAAGATGAAATCAGCGAAAGCAAACAAGAATAATGGAATGAAGTCAAATTAAATCAGGTAATGCCAAGGGAATTAGAGTAGGAAGCAAGACACTTAAAGTAGTAGATGAGTTTTGCTCTTTGAGCAGCAAAATAATTGATGATGGCCAAAGTACAGACAATATAAAATGTAGACTGGCAACGGCAAGAAAAGCATTTCTGACGAGGAGAAATTTGTTAACATCTGAAGGTTTTTGTATGGAGTGTAACCATGTGTGCAAGTGAAACATTGATGATGAACAGTTGAGACAAAAAGAGAATAGAAGCTTTCAAAATGTGGTACTACAGAAGAATGCTGAAGATTAGATGGGTATATTACATAAATACTGAGGAGGAAATGAATGGACATGGGGAGAAAAGAAATACGTGGCACAACTTGACCAAAAGAGGAATTGATTGATAGGACACAATCCGAGGCATCAAGTGATCACCAACTTAGTATTGGAAGGAACTCTCTCTCTGTGTGTGTGTGTGTGTGTGTGTGTGTGTGTGTGTGTGTGTGTGAGGGGGGGGGGGGTATAAATCATAGAGGGAGACCAAGAGATGAATACAGTAATCAGATTCAAAAGTATGTAGGCTACAGTAGTTATTTGGAGATGAAGAGGTTCACACAGGATAGAGCAGCATGGAAAGCTGCATCAAATGAGTCTTTGGACTGAAGACCACAACAGCAGAGTCCTTTGAAAGTCACAGGGAAAGATATATTCCGAACATCAGAAACCTGATCAGGCATAGGAGAAATGCTTTTCTTAGACACATTCTAGGCCAAGAAAGGAACCTCTTTCTTCATGAAAATACACTTGTCAACATTAATCATGATATCACAGTCCTCCAACTTTTGGAGCATTGCATGTAAATGTTTCAAAAGGCCCTCGTGTGTAGCAGAGAAAAATTAATATATCATCAACACAACAAGAAACAAATGGAAAACCCTAAAGTACTTCTGCATGAACTACCGCCATTTTGGGGTGCATTAAGAAGTCCAAAAGGCGTAACATTTGTTTGAATAACTCAAAACATGTAGTAATAGCAGTGTTCATTTTGTCTTTTGGGGCAATGAGAATCTTTACAAGAACAGTAAAAATATGTGACCCAACAGGTTATTCGTAAAATCAGATACATTAGGGCCAGGGCACCTATCGAGGACTGTACGAGAGTCCAAAGCTATGTAATCCCCACAGATTCCCCAGTTTCTGTCTTTTTTTCTGACCATTTGTAAGGGAGAATACCACTCTTACAAAAAGAATCAGAACCATCACTAATCATTCTATCAAGCTCTTGCTGAACACCATCCAGCTTTTCTGGAAGCAGGCAGTGAGGTCTACTAACCACCAGCAATCCTAGCATTCATTTGAAGTGACCGAGAGTAGACTGACAGTGCCTCTCCATTGCGAGTGTTGTCAGTCAGCACTATAAAATCCCTCAGTAACAGCTGGCCAAGGTCATTACCTTACACCCAGTCAGCCTTGGATGAGGGATGGGGGCCAGCATCTCTTCAGACTGCATTGCAGCCACCTCAAGTAACTGTCATAATTTACAGCGTACCCTCCCCAAGGCCCCACACACCTGCTTCACCTGATCCTGCAAGTGCTTATTTTTCTCTTGTAGATAGGTCATTCCATCATTTTCTTCATATCATATTTCTGAACATTCCTCAACTTCATCCCTAAGTGTGAAGCACTGTGTATTCAGTTCTGTAATTTGCACCACAATGCACACACAAGAAAATGATGTCTTCTTGTGTAACATGTGCATTCCACATGTGGACAAGTGCAGCTCTGAGATGCATTATACCATAGAAGGAGACGTGGTTTGTCTGGAAACCTTTGCACAGTCCATGGTGCGTACATCACCCCCAATGACAGCCCAGTGTGGTAGGAAGTTGAGCGCATGAAGGTCCTTTCATAAGACACATATTCACCAAATCCAGTACCACCCCCCTGCGGGTCCGGGGATTAGAATAGGCCCGAGGTATTCCTGCCTGTCGTAAGAGGTGACTAAAAGGAGTCCATCCCCCTCACGGGGGTCTTTTTGATTTTTCACTTCTCATTTCTTCCTTCCTTTGGTTGGTTCCTTTCTTTGCTCTTCTCCACCTCACTGTCTTCCTTACTCTTTCCCTTGACTTCTTCTCCTTGCCTCCTCATTGCCTTCTTCTCCTTGCCTTCTTCTCCTTGCCTTCTCTGGTCTCCACCTCGGCGTTTGAGACAGTCTGTCCTCTTTCTCCCTCTCTCTCTTCTTTTTCCTCTTCTTCCTTCCTTCCTGTGCGTGCCTGAAGGCCGACCCACGCGTTCGCACGCGTAGCCGGTGACGGGGTAACGCGTAAGTCCCCGCCCTGGGTAGACATGTAAGGCACGCCCGTACCCCCTGGTAAAGGCCAGGCCTGGGGAGGGGTGATTGCCTGAGCTGATACCTTCTGACCATGCCGATTGGTCCCTCAGTCTGTTTCTCAGGACCCCCCTTGCGGGTTCGGGGGTTAGAATAGGCCCGCGGTATTCCTGCCTGTCGTAAGAGGCGACTAAAAGGAGTCTCACATGTTTTGGCCTTATGTGATGGTCCCCTCTCGGGTTTGACCTCCATCTTTCTAAATTATTCCGAAGAGCGAGCCAATTGGGGAAGGGCGCCTTACATCGTGCACTGTATCCGTCGTGCAATTAGACCTTTAGCCGGCTTTCACGTCGTTGCAATGGTGTCCCGCTCGTTTTCGATCTTTAGGGCGGGGATACGTCCCTGGGTGCAATTACCACCCTGCCCTCTGCAGTGTTTCTTTTAACTGCGACGACGACCTTGGACAGTTTTGCACCTAAGATCCAGCACGGTAGCCAGTCCGTTGTGGTGGGGCCGCCATGTACCCTCTTGGTTGTAGCCCCCTGACAACACAGGGATCGCTCTACTGATGCCTGCGCCGTTAACTCCCCACGTATGCCAAGGAGTAGATGCCTATCCTCCTGGGGTATCAGGACTCCCGGCAACGGCCATCCTGCCAGGTGGCCTTTGCTGTGGCTGGGTGGCGCCCGTGGGGAGGGCCCTTGGTCGGAGTAGGTGGCATCAGGCCGGATGACCCGCAATGAAGCGTGGTACATCATCTCTCGCTGGCGGCCAGCCGCCAGCAGTCTCTAAGCGTTCTCGGGCTCAATTTAATGCTCAGAAGTATGATCCGAAAACGTTCCCCTCCCTGGCCACGCCGTGGGAAGAGCGTAAGTCCCAGGATGGAGGTAACAGTTATTCGCCCCGATTCTTAGTTTGCACGAGAGCTGATGGGGAGTCTTTTCTCTCCACAAAGCCTCAGTTCTTCGTCGAGCATTTAGAGGAAAAGTCTGGAGAGGTGGAGGGCTTGGTCAAAATGCGCTCTGGGTCAGTATTGATAAAAACGGCATCCTCTGCCCAGTCACAAAGGTTACTTGCTTGTGACAAGTTGGGGGATGTTAATGTTACCATCACACCCCATAAGAGTTTAAATATGGTCCAGGGTGTTATTTTCCATAGGGACCTCCTTTTGCAGTCTGATGACGAGCTGTGCGCCAACTTAGAACGTAGAGGTGTTCATTTCGTCCGGCGCGTTCATCGGGGTCCGAGGGACAATCAGGTTGCTACCGGTGCCTTCATCTTGGCCTTCGAGGGTGATACGTTACCGGAAAAGGTCAAGGTGATGGTCTACCGATGTGACGTCAAGCCCTATATCCCTCCCCCGATGCGGTGCTTCAAGTGCTGGAAGTTCAGCCATATGTCTTCCCGCTGCACTTCCAGCCTCACATGTCGAGATTGCGGACGCCCATCTCATCCCGATACTCCATGTGCCCCGCCTCCCATCTGCGTCAACTGCGGGGAGCACCATTCACCTTGCTCGCCAGACTGCAGAATATTCCAGAAAGAGCGCAAAATCATGGAATATAAGACCCTGGACCGACTGACTTATACTGAGGCCAAACGGAAATACGACCGATTACATCCAGTGAGAATGACAACTTCCTACGCCGCTGCTACAACACCTGTGCTAGCCCCATCAGTTTCGCGCCTTTCGGCCGGATCGACGAGTGGCACAACTCCTCCTGCCCCCTTGCCAGTGGGGGGCTCTACCCACCCGATTGCTCCTGTGCCGCCTACCTCAGGAGCAACACCATCCCCCCCATCGGGGACGTCGGTCCCCGCTTCTAAGCCGGAGAAGTGTCCAACTTCTTCGGCTTCTCACGCTCGCAAGGGGTCCCTTGGGTCCCTCCCTTCCCAGGTTTCCACCGGTGGGAAGGCTGACGATCGACAGTGGCATAAGTGCCCACAATCTGCAGGTCGAAGGGCTTCCCGATCCTCCTCAGTCCCGGAGACTGAATCGGTGAAGCCCTCCCAGCCAATTAAACCCAAGGAGCAGCGTGAGAAATCAAAGAAGAGCAGCTCTAAGCCCAAGGAACGCGCGGTGGTAGCCACCCCATCTCAACCTTCTAGCTCTGCGTCTGAGGACGCGGTGGAGATTCTGGCGTCCGCTGAGGACCTCGATCTCGCCGGTCCCTCAGACGTCGTGAATAGCAATAGCACTAGCACGGGTGCTCAATCGGAGGCAGCAGGTGACCCAGCGGCGTAATCTGCCGTCCCAGTCCCGGCACGCCTTTCTCAGCCATGGACAAAACCATCCTCCAGTGGAACTGCAGCGGTTTCTTCCACCATCTAGCTGAGCTCCGCCAACTTATCAGCCTTCACCCTTTCCTCTGCATTGCTCTGCAGGAAACTTGGTTTCCAGCAATGCGCACCCCTGCCCTCCGTGGCTATCGGGGTTATTATAAGAACCGAGCAGCTTATGAAAGGGTGTCTGGTGGCGTCTGCATCTATGTCCTTAACTCTCTTCACAGCGAGTCTGTCCCTCTACAAACAGCTTTAGAGGCTGTCGCTGTTAGGGTGTGGACGCCGCAGGCTCTTACCGTCTGCAGTCTTTACCTTCCACCGGAGGGTGATGTCGCGCAGCATGTCCTGGCTGCGCTGATAGCCCAATTGCCGCCACCTTTCTTATTACTGGGCGACTTTAACGCCCATAACCCTCTGTGGGGTGGGTCAGTGGCAACAGGTCGAGGCGCCACCGTTGAGCATTTATTGTCACAGCTCGATCTCTCGATTTTGAATGATGGTGCCTCCACACACTTCAGTGTGGTGCATGGCACCTACTCCGCCATTGACCTTTCAATCTGTAGCCCTAGCCTCGTACCGTATGTCCACTGGAGTGTGCATGACGACCTGTGTGGTAGTGACCACTTTCCGATTTTTCTGTCACTACCACAGCGTCACTCTTCTGGGCGCCCTAGCAGATGGGCTATGAATAAGGCTGACTGGGACTTGTTCTCCTCCACTGCCGCTATTGAGCCTCTCTCAACTGATGCCATTGATGTGGTGGTTACATCGGTCACCGCCGGCATCATCACTGCCGCCGAGTCTGCCATTCCCCGTTCTTCTGGGTCCCCTCGGCGGAGGGCTGTGCCTTGGTGGTCGCCTGAGATCGCTGAAGCGATTAAGGATCGCCGGCGGGCGCTCCAGCGTCACAAGCGACATCCCTCCATGGACCACCTTATCGCCTTCAAACGGCTGCGTGCGCGGGCCCGCCTCCTTATCCGCCAAGGCAAGAAGGAGTGCTGGGAGCGGTATGTGTCCACCATTGGACTCCATGTCACTCCATCGCAAGTCTGGGCCAAGATTCGACGGGTCTTCGGCTATCGGACCCCTGCCAGCGTCCCTGCGCTCTCACTGAATGGAGCAGTTTGTACTGACTCCGACGTCATTGCAAACCGCTTAGCAGAGCATTTTGCTATGAGTTCCGCTTCTGCGAATTACCCCCAGGCCTTCCGCTCCATTAAAGAGCGGATGGAACGTCGGAGCCTTTCTTTTCGCACCAACGCTTCTGAACCCTACAACGCTCCATTCAGTGAGTGGGAATTTCAGAGTGCCCTTGCCGCTTGCCCTGATACCGCTCCCGGGCCAGATCGCATCCACTGTCAGATGCTGAAACACCTTTCAGTGGACTGCAAGCGACGCCTCCTCGACCTTTACAACCGTCTCTGGGTCGAGGGTGAGTTTCCGTCGCAATGGCGGGAAAGTATTGTCATCCCCATTTTAAAACCTGGAAAGAACCCTCTGGAGGTGGACAGCTACCGTCCCATTAGTCTCACCAACGTTCTTTGCAAGTTGCTTGAACGGATGGTGAGCCGGCGCTTAAATTGGGTGCTGGAGTCTCGGGGCCTTCTGGCTCCGTCTCAGGGTGGGTTCCGTAAAGGCCGCTCCGCCACCGACAATCTGGTGAGCCTTGAGTCGGCCATCCTTACAGCCTTTGCCCGCCGTCAGCACCTGGTCGCTGTCTTTTTCGACATGCGGAAGGCGTACGATACGACATGGCGTCATCACATCCTTTCTACGCTTCATGGATGGGGTCTTCGGGGCCCTCTGCCGATCTTTATCAGAAATTTTCTGTCGTATCGTACCTTCCGCGTGCAAGTCGCGGCCTCGTATAGTTCCTCCCTCGTCCAGGAGAACGGGGTACCCCAGGGCTCTGTCCTCAGTGTCTGCCTGTTTTTAATTGCAATAAACGGTCTCGCTGCGGCAGTAGGAAATTCTGTCTCCGCTTCCCTGTATGCTGACGACTTCTGTCTTTACTATAGTTCTATTAGCATTGCAGCAGCTGAACGTCAGCTACAGGACGCAATCCGCAAGGCGCAGTCTTGGGCTGTAGCGCGTGGTTTTCAGTTTTCGGCTGTCAAGACCCGCGTTATGCATTTCTGCCGGCGCCGAACGGTTCATCCTGAGCCGCGGCTTTATCTTGCCGACGAACTTCTTGCTGTGGTGGAGACCCACAGGTTTTTGGGTGTCCTTTTTGATGCCCGGTTGACTTGGCTGCCTCATATCCGGCAGCTTAAACAAGCGTGTTGGCGGCATCTCAACGCCCTGCGTTGTTTGAGCCACACCCGCTGGGGCGCCGACCGATCTACCCTGTTGCGGCTCTACCAGGCGTTAATCCAGTCTCGCCTGGATTATGGGTGCCTAGCTTATGGCTCAGCATCCCCATCTGCGTTGCGGGTGCTGGACCCAATTCTCCACAGCGGGATACGCCTTGCCACTGGTGCTTTCCACACCAGCCCTGTGGACAGCATCCTAGTGGAGGCAGGTGTACCTCCACTGCGGTTCCGACGCCAACGTTTACTGGCCGCTTATGCTGCCCATGTTTTTAGCTTGCCCGGGCATCCAAATTATCGTGTCCTGTTCCCGCAGTCAGTCGTCCATCTGCCAGACCGTCGGCCCCGGTCGGGTTGTCCGATCGCCGTACGCATCAAGGAGCTTCTCTGCGGGCTTGGGTTTTTCCCAGTTCCACCTCCTTTCCGGGCGCCTCTGCGTACACCCCCGTGGTGTGTTCCTCGCCCTTGCCTTCGGCTCGACTTGGCACAGGGCTCGAAGGACTCGGTCCCTCCAGAGGCCTTCCGCCGCCGCTTTTATTCCATCCTGGCCACGTATCAGGGCTCTGGAATTGTTTACACCGACGGTTCGATGGTTGCTGGTCGTGTCGGGTATGCGCTCACTCTAGGGGACCATTCCGAACAACGGTCCTTGGCGGCTGGCTGCAGTGTTTACACTGCTGAGCTAGTCGCCATCTTTCGTGCCCTAGAGTATATCCGCTCCTGCTCAGGTGAGTCCTTCGTTATCTGTAGCGATTCCCTGAGCGGTTTACGAGCTCTCGACCAGTGTTTTCCTCGTTCTCGTCTGGTGATGGCCATCCATGAGTCCCTGCATACTCTTGCGCGTTGCGGCCGCTCTGTGGTCTTTGTGTGGACCCCCGGTCATGTCGGTATCCCGGGCAATGAACATGTTGACCGCCTGGCGAAAGAGGCCGCGAGTAAACAGTCTCTGGACGTTGGCCTCCCAGAGACTGATTTGCGGGCAGTCCTCCGCCGAAAAGTTTTTGCGCTTTGGGACGCTGAATGGCGCAATCGGATCATGCCCAATAAACTCCGTGCCATCAAGGAGACGACGACTGTGTGGTGGTCATCCCTGCGAGCCAACCGCAGGGACTCTGTCGTCCTTTGTCGGCTCCGCATTGGCCACTCCCACCTGACACACAGTTATTTACTGCGCCGGGAGGACCCTCCTGTATGTCGCTGCGGGGCGGCTTTGACAGTGGCCCACATTTTGTTGGCCTGCCCCCTTTTAGCTGTGGTCAGGCAGACATTTGCGCTGCCTGATACGCTCCCTGCCCTCTTATGTGATGACCCTGGTATGGCTGACTTAGTTTTCCGTTTTATTCGGGCAGGGGGTTTTTATTATTTACTCTGAGTGTTTGTTCTGTTCTTTTGTGTTGATTCTGGCCATTGGCCTACGATTTTACGCTGAGTTTTTAATGTGTTCTCGGTGGTTGGCTTTTCCTTTTTATCTCTATGGTCGGCCAACCACTGTCACACTCTGTGTGATTTTAATTTGTTTCGTCTGATCTCTGTAGGGGTATTTCTTGTCCTGTGTCGTCTGACGTCTTTCCTGTTGTTCGTTTTTTATTCTCTTTGGGTGGTTTTACTTTTTTTTTGAAAAAGGGACCGATGACCGTCGCAGTCTGGTCCCTTTAATCCCTCCCCAAACCAACCAACCAATCTGTTTCTCAGGAGGTGTGACCTGAGGTGTAAACATTCACCTAAGGCAGGAGTGCCCTCTGAGAGGGTCCCCACAAGGAAGGAGCGCGCCATCGGAGACGCTGGCAATCATGGGGGATTCCTCCGCAATGGATTCTACTCCATCGCTTTCGACTTCTGCCCAAAAACGGAAACGTGACCAGCCACCAGTGACAAAAGTACTACCGCCTGCCCCACAGTTCCTCGTCGTTTCTCGATCTGAGGACGGAAAGGATTTTTCCTCTGTCAACCCTTTCGTTATCCAGAAGGGCGTAGATGCCATAGCCGGATCTGTCAAATCTTGTACCAGGTTGCGTAACGGTACCTTATTACTAGAAACTGAGAGTGCCTTTCAGGCACAAAAACTGCTTCGGGCCACCCTCCTGTACACGTTCCCTGTCCGGGTGGAGGCCCACCGAACTTTGAATTCGTCTCGTGGTGTAGTCTATACTAGCTCCCTCGACGGATTGACTGACGAGGAGATTCAATCTTTCCTCGCTGAGCAGGGCGTGACGGCTGTCCATAGGGTCATGAAAAAGGTCAACAATGACCTTGTACCGACCCGGACACTTTTCTTGACCTTCGATAGTGTTAAGCTGCCATCGTGCATCAAGGCGGGCTACGAGGTTATTTCTGTTCGCCCCTATGTCCCGACACCTACGCGCTGCTACCAGTGTCAGCGTTTCAGTCGCACTCGACAGTCTTGTTCCAATGCGGCTAAATGTGTCACTTGTGGTAGGGATGCCCACGAGGGTGACTGTCCACCTCCGTCTCCTCGTTGTGTGAACTGTCAGGGTGACCATGCCGCATCCTCCCGCGACTGTCCTGTCTATAAGGAAGAACGCTGTATCCAAGAAATTCGGGTCAAAGAGAAAGTGTCCACCTCGAAGACCCCGAAGTCAGATGCACGGGCCTTCAAGAAGGAACCGTCCCGTGCAGACTTCCTACGTACCTCGACCTCCCAGCCTTCGACCGGTACTTCCACCAAACGTCCTTCCAAAAAGGCTCATAGGAAGCACAGTTCTCCTCCTCCGCCACGGCGCATTTCTTCTCCTGCGCCACCCAGCGGTTGCCGCCCCAGGCCGTCATCCGTTTCGCCTGCCCGCACCGCTGGTAGCCGAACATCTGGCCGTTCACCGGCAGAGGAAGCTCCCCATCCCGGCCATCCTCCCGAGATGGCCGATGAACCTATCGACCCAATGGACGATGACTGTCCGCCTACTGATAGCGGCGGCAGTGCTCGCTCGAAGCCAGGCCCTCAGCGGCCTTCGAGGTGACCCCTTCTTTCATCTTCCTTTTCTTACGATGGCACTTATTCACTGGAATATTCGCAGCATTCGCTCCAACCAAGAGGACTTGAAGTTGCTGCTCCGCTTGCACCGTCCGCTCGTCGTAGCCCTCCAGGAAACGAAGCTACGCCCATGCGATCAAATTGCCTTGGCACACTACACCTCGTGCATAGTGAAGTGACACTGGTACAAAATCACTTGCGACTTGACTGGAGTTCCGGCGACGTCGACACACACTATTTGTGGGACGAACAGTCACTGTGAGAGAGAGTAGCACTGGGCGGAGTGGAATGAACTACATGAATTTCCATAGGCGAAGTTTTGACCTACCCCCTATGGTAGGTATCCCAGCTCATGGAGGGGTTATGTTGCTGGTCCGGGATGATATTTACTACGATCCCATCACGTTGCACACCGGCCTGCAGGCAGTTGCCATCCGCATTACTCTCCCCACTTTTACGTTTTCCTTTTGTACCGTTTACACTCCGTCGTCATCTGCCGTTACCAGGGCAGACATGATGCAACTTATTTCTCAGCTACCTGCACCATTTTTGTTAACTGGAGACTTCAATGCCCACCATCCCCTTTGGAGCTCTCCAGCATCCTGCCCGAGGGGCTCCCTGTTAGCAGACCTTTTCAACCAGCTCAATCTTGTCTGCCTCGATACTGGCGCCCCTACTTTTCTTTCGGACACATCTCACACCTATTCCCATTTAGACCTCTCTATATGTACTCCCCAACTTGCACGCCGGTTTGAGTGGTATGCACTTTCTGATACATATTCGAGCGAACACTTCCCGTGTGTTATCCGTCTCCTGCAGCATACCCCCTCTCCGTGCTCATCTAGTTGGACCATCTCCAAGGCAGACTGGGGGCTCTTCTCTTCCAGGGCGACCTTTCAGGATCAAACCTTCCCAAGCTGCGATCGTCAGGTCGCCCACCTCACGGAAGTCATTCTCGCTGCTGCTGAATATTCCATCCCTCACCCTACTTCTTCTCCACGTCGCGTACCGGTCCCCTGGTGCTCCGCAGCATGTAGAGACGCTTTACGTGCTCGTCGACGTGCTTTACACACCTTTAAACGCCACCCTACAGTGGCGAATTGTATCAATTATAAACGATTACGTGCTCAGTGTCGTCGTATTATTAAAGAAAGCAAGAAAGCCAGCTGGGCTGCTTTCACAAGCACCTTCAACAGTTTTACTCCTTCTTCTGTTGTCTGGGGTAGCCTGCGCCGGCTATCTGGCACTAAGGTCCACTCACCAGTTTCTGGCTTGAAGGTCGCGAATGACGTCCTTGTGGCCCCTGAGGCTGTCTCCAATGCCTTCGGCCACTTTTTCGCAGAGGTTTCGAGCTCCGCTCATTACCACCCTGCCTTCCTCCCCCGCAAACAGGCAGAGGAGGCTAGGCCACCTAACTTCCGCTCCTCGAATTGTGAAAGTTATAATGCCCCATTCACCATGCGGGAACTCGAAAACGCACTTGGCCAATCACGGTCCTCCGCTCCAGGGCCTGATTCTATTCAGATGCTGAAGAACCTTTCTCCTGCGGGTAAAGGTTTTCTTCTTC
This sequence comes from Schistocerca cancellata, assembly GCF_023864275.1. Classification (NCBI taxonomy): domain Eukaryota; kingdom Metazoa; phylum Arthropoda; class Insecta; order Orthoptera; family Acrididae; genus Schistocerca; species Schistocerca cancellata. Next base: position 450,388,180 of record NC_064634.1, on the reverse strand, counting down.
GTACATACAATCGCATCTGGATTGAGGGACATGTTCCCGCATGCTGGCACGAGTCTATTGTTGTCCCGATTCCTAAGCCGGGGAAGGACAAGCACTTGCCTTCCAGTTATCGACCTATCTCGCTTACCAGCTGTGTCTGTAAAGTGATGGAGCGAATGGTTAACTCTCGATTGGTTTGGCTGCTCGAGTCTCGACGCCTACTTACCAATGTACAATGTGGATTTCGTAGGCGCCGCTCTGCTGTTGACCATCTGGTTACCTTGTCGACCTTCATTATGAATAACTTCTTGCGGAAGCGCCCGACCGCGGCTGTGTTCTTTGATTTGGAGAAGGCTTACGACACCTGTTGGAGGGCGGGCATTCTCCGCACCGTGCATACATGGGGCCTTCGCGGTCGCCTCCCTCTTTTTATTCGTTCCTTTTTAATGGATCGACAGTTCAGGGTACGTGTGGGTTCTGTACTGTCAGACACCTTTCGCCAGGAGAATGGGGTGCCACAGGGCTCAGTTTTGAGCGTCGCTCTCTTCGCCATAGCGATCAATCCAATAATGGATTGCCTCCCAGCTGATGTATCAGGCTCCCTTTTCGTGGACGATTTTACCATCTATTGCAGCGCGCAGTGTACACGTGTCCTGGAGCGCTGTCTTCAGCGCTCTCTTGACCGTCTTTACTCCTGGAGTGTCGCCAATGGCTTCCATTTTTCTGCCAAGAAGACGGTCTGTATTAACTTCTGGCGCTACAAAGAGTTTCTCCCACCGTCCTTACGACTCGGTCCCGTTGCTCTCCCAATCGTGGAGACAACCAAATTTTTAGGCCTTACATTTGACAGGAAACTTAGCTGGTCTCCACATGTGTCACATTTGGCCGCCCGTTGTACCCATTCTTTAAATGTCCTCCGTGTTCTCAGTGGTATGTCGTGGGGAACGGATCGAACCGTCCTACTTCGTCTATATCGGTCGATCGTCCGCTCCAAGCTGGATTATGGGAGCTTCGTATACTCCTCTGCACGGCCATCCATCTTACGCCGCCTCAACTCCATACAACATCGGGGTTTACGACTTGCGATCGGAGCATTTTATACTAGTCCCGTAGAGAGTCTTCATGCTGACGCTGGCGAATTGCCACTCACCTACCGGCGCGATATACTGCTTTGTCGGTATGCCTGTCGGCTACTGTCAATGCCCGACCATCCGTCTTGTCGTTCCTTTTTTGACGACTCTCTTGATCGTCAATACGGGTTGTATGTCTCTGCCCTGCTACCCCCTGGAGTTCGCTTTCGTCGCCTCCTTCAACACCTTAATTTTTCACTCCCTGCAACCTTTCGAGTGGGCGAGAGCCACACGCCACCTTGGCTCCAGGCTCAGGTCCGCGTTCATCTTGACCTGAGCTTGCTCCCAAAAGAGGTTACCCCCGGTTCGGTCTACCACCCCCGTTTTTTGGAACTTCGTTCGAAGTTCATCAACATGACTTTCATTTATACAGATGGCTCTAAGACCAATGACAGGGTCGGGTGTTCCTTTATTGTCGGGGCACAAAGTTTCAAATACCGGCTCCATGGCCATTGTTCGGTCTTCACAGCTGAGCTCTTTGCCCTCTACCAGGCTGTTCTTTACATCTGCCGCCACCTACATTCTGCTTATGTCATCTGCTCCGACTCCCTGAGCGCCATCCAGAGCCTCAGTGATCCGTACCCGGTTCACCCTTTCGTACACCGGTTCCAACGCTCTCTTCAGCAGCTGGTGGACGTCGGTTCTCCGGTTAGCTTTATGTGGGTTCCTGGCCATGTCGGTATCCCTGGGAACGAAGCTGCAGATGCCGCGGCCAAGGCTGCGGTCCTCCAGCCTCGGACAGCTTCTTGTTGTGTCCCTTCGTCCGATTTTAGCAGGGTCATTTGTCAGCGCATTCTATCGCTGTGGCATGCCGATTGGGCTGCACTTACCGACAACAAGCTTCGGGCCTTAAAACCTCTTCCCGTGTCTTGGACGTCCTCCTCACGCCCTTCTCGGCGGGAGGAGGTAGTTTTGGCCCGGTTAAGAATTGGACACTGCCGGTTCAGCCATCGCCATCTGCTGACGGCTGCGCCGGCGCCGTTCTGCCCATGTGGGCACTTGCTGACGGTTCGACACATTTTAATGTCCTGTCCAGATTTTAATGCACTGCGTCTAGATCTTAACCTGCCAAGTACTTTCGATGCCATTTTAGTGGATGATCCACGAGCAGCTGCTCGTGTTCTTCGTTTTATCAATTTGACAAACCTCTCGAAGGACATTTGATGATGCTGTTTTTTCATCCTATGCCTGTCAGTCTGTCTTTTATCGTGTTTTCCCTTTTAGTTGTTTTAAACTTGTGCCTCGCGGTGCATTCTTAACGTAGTCAGGGCGCTAATGACCATTGAAGTTGTGCGCCCTAAAACCACAAAAAATCCGGTACCAGTGAAAAATAACACAAGAAATCAGCACTAAAAATAGTCCAGAAACATTTTAAACAACAAAAGTCCAAGTAGACCAAAAATCATTCTCGAAGATCAGAGTTAACGTTTTTACCCGAAGTTTTGATAGGTGAGTTATTAGCTGCCATTAAAATAGACTTTTAGCAACCTGCTTAAAACTACTTGCAGCTGGAAGAATAAAGCCAATTACTGATCTAATATCAGTGAAGAGTGCAGCTTGCCATAGCTCATCTTTAACCCTCTGTTGCTCACACAGATGGCACCCATCATCCACATGACTTTCCCGCTTAGTTTTGTCTGAGAGGGCTGGACTGAGTTCACACCACTCTCAGTATCTTTCTGGCTGTTAGCTACAGTCATTGTTAGCTTTCAGTTGTGAAAGATATGTGGCGTCGATCCACAGATCGATAGACCAGAACATCATATGTGTATTATGTCTTCGAGTTGATCTTTGTTTTATATACTTCTGGGACCTCAGTTCCCGCCTAGTCTTCAACCTGTACCTTTGTTGTGTAATAAAAATAACACTTCCTGCTTAGATCTTCTTTCACTTCATTCCACCAATTTCAAGATAAATTTTGACTAACCACACCTAACTTATTCTGGAATGCACATTTATCTATGTTATCATCAATCTGGTCCCAAACAAATTTCAAAAACTTTTCACCTTTATTCTCTAGGTTGACAGATAACTCATCTTTACTGTTTCGATCATTACTCTGCATGACATTAATGAAACAATATTATGAGAAGGAAAGTTGCTACTCACCATATGATGGAGATACTGAATTGCAGAGAGGCACAACAAAAAGATTTTCATACTTAAAGCTTTCGGCCAATGGCCTTTGTCAACAATAGACACACATATGCGCACACACACACACTCACACAAATGCAACTCACACACACGAATGCAGTCTGAGGCAACTGAAACCACACTGTGAGCAGCAGCACCAGTGCATGATGGGAGTGGTGACTGGGTGGGGCAAGGAGGAGGCTGGGGTGCGGAGGGGGAGAGATAGTATGGTGGGGATGGTGGACAGTGAAGTGCTGCAGGTCAGGGGGGGCAGGGGAGAGGTTGGGAGGGGGGGCTGGAAGTAGCCAAAAAGGAGAGAAATAAATAATAAAATAAAATAAATTAAGGATAAAAAATTAAAAAAAAAAAGATTGGGTGTGTTGGTGGAATGTCGGCTGTGTAGTGCTGGAATGGGAGCAGGGAAGGGGCTGGATGGGTGAGGACAGTGACTCACGAAAGTTGAGGCCAGGAGGGTTATGAGAGCATAGGACGTATTGCAGGGAAAGTTCCCACCTGTCCAATTCAGAAAATCTGGTGTTGGTGGGAAGGATCCAGATGGCACAGGCTGTGAAGCAATCATTGAAATGAAGGATAATATGTTTTGGCAGCATGTTCAGCAATACGATGGTACACTTGCTTCTTGGCCACAGTTTGTCGGTGGCCATTCATGTGAACAGACAGCTTGTTGGTTGTCAGGCCCACATAGAATGCAGCACAGTGGTTGCAGCTTAGCTTGTAGACCACATGACTGATTTCACAGGTAGCCCTGCCTTTCATGGGACAGGTGATGTTAGTGGCCAGACTGGAGAAGGTGGGGGTGGGAGGATGTATGAGACAGGTCTTGCATCTTGGTCTATTACAGGGGTATGAGCCATGAGGTAAGGGATTGGGAGCAGGGGTTGTGTAAGGATGGACAAGTATATTGTGTTGGTTCGGTGGACAGTGGGATACAACTGTGGCAGTGGCGGGAAGGATAGTGGGCAGGACATTTCTCATTTCAGGGCATGACGGGAAGTAATCAAACCCCTGGTGGAGAATGTAATTCAGTTGCTCCAGTCCTGGGTGGTACTGAGTTACAAGGGGAATGCTCCTCTGTGGCCAGATGGTGGGAGTTGGTGGGAGACTGGAAAGATCAGGCATGGGAGATTTGTTTTTGTACAAGGTTGGGAGGATAATTACAGTCAGTGAATGCTTCAGTTAGACCCTCAGTATATTTTGAGAGGGACTGCTTGTCACTGCAGATGTGATGACAATGGATGGGACTTCTTGGTATGGAATGGGTGACAGCTGCACAAAGTGGAGGTATTGCTGGTAGTTAGTAGGTTTGATATGGACGGAGGTACTGATGTTGCCATCTTTGAGGTGGAGGTCAACATCTAGGAAGGTGGCTTGCTGGGTTGAGTAGGACCAGGTGAAGCAAATGGGGGAGAAGTTGTTGAGGTTCTGGAGGAATGTGGATAGAGTATCCTCACCTTTGATTCAGGTAGCAAAGATGTCATCAATGAATCTGAACCAGGTGACAGGTTTGGGATTTGGGGTATTTAGGAAGGATTCCTCTAGATGACCCATGAATACATTGGCATAGGATGGTCCCATGTGTGTGCCCATAGTCATACCCTGGATTTGTTTGTAGGTAATGCCTTCAAAGGAGAAGTAATTGTGGGTGAGGATATAGTTGGTCGTGGCGACTAGGAAGGAGGTCATTGGTTTGGAATCCATTGGGCATTGGGAAAGGTAGTGTTCAATAGTGGTAAGGCCCTGGGCATTAGGAATGTTAGTGTACAGGGATGTGGCACCAATAGTGATGAGCATGGCACTGTGTGGTAAAGGGACGGGAACTGTGGAGAGTCAGTGGAGGAAACAGTTGGTATTTTTTCTATAGGAGGGTAGGTTCCTGGTAATAGGTTGAAGGTGTTGGTCTATGAGAGCAGAGATTCTCTCAGTGGGGGCACTGTAACTGGCCACAATGAGGTGTTCTGGGTGGTTAGGTTCATGGCCTTTAGGAAAAAATGTAGAAGGTAGGAGTGCGGGGAGTGGTAGGCGTGAGTAGAGAGATGGACTCCAAGGAGAGGTTCTGGGATGGCCTTAGGATTTGAGTAGTGACTGGAGATCCTGCTGGATTACTGGAATGAGTTCACTGTGGCAAGGTTAGTAGGTGGAAGTATGTGACAGCTGGCAGACTCCTGCCACGTAATCCTTGCTGTTCAGAACAACAGTGGTGGAGCCTTTGTCCACAGGTAGGATTACAATTATTACTTTTTTATTTATTTCTCTCCTTGTCTGCTACTTCCCCCCCCCCCCTCCCTACCTCTCCCCTGCCCGCCACCTAACCTGCAGCACTTCACTATCAGCCATCCCCACCATACTATCTCTCCCCCTCCCCGCTTCAGCCTCGCCCTTTCCCCCACCCAGTCACCACTCCCATTATGCACTTGTGCTGCTTCTCACAGTGTGGTTTCAGTTGCCTAAAACTGCAGTTGTGTGTGTGAGTTGTGCTTGCATGAGTGTGTGTGTGCATATGTGTGTCTATTGTTGACAAAGGCCATTGGCCAAAAACTTTAAGTGTGAAAATCTTTTTGTTGTGCCTATCTGCAACTCAGCATCTTCGCTATATGGTGAGTAGCAACTTTCCTTCTCATAATATTGTTACCTTCCATTCTGGATTTTCCACTGTTTGCATTAATGAAAAACTGCCTTGACTGAACTAGAAATCCATGACCCTCACTTACATTCACATTCATCACTTACCTTATCTTTATTTTATTTATTTATTTACACATCAAGTTCTGTAAGACTAAATTGAGGAGCAAACCTCCAAGGTCATGGAACATATCAGTAGATGAATTACAACATAAAAGAATAGATAAAAATAAAATGTTTATGAACCCAAAAAAAAGTCAGACCATACGTAAAGTAAACACAATCAACAATACAACAAGAGTCAGCTTAATTTTTCAAGGAATTCCTAGACAGAATAGAAGGTCTTGTAAACTATAGAGTGCTGCAAACAGTCATCCTTTTTTAGATTTTATTATGCAAATCCAGATTTCAGCTAGTAGTTAGCCATTCTCAATGCACTATTTATTCTATTCTCAATACATGTAAGATACTGTTGTTCGGGCATCAGTCAAGTTCTTTCTTGGTATTCAAAGAACTGTGACTGATGTTCGAGCAACAGAGACTTGCATGTATTGAGAACAGAATAAATAGTGCATTGAGAATGGCTACCTATCAGCCAAAATCTGGATTTGCATCATAAAATCTAAAAAAGGATGACTGATTGCTGCACTCTATAGTTTATAAGTAAAATAAGTTACTGAGTGCAACCAGTTTCTGAATGGAAGGTAACCTGATGAGAATAGAAGGAGTGATCCATTAGGGAACTCTTCAGTTTCGATTTGAAAGCATGTGGATTACTGCTATGATTTTTTAATTCAAGCAGTAACTTATTGAAAATGGATGCAGCAGTATACTGCACACCTTTCTGCACAAGAGTTAAGGAAGTCCGATCCAAATGCAGGTTTGATTTTGTCGGTTATTAACTGAGTGAAAGCTGCTTGTTCTTGGGAATAAGCTAACATTCTTAACAAGAAGTGACAGTAAGGAATATATATATTGAGAGGCCAATGTCAAAATACCCAGACTTGTGAACGGGGTCAACAAGAGGTTCTTGAACTGACACCACTTATTGCCAAAATTGCCCATTTCTGAGCCAAAAATATACTTTTAGAATGGCAAGAGTTACCCCAAAACATAATACCATACAACATAAGCAAATGAAAATAAGCAAAGAAGACTAATTTTCCTGTCAAACGATCATTCACTTCAAATACCATTCAAATAGTAAAAATGGCAGCATCAAGTCTTTGAACAAGATCCTGAATGTGGACTTTCCACTATGTATCTGAACACCTAGAAATTTGAACTGTTCAGTGTCACTAATCATATGACCATTCTGTGAAATTAAAACGTCAGGTTTTGTTGAACTGTTTGCTATCAACTGTAAAAACAAGTCTTACTGTGATTTAGCATTAGTTTATTTTCTACAAGCCATGAACTTAGGTCATGAACTGCTCTATACAAAACTGGGCCATGTTGCATACAATATCCTTTACTACCAAGCTGGTGTCATCAGCAAACATAAATATTTTATAGTTACCCGTAATACTAGAGGGAGTATCATTTATATAAATAAGGAACGGGAGTGGCCCCAACACTGATCCCAGCGGCACCCCCTCCTTGACTGTACCCCATTCAAATTCCACATCACAGCCATTCTCAACATTGTGAATAATGACCTTTTGCTGTCTGTTGCCAAAGTAAGAGGTGAACCAATTGTGAGCTACTTCCCGTATTCCATAATGATCCAACTTCTGGAGCAATATTTTCTGATCAACACAATCAAACATCTTAGTTAAATCAAAAAATACGCCTAGCATTCAAAACCTTTTGTTTAACCCATCCAGTACCTCACAGAGAAAAGAGAATATAGCATTTTCAGTTGTTAAACAACTTCTAAATCCAAACTGTACATTTCATAGCAAATCGTGTAATATAAAATGATCAATTATCCTTACTTATACAGCCTTTTCAATAACTTTAGCAAACACTGATGGCATAGGAATAGGACTAAAATTGTCTTCGTTATCCTATTCTACATTTTTATGAAGTGGCTTTACTACTAAATACTTTAATCTTTCAGGAAACTGACCATTCCTAAAGAAAAAATTACAAATATGACTAAATACAGGGCTAACATGTGAAGCATAGTACTTTAATATTCTGCTACGCACTCCATCATATCCATGAGTCTTCAGTCTTCAGAAATTTAATTATTGACTCAGTCTCCTCCTTGTCTGTATCACAGAGGAGTATTTCAGACATAAATCTCGGAAAGGCATTTGCCAAGAAAGTTATGATTCCCTGTAGAAACTAAATTTTTATTTAATTCACCAGCAATGCCAAGAAAATGATAGTTAAATACTGTACATATATCTGACTTATCAGTAACACAAATAACTCTGAAACTTCATTATTCTTAAACTCCACACATACCTGATACTCATCATCATATTCTTCCAAAATTACTTCATTAACAACACAAATCTCATCACCATCAAAGTCACATGCTTCACCTACATTCATTTGCAATAAGCTATCAGAGTCAGATTTACCATCCTCAGTCATTTCACAGCTCTCATTCACATCTACAACAAAAATATAACCTGATTCAAAACCAATACAGTCATCACCTGTTTTACATACATCAATAGCACTGCTTTCTGATCAGGAGAAGAAATCATTAGTACACACTACATCAAAGTTCTCATCACTCTCACATTCTGGTTTGTGATTAGTATCTACAGTATAATAATTAAACATAGTATCCCAAAACTTTTGCTCAAAACGTGAGAAATATGGTTGTTCCTTCTGTTCAACTTCAAACACCTGTGCCACATTATTAATATTGCTGTTATTGTCTAAATCCAAGTGTAAATTTGGGGTCCTGCACTTTTTGTATTTCCTTGCTCCAAAACTGTGGACCTTCATTGAGGAAGACTGCCATTTCCCAAATGGCTACCTCTATGATTGTTACTTCTATTAAATTGCCCATGGTTATCTCAATTATTCCTATTATGGTGATGTTCAAAGTTTCTGTCTCTATTACCATTTTGACCCTGATAGAAGTTACCTCTTTCTCCATTTCTGTAGTTATTACCACTGTGATCTCCATCATTTTGATTATTATGGTACATTCTTCTTTCAACTCCCCTAACCAGCCCTGTTAACATATCATAAAAATTGTTCAAGGCAATCGTCAGGTCTGTGTACTAAATCCCACTGCAACCTTTCAGGTAATTTCCTTTTTAATGCATCAATCAATCTCATTTTGTCAAATGGTTTGTCTTGATGTGTTGATTTCTTAAGTTGATTCTTACAAAACTCTTTTAGGGTACTGTCCATATTCCTACAATTAGGACCATTTAGAAATTCACTTTTATATCTCTGTCATTCAGCTTCTGACCAAAATTTATTTAAATAACTTTTTTTGAAACTTTGATATGTTTCCCACTGACTGAAATTAATATTTACTCAAGATAGAGCTTTGCCTTCAAGACATCTTTTAACAAATGTAAGTTTTTGATTGTCACTCATGCCTGACACAAAACTATCTCTACAGTGGTGCAGAAAATCCACTGGATGTAAATTGTCTGATGGAAAAATTCTAACATCTTTTGATGACAAAAATGTGTGAAGCTGGATTGCAACCTTCCCACTTCTTTTACATGAGTCGACTTACTTGGTATGCACAGCTGATTTTCTCCTCTGGATCTCTGTCAATCAACTTCTTCTCTGAAGAATGATGCTAGTTAAAGAAACATATAAGACTCTCTTTTTACTTGTGAAATAAGTAGGTACTCGAAGAATACTTTTAGTTCACTCTCGGTGTATTTCAGCTTCCACAAAGAACAAAATTATCATTTCTCACATAAATATTTGACTTTTTGTAAGTCGCCCGTGCTGTCTTGCATTAGACACAATTAAGATACATTTGCAACAGAGTTGGTTTAACAACCACAGAAATCATAAACATGTCTTGCCTGCAGCAAGTCTGTGTTAAGAGTTACTTAAAGGTCTTCCTCAACTTAACTGTTCTTTCATCACTAACAATAGTCACAGTTACAAAACAGCACAGAATAACACAGAAGTTCCTTGGTTCTGCCGTGTGCTTTCATTACGACTTCCATGGACTGACCGACAAGTACTTGTCAGTGCCATTCAACTACTGTGTCTACAGCTTTCTCACAACGAACTTCAGACCTGCACACACAGACAGGTGAAGCGCTGTAGACAGGATTCCTTTTTCTCACACACATCTAAAAAATCATGTGTTTGAGATGGTGGAAGGACAAGTGGTTCTAGAATTTACGCAGAAATCCTTGAATCACTACATATCCCCCTCCCCCACCCCCACCCCCAGATCAAACAGGAATATTTTAAAAAATAAGCATTATGTACATTAATATCACACATAATAACAATTCACATTTTAACAATATACATTTCTTTTCTTTCAATAACCGTGAATAACCTTTTGCTTACTATTTAACTATTCTTTTCTCATTTTACTTTGATAGTAAAACGTGAGCATTTCACTCAAGGTTTTAGTCAGCTCTTTTAATATATAGGAATCATGAGGGCTATATTGTCCTTTTCTTTTTCTTCTGCTATCTTTCCAATCATAAACTCCAGGTGTTCATGACACATGAGTAATCTACTTTCTGTTCTCACCTTTTGTACTACCTTTCCGAAGTATGTGCTCATTCATTATCTGCTGTAGTTTCGAGAAACTCTGGGCAACATGAAAGTGTTCTTTTTGATACTCGTAAACTTACATAAAACGTAACAATGCTCGCTGTGCATAGAATTCATACTTTCCAGAATAATTCCTATAAAATGTGTGACTTCTGTCACAATACAGTCCCCTTCTGCTAGGATCCGTACCTATACCTTGCCTGTGGGTTGACCATATGAGTGCACTTCCTCTTTCCATTCTGGTAGGTACACCCCTTTATAAAACGTTTCTATTTTTTAGGCCATAGGTCATTCTATCTCCATGTAGGTACGCCTGCCCTATATACTTAGCAAATGCCGGGTGCGCCCCCCTTATCCTTTCTGAGAGGGCCTCGTGGTTCATTACCCAGTATACATTCCTACGTATACTATAATTAAGTATTTTCTGGTAAAGATACAAATCTGCTCTACACTTCGCATATACTTCTTAATATAATAAAAAACTAAAAACCAGCTTTGACTGAGAAAAAAGCACCTAGTGTTAACCTAGGTTTCGGCGTAGATAACTACACCTTCTACAGAACAACAATAAAACCTACAAGTGCCTAAGAAGACCTTTGTCAATGATTAAACGAACACCATAGCTATACATTTATAAACTAAAAAGAAAACACAAACAGTACATATGTACGAAGTCGAAACCACTACTTAATGGTGTATGCTCCACCTCACACCGGCCTATGTTCAATTATTAGTTATTATATTAACTAATGATTGCTGACGTGCTGCGATGTTGAAGGTTCTTACTTCTTAATACTTCATTTAATCCCTAGAGTCCTCCTCTACTTCTCAACTTCTATACTCTTAGTAGATACTATGTCTACCTATAAACCAAGTCCTACTATCCTAAATTTCATCAGAGTATTTTTAAACTGACATTCCTTAATGATTATCACAATTCATTCCTCTCACTATATATATATATATATATATATATATATATATATATATATATATATATATATATATATATATATATATATATATATATATATAAAGAAAGATGATGAGACTTACCAAACAAAAGCACTGGCAGGTCGATAGACACACAAACACACACAAAATTCCAGCTTTCGCAACAAATGGTTGCTTCGTCAGGAAAGAGGGAAGGAGAGGGAAAGACGAAAGGATGTGGGTTTTAAGGGAGAGGGTAAGGAGTCATTCCAATCCCGGGAGCGGAAAGACTTACCTTAGGGGGAAAAAAGGACAGTTATACACTCGCGCGCGCAATACACACACACATATCCATCGGCATATACACAGACACAAGCAGACATTTGTAAAGGCAAAGAGTTTGGGCAGAGATGTCAGTCGAGGCGGAAGTACAGAGGCAAAGATGATGTTGAAAGACAGGTGAGGTATGAGCAGCAGCAAATTGAAATTAGAAATTAGCGGAGATTGAGGCCTGGCGGATAGCGAGAAGAGAGGATATGCTGAAGGGCAAGTTCCCGTTCCCAGGATTGGAATGACTCCTTACCCTCTCCCTTAAAACCCACATCCTTTCGTCTTTCCCTCTCCTTCCCTCTTTCCTGACAAAGCAACCGTTTGTTGCGAAAACTTGAATTTTGTGTGTTTGTTTGTGTGACTATCGACCTGCCAGCAATTTTGTTTGGTAAGTCTCATCATCTTGCTTTTTAGATATATTTTTTCCACGTGGAATGTTTCCCTCTATTATATATATAAAGATGATGTGACTTACCAAACGAAAGCGCTGGCACGTCGATAGACACACAAACACACACACACAATTCTAGCTTTCGCAACCAACGGTTGCCTCGTCAGGAAAGAGGGAAGCAGAGGGAAAGATGAAAGGATTTGGGTTTTAAGGGAGAGGGTAAGGAGTCATTCCAATCCCGGGAGTGGAAAGACTTACCTCAGGGGAAAAAAGGACGGGTATACACTCGCACACACACACACACGCATATCCATCCACCCATATACAGACACAAGCAGACATATACAGAGGCAACTCTGTATATGTCTGCTTGGGTCTGTATATTTGTGGATGGATATATGTGTGTGTGCGAGTGCGAGTGCATACCCGTCCTTTTTTCGCCCTAAGGTAAGCCTTTCCGCTCCCGGGATTGGAATGACTCCTTACCCTCTCCCTTAAAACCCAAATCCTTTAATCTTTCCCTCTCCTTCCCTCTTTCCTGACGAGGCAACCGTTGGTTGCGAAAGCTAGAATTTTGTGTGTGTGTTTGTTTTTGTTTGTGTGTCTATCGACGTGCCAGCGCTTTCCTTTGGTAAGTCACATCATCTTTGTTTTTAGATATACTTTTTCCCACATGGAATGTTTCCCTCTATTATATTTATGTAACAAACATGATGTGACTTACCAAATGAAAGTGCTGGTAGGTCGATATACACACAAACATACACACAAAATTCAAGCTTTCACAATCAATGGTTGCTTCATCAGGAAAGAGGGAAGGAGAGGGAAAGATGAAAGGATGTGGGTTTTAAGGGAGAGGGTAAGGAGTCATTATAATCCCAGGAGTGGAAAGACTTACCTTAGGGGGGAAAAAAGGACATGTATACACTCGCACACACGCCCATATCCAACCGCACATACACAGACACAAGCAGACACTTGTAAAGGCAAAGAGTTTTTCCCATGTGGAATGTTTCCCTCTCTCTCTCTCTCTCTCTCTCTCTCTCTCTATATATATATATATATATATATATATATATATATATATATATATATATATATATGGTTATAATAGAAGGAAACATTCCACGAAGGAAAAATATACCTAAAAACAAAGATGATGTGACTTACCAGATGAAAGTGCTGGCAGGTCGACAGACACACAAACGAACACAAACATACACGTGTCTGTCGATCTGCCAGCACTTTCATTTGGTAAGTCACATCATCTTTGTTTATATATATATATATATATATATGGTTATAATAGAAGGAAACATTCCACGAAGGAAAAATATACCTAAAAACAAAGATGATGTGACTTACCAGATGAAAGTGCTGGCAGGTCGACAGACACACAAACGAACACAAACATACACGTGTCTGTCGACCTGCCAGCACTTTCATTTGGTAAGTCACATCATCTTTGTTTATATATATATATATATATATATATATATATATATATATATATATATATATATATATATATATGGTTATAATAGAAGGAAACATTCCACGAAGGAAAAATACACCTAAAAACAAAGATGAAGTGACTTACCAAATGAAAGTGCTGGCAGGTCGACAGACACACAAACGAACACAAACATACACACAAAATTCAAGCTTTCACAACAAACTGTTGCCTCATCAGGAAAGAGGGAACGAGAGGGAAAGACGAAAGGATGTGGGTTTTAAGGGAGAGGGTAAGGAGTCATTCCAGTCCCGGGAGCGGAAAGACTTACCTTAGGGGGAAAAAAGGACGGGTATACACGAGCGCACACACACACATATATATCTGTATCTGTCTTTGTCTTTAAATATGTCTGCTTGTGTCTGTATATGTGTGGATGGATATGTGTGTGTGCGAGTGTATACCCGTCCTTTTTTCCCCCTAAGGTAAGTCTTTCCGCTCCCGGGACTGGAATGACTCCTTACCCTCTCCCTTAAAACCCACATCCTTTTGTCTTTCCCTCTCCTTCCCTCTTTCCTGATGAGGCAACAGTTTGTTGCGAAAGCTTGAATTTTGTGTGTATGTTTGTGTACGTTTGTGTGTCTGTCGACCTGCCAGCACTTTCATTTGGTAAGTCACATCATCTTTGTTTTTAGGTATATCTTTCCTTCGTGGAATGTTTCCTTCTATTATAACTATATATATATATATATATATATATATATAAACAAAGATGATGTGACTTACCAAATAAAAGTGCTGGCAGGTCGATAGACACATCAACATACACACAAAATTCAAGCTTTTGCAACAAACAGTTGCTTCATCAGCAAAGAGGGAAGGAGAGGGAAAGACGAAAGGATGTGGGTTTTAAGGGAGAGGGTAAGGAGTCATTCCAGTCCCGGGAGCGGAAAGACTTACCTTAGTGGGGAAAAAAGGACGGGTATACATACGCGCGCGCGCGCGCACACACACACATCCATCCACACATATACAGACACAAGCAGACATATTTAAAGACAAAGAGTTTGGGCAGAGATGTCAGTCGAGGCAGAAGTGCAGAGGCAAAGATGTTGTTGAATGACAGGTGAGGTATGAGTGGTGGCAACTTGAAATTAGCGAAGATTGAGGCCTGGTGGCCACCAGGCTGCAGCTGGATCTTTTTGTAGCTGTTGGAAGCCAGATCTATCAAGTAACTGGTTCACTTTTGTAACATAATCATTTTTGTTCAAATGAACTAAACTGTTTGATTTATCAGCTTTGGTAGTGATGACATTTTTAGAGATTACTTTCTTTCTTAAACTTGCTTAACATACTAATTTCATCGCATAAGAGTTCATCAGCAATAGCATCAGTGATTTTTAAATAATGGGCTATCAAATGTCTTGTAGAAACATTGTCACCTAATGTGAGTGCAAGATCTACTTTTAGCACATCTAGCTGTTTTTCAGAAATTGTGCATGGTGGAGTATATTTAATACCTTTATTTAACACTTTGAGCTCAATCCACAGTAATTGTTA
Organism: Schistocerca cancellata; assembly: GCF_023864275.1. Classification (NCBI taxonomy): domain Eukaryota; kingdom Metazoa; phylum Arthropoda; class Insecta; order Orthoptera; family Acrididae; genus Schistocerca; species Schistocerca cancellata. Next base: position 450,372,951 of record NC_064634.1, on the reverse strand, counting down.
CAATTTGCTGAGTTCATTATTTAATCAGCAAACTGTTGTTTGTGAACAGGTGTTGTCAATTGTATAGCCTTTGTTAAAGTAAATCCTGCAGGATTACATGACCTAACTGATGCTACTCAATTGTGAGTGAAACAGAATTACTTCCAGTTTCAAAACAAGTGTTAAGCCAGCCTGATGACCTACCTATGGCTTCTTCCCTTAGTCCTATACTATCTGAAATTTACACTCACAACATAAGAAAATTCAGTTTGCAAGGGAGCTGGGAGGCTCTTCCATAATATAGATGTTGGTACAAGAAAACACACATTTAGCATTTACAGGAAAAGCATAGTTACTGATAGAGTAATCCCTGCGAGCTCCCAGCATCCACAAACATGCCACTTCACCTTCAGTTGTGCATTGCCTCATATCTGTTCTATTATCCAAATCAGCCTTTCCAACAGAACTACAAACCACTAAACAAAATGACTCCAGAAATGGCTACAGCTCTGCACTGATTGATAATATTGTGATGTCCAACAGAAATCACACAACAGTTTCAGAGACAGGTGCAAAATTCCATACATTGTCAACATTTCTGACAATCTTGTAAAACAGTTAAAGTCTAACAACTACATACCTACATTTTATAATGCCAAAATTTTATTCAGTAGTGAAAACAAAACATAACCTTTCACTATATATATATATATATATATATATATATATATATATATATATATATATATATACACTCCTGGAAATGGAAAAAAGAACACATTGACACCGGTGTGTCAGACCCACCATACTTGCTCCGGACACTGTGAGAGGGCTGTACAAGCAATGATCACACGCACGGCACAGCGGACACACCAGGGACCGCGGTGTTGGCCGTCGAATGGCGCTAGCTGCGCAGCATTTGTGCACCGCCGCCGTCAGTGTCAGCCAGTTTGCCGTGGCATACGGAGCTCCATCGCAGTCTTTAACACTGGTAGCATGCCGCGACAGCGTGGACGTGAACCGTATGTGCAGTTGACGGACTTTGAGCGAGGGCGTATAGTGGGCATGCGGGAGGCCGGGTGGACGTACCACCGAATTGCTCAACACGTGGGGCGTGAGGTCTCCACAGTACATCGATGTTGTCGCCAGTGGTCGGCGGAAGGTGCACGTGCCCGTCGACCTGGGACCGGACCGCAGCGACGCACGGATGCACGCCAAGACCGTAGGATCCTACGCAGTGCCGTAGGGGACCGCACCGCCACTTCCCAGCAAATTAGGGACACGGTTGCTCCTGGGGTATCGGCGAGGACCATTCGCAACCGTCTCCATGAAGCTGGGCTACGGTCCCGCACACCGTTAGGCCATCTTCCGCTCACGCCCCAACATCGTGCAGCCCGCCTCCAGTGGTGTCGCGACAGGCGTGAATGGAGGGACGAATGGAGACGTGTCGTCTTCAGCAATGAGAGCCGCTTCTGCCTTGGTGCCAATGATGGTCGTATGCGTGTTTGGCGCCGTGCAGGTGAGCGCCACAATCAGGACTGCATACGACCGAGGCACACAGGGCCAACACCCGGCATCATGGTGTGGGGAGCGATCTCCTACACTGGCCTTACACCACTGGTGATCGTCGAGGGGACACTGAATAGTGCACGGTACATCCAAACCGTCATCGAACCCATCGTTCTACCATTCCTAGACCGGCAAGGGAACTTGCTGTTCCAACAGGACAATGCACGTCCGCATGTATCCCGTGCCACCCAACGTGCTCTAGAAGGTGTAAGTCAACTACCCTGGCCAGCAAGATCTCCGGATCTGTCCCCCATTGAGCATGTTTGGGACTGGATGAAGCGTCGTCTCACGCGGTCTGCACGTCCAGCACGAACGCTGGTCCAACTGAGGCGCCAGGTGGAAATGGCATGGCAAGCCGTTCCACAGGACTACATCCAGCATCTCTACGATCGTCTCCATGGGAGAATAGCAGCCTGCATTGCTGCGAAAGGTGGATATACACTGTACTAGTGCCGACATTGTGCATGCTCTGTTGCCTGTGTCTATGTGCCTGTGGTTCTGTCAGTGTGATCATGTGATGTATCTGACCCCAGGAATGTGTCAATAAAGTTTCCCCTTCCTGGGACAATGAATTCATGGTGTTCTTATTTCAATTTCCAGGAGTGTATATAAATGCTTGCAGGCAGTGTGAAAAAGTGTATATTGGTCAGTCAGGCAGAACTGTGGCAAAAGCCAGTTTATAAGAAAACAAATATAATTTTGCAGTATATCATGAAGTTTTTTCTTTTTAATATTAATAAAATAACATCTAAATATGATGTATGAACTCACACCGTGTCTCAAGTGAAAGAGTAAAATATTAATTTCAGTCACCTGCTTTTAAGATGTAGTTACAGTAATGTAGCAACATATTAGTGAAGCATATGGCTGTAGAGCAGATATTGTGTTGACAAAATGCAAACAAATATTACTGCTGTAATATGTTAATGTATGCAACTGCTACCAACTGCTACATTCTTTCACTCCCTCTCTCTCTCTCTCTCTCTCTCTCTCTCTCTCTCTCTCTCTCTCTCTCATTTTTTTTTTCACTGACAGTGAATGGAATAACATAAAAAAGGGATTTGAATCATGGTGGAATGGCAAACACGTGATGATTAAGTGTCCAATTGTCCAATGGAATCACTCTACATGTTTCAGTTTAAAAAGAAACTTTCATTACCACATTCATTGCATTAGCAACTACTATTTCCAATACGTTGATACTGGTGCAGCATGGGGAGAACTTGAAGATAGTAGTTCCCTTGTGCACAGCTGAAAATGGCTAAAGAAGAAAACACATTACATATGCACATACTGTGTAGACTGTTTAGTCTTTAAGTTATCTGAGTATGGCCTAAAAGGCCAAAACCTAGTTCACAATTAACTATAAAATAAATGTTGTTGTTGAACATCAATGCTGTGTATTTAAGTTTTTTACATTGCAGAAGCATCAGTGATTTTGGGGGATGATGCTTTACTGATAAAAACTTATTTGGCGAAGCCATGTTCAAGAAATGTGTTGTTAAGTTATGGATAAAAGATTTTGAATACTGACTAGGTGGAGCATCATTGCTTACCACTGACATTTGGTTCTGGCATTTCCACAACATATTTCAGGAGCCAGTCTGATGAAGCAAACCTCAACAGAAGGCTTATGAACACCATCTTGCAGATGCACCACTCTTCTGAAATCTGAAAATGTTGTTATGTTCGTTAATGTGTACATTTATAACACTTCTACTTTTTGCTTTAATAATGTCCACATCATACTCTGGCACTACTTATCACATATAATTCACAATTTCTAGCAAAGCATGCTCCCTCAGATTTTGTATCTTGATAGCCAATAACGATCTTAAAATATCTTTTACGCCATGTATGTTATTTGTGTAGTTGTATATGTAAGTGTAAAAATCAAACAATGAAAAATCCATAATGGAATGTAACAATATTATGAGAAGGAAAGTTGCTACTCACCATATAGCAGAGATACTGAGTCGCAGTTTGGCACAACAAAAGATTTTCACATTTAAAGCTGTTGGCCAATGGCCTTTGTCAACAATAGACACCCATACGCACACATACACTCACACAAATTCAACTCACACACACGACTGCAGTCTCAGGCAGCTGAAACCATATGTAATCAAATAACAACTTGGGAAAAACCATAAAATTGTATGACCCACAGGAACAATTAAAAGACAAAAACTGGGCCACTATTCTGGTGTTTCAAAATACAGCCACCAGGGAGCAACTGAAGAAAGCTTTCCAGTAGTGGGAGAAAGCTAGTAGCACCATTAAGTATGTTGCAGCTATCAATCACACAAACAACATTGCTGACCAGTGTGAGCAACAGTTGACTCATATACATTGTCTTCTAGAAAGTGGTATCACTCTATGTATAGATCATGTATTCAATATTCTACACCCGTCTGTATCCTGAGTTCACACACTGATGACCCGACACCCCGTGATGACTGTGTATGAGGTAAAATTCATGCCAATGCTGTTATGACAATGTGACTTGCACAAAACTACCAAAATTTACATGCTGTTCTGATGGTTTCCATTCTGGACAGTGCAAGGCTTCTCAGATGGCTCTTCCACATTCTTTACACATCAACTTTGCAAGTGAAATGTTCTGATACTGTGGCTCAACTTATGATGCTACCCCCAAACAACTGAAAGCAACAAATAATCTACTGTGGAACCTCATCACCATACCCCACTCTCATAAACACTATGCAAAAACTGTACTGCAACATTCTGGCTGCATGGATTCACTTTCCTTTGCAATGGACAGCACGTCTTCTGCACTGTGTGTGAATTCCTTTGATCCACCCTTGCTGCTGCCAGTTGTTCACATTTCAAACACAAATGTGGAACACACCCAGTTTCATCTGGGCCAACCTCAGACCTGGTCCACAGGTGTCAACAGTTTTTTGTAATTAGTGGTACTGCTAATCAACATTCACATCAAGAACATTCCATCAAACACTGACAACATATTCCCATTGTCGACAGTCACCATGCCTGGCTGGAGAGACTACCTTCCTACATCTACAAATCCCCATCTCCTCACAACCTGCTCTGCACTTGCACCAACACAGACCATCACTGTCCACGTTGCGCCTGGCCCTGGGCAGAATACCGGCAAGCACACTATGCTTTCACGTGCATATGGAATATAATCAGCAGCACCACACCCACGCAGCCACCACACACGGCCAACTTTGCCACACCCAGGCAGAACCGCTTCTATCAGTATCATACAATGTATGTCTCCACCACAGATCAGCAGAGTGGCCTGCAGCCCATTAAAACAAATGATTTCGCACTGTGCAACCATGCCCCACACACTGACATATCCATGCACGACTATCACCAGCTTGTGACTACCAGTAGCACTCATTAAAAGTTTATCTATTTGAGAAGACTACCCTAGTCACCTCAATGTTTGGCACGGCAGTGACTCTTCTCTCACACCACTGAAAATGACAGCTACTGGATTTCATATCTCCAATTGTGCACATAAAAGTAACTTTTCAACAACTCGGATTCTAACAAATGTTTAGTGAGGCTTACACACCCATCCTACTTCCAGTGAACCATTTTTGGCAGATACCAGCTCTGACATCAACTCACTACCAAATAACAGTTCATCAACAATGGATGAACCTAAAGCCTTGCAACTTCGCAAAGCTGCTAACTCACTGACTACAGTTCACAGATCCATGACTCAGACTTTGCAAGTATCATGATCTCACTACCTCAAATGGACATTCTCTCCTAAGAACACCATAAAATCAGACTTGGTGATGGATTTTTTATACCACTGTCACCTCTCCTTGTTAGTACATCATGCTTCAGTCCTGTACTTTGACATAGGCCACTGCATTGCATGACCTTTCACTCTGGCCCCTCTGACCCTATCTGGTATGTTGAATGTCCAAGACAAATGGCAGAAAGACAGTCGTACATCTGTTGACACACTCAAGCAATGTGCCTCCTCAGTATGAGTTCTTGATGATTCATCAACACAATGCTGACTGCCATGCTTCATCTGACACACTTGGTACGGAAATTACGTTGCTCCAACAACATAATAATGACACATCCACTGCCTCATGACAGCATGCGAGCAGCTCATGGTCTCAACACACAACCATAATGACAATGGTGTGGCAGCACATGTGTGACCCCAGTGTCACTGTCTGGTCATACCTATATGACATCTGACACTGCCCAATCCCCGCACCACCCAGCATCTGTGCTGGCACTAGTCCTGGACATGCAACAAAACACACATGACAGTACACTGTGTTTCTCCTCGCCACCTGGCTTCTCTGCTGCTGGCACCTACAAGCATGACCCTCTGGCTGCACATCACACTGGTGCCATGACTCTTCTGCATCTCCCACTGGAACACAGTTTGATCACAATCCATTGCTGATCTTCAAACATCACACTCCCCACTGACTACATTCACTTGGTTCCACATTCATTTACAACACACATACCACAGGTTAATGATGCTCAACATTCAGGACACACAGGAGGAACCAAACTTAACATGACACCAGTGCAACCATTGTTAGTGGCACTGTTCACCTCCAATTTTCAGCAACTACTTCCTGCCACAAGTTCAGTACAATAATGCTACAATGTATGACTGCACCTCCAGCAACATTGACTTCAACCATGATTCAAAAACAGACTGGTACCTAGCATTCTTGCCTCCTCTTGGCCTCCAGCCCATTACAGACAGTCATCGTACAGGTCACGTCCATCGAAGTTCACACTGGTTAATAAAATAGTAACTCACATCAGTCGCACTGCCCGCTCAACATACATTGCCATTTTGATGAGGTCAAACACCCTCTGGTATGTATGGTCTCCACATGCTGGCATCCTCACCACTGACAGCTCACTCCCTCCCCCCTCCCTCTCCCCCAAATCTCTTTGTTTGCAACACTGGCATCCTGTGCAGACATACCAGACGTTTTACACAGCAACCATAGATATTCTGCCTGTTGAGCATTCATGCAATGCCCACCATGACATCTAGAGTCAGCCCAGTCATGTCTCATAAAACTGTCAGTGACACCATGACTGGTCACGTGCATTTGTGCCTTATTACCTGTGAGAAATGGTCCAGCTATGTGTGGTTCCTACCCCAGCTATGGCATGTTGGTCAGAAGAGATTCACACCTGCAAGAAACGGTCCAACTGTGCCACCCTTCCAGGCCAGCCACAAAGCGGCTGGTCAGGCAAACTTACCACATACAGTGCCCAACACCAGCTGACTACCACAACGCCTTATTTACTTCAGTGCTGCTTCTTCATTTCCTCCCCCATGCTCTGCACTGCCAGACAGGGGGATGGGAGGGGGGGGGGGGTGGTTCTCTGGTGGCCACCAACCATAACAACTACATCACTGACCAGCAAGAACAACTGTTTGGACTCTCTTGCACTGTTTAGTAAGCTCTTTGCTCTGTTCTTGAGTGGAAGACTCGTGCAAATTGTGTTCAATAAAGTGGTATTACTCCATTTATGGATCATGTAGTCAATATTCTATTCCTTTCCCTATCCTAAGTTCTATAACAGAGTTTAACTTCTGGTGGCATAGCAATTAGTAGTGTCACTGTGTTGACACCACCACAAATGTGTGTTCTTAGATTAACTGTGCTACCACAGCAGTAGTCTATTTGCAGTGGTGTCACTTTAGTTACATGCATGCATGTGCTTTTATATTCAAAGATAAAAAGTATAAGAATGTAAAGGCTACATCAGAACACAAGTGAGTGGTGGTACAGACTACCAAACCAAATCAATTTCTTGTTATCGTTTAACGTGACCCAGACATTCAAAGAGTGTGTCATAGGTAATTTCTCAATTCTAAAACTACATACAGACAAATAAACGTAATCTAAGATTATAATACATGTGTTGTTACATCTTTAGATAGTTATTATTTTATATGGTGAGCCCTGGCAGCTTTAATTTTGCCAGGCATGGCACTCCACTGGCACCACTAACATCTACATCTACATAGATAATCCGCAAGCCACCGTACGATGCACTACTTATCATTTCTCTTCCTATTCCAATCGCAAATAGAGCGAATTAAAAATAACTAGTTATGTGCCTCCATAATTTCTCGTCTCTTATCTTCATGGTGCTAATGTGCAATGTATGTTGGCGGCAGTAGAATCATTCAGCAATCAGCTTCAGATGCTGGTTCTCTAAATTTGCTCAATAGTGTTTCTCAGTAAGAACATCACCTTCCCTCCAGGGATTCCCCCAATAAAATGAAGTTAACCATTTGCCTTCCCTACCACAGTTCTCACATGCTCGTTCCACCTCATATTGCTTTGCAACATTACACCCAAATATTTAAATGACCTGACTGTGTCAAGCAGTACACTAGTAATACTGTGTCTGAACATTGAAGATTTGATCTTTCTACTCATCTGCATTAATTTACATTTTTCCACATTTAGGGCTAGCTGCCATTCATCACACCAAGTGGAAATTTTGTCTAAGTCATCCTGCATCTTCCTAGTCACTCAACAGTGACATGTTTCTGTGCACCGTGGCATCATCACAAAACGACTGCTGATTGGTGCTGACCCTATCCACCAAATCATTTATGTACATAGAGAGCAACAGCAGTCCTATTACACATTCCTGGGGCACTTGTGATGATATCCTCGTCTCTGATGAACATACGCTGTTGCAGACAAAACATACTGAGTTCTGTTATTTAAGAAATCTTCAAGCCACTCACATATCTGTGAACACATTCCATATGCTCATACCTTCGTTAACAGTCTTGGGTTGCCGATCTAGATCCTGGTCATATGTATTGGGCTAGGGTCTTTGGTCAAGGGTTGTGTTGTTGGTTTTTGGCAGACCTTAGTACTGACAGTTAGCTGGAGGCCATATGGCAGTCAATTTGCAGGCTTTCGGGGACTGTCATTGTCTGGTATGGGCCTCAAGAAGCCACGAGTGATAAAATGGTTGGAGGCGAGCTTTGCTGACGGGAGTAAGAATTGATAGTGACAAGTGGCAAGAAGAGCAATGGATGCTGCATGTAACCTGGACAGCAAGTTCCTGACCAACACTGCAAGCTTAAATTTTATGGCAACTGGAAGATCATTTGCACAATTTAGAGGGAATAACACCCCTGCTTGGAACCCTGGAAGACATAGCTCCTAAATGCCTGAATGGAGTTAAGTGTTTTTTTTTTCTTTTTTACTGTTACTTGTTATCATAAGACTATGTCTGTGTTAATGTTGAATTAGACCTGTCACATTAATGTGCCTCCGAGTGATTGTGTTGGTGGTCATTGGTCACTGTAACTGATAGTGATTTGTTGTTCCAAGTTATATTTGGTGCAAGTGTACAAGCATTCTCTGTCGTAAACTGAATTTGTTGTCCAAGAAGGACGTGCCAAGGTTTTCACTGAAGAATGGTGTATATCAGCATGAGATCAGACATTGAGCAAGTAACATAGCCATAGACTAAAACTATATGAAAAACACCACATTATGTGAGTATGAAATTTAGAAATAAAATCTGGAAGGATAAATGTACCTCAAATCAAAAAAATATTTATGGAGGGCTTAAAAACTTAGAAAAGTGATTGATACTATAATGTAGAAGGTTTCTTGAATGATAACCATGTAAAATAGTGTCTATAAAGAAGTAATACCATATCAAACAGTGGAAACTCCAGGATGGGGTAAGAACAGTACAGAAAAGATAGGTTGCTACTCACCACATAGAGGAGGCACTGAGTCACAGACAGACACAATTAAAGTGATGGCTCAAATATTCAGCCTGCACAACTCACACACACAGCCACTGTATGTGCATGATGTGTTGAAGGCAAGGCACTTTTTTATAGATGAGTATGGCCTAGCAATTGGATTTGCAGGTGCCCATTGTTCACTTTGTGTTTCACCTTGTTAATTTTAAAGTAATTTTAAGGAGTTTTAAGCTTGTAACTTATGTGTATAGTCACTTCAGGAATAAGTTAATACTGCCTACATCCTAGATATTATCATTTGTAGCCTCATTTGGGCAGATTACTATTCCCTTCTGATGTGTGTCGGCAGGGTAGTTCTGGCAGCAAACAAAACATTCTTGTTTCCTGGGCGTGCAACAGAGATATGTTTTCTTTCTGCTGCAGTGGCACTTCCATTGTTGCAGGACATCTAGGTTGGCCCACAATCGGACATCTCTACCAGCAGCCTCATGTTGGATCAAGTTAAGTAAATTTGATATGTGACGCAGCAGAGAGTCACAAATTAATTCTGGAACTCTTTATCTTTTCAGAATTTTGTGGATTCAGAAATTACATAAGCTTTGAAAGTGTTTTGCAAGTCCAAGGTTCCTTGTCACTACATTTGCTCTTTAACTATTTGTTTAAATCTTGCAGACTCTATTTTGCTGATTCTGTGGTGTGCTAAGTTTTAAAGGCTTTTAGTTAAGAGTATGAAATGTAGAGTTTTATTATTTACAATCATTAGCTAACTCAATTCACTGTCAAACTTGCATGGTTCCTGCCAGTTTGCTGTGCTAACTGGTTCCTGTAGTTTGTCACCTTTCTTGTATTCTGAGGGATTGTATATTTATGTAAGGGTCATTATTATGATGATGTGTATCACATTTAAATTGTGTGCCTCCCAGGTTTTCTTGCTATCTTGTCCACCCAAAATATCTCTGGAACAATAACAGCTATTGGAAAACGACTTTCACCGGTATCAATGTAGGGCTGGGGCCCATGAATGTACATATTTGGAAACATTCTAAAACGAAAGCATATGTGTTTTTTAACACAAACTTATGTTTTTCTAAATGGACCTCCTATATTTTTTCTTCAGCAATCCATAGCATGACAAAGCACATACACAATGGCATTGATTGCATTGCAATATTCCCATTACATTCCGAGATACTAAGATGCGAAGTTGACGCTTGAAACACCTGACATGTGCTGCTAGCGCACGTCCTGAGGCTCAGGTGTGAACCCCATGCTGCCCGTAATCGCAATGTGATTGACATGCGTAATCATACTTCCATACAGGTTCGAAACGAATAATATGGTCTGCTGCCATGCTGCATTAATGTCATACATTCCAGCAGGTATTTACCCGTAGGCTAGGGGTGATGCGGTTCTGTGACATATCTGTGTACCGCAACGTTAGTCACAAAGTTAACTTCACTTATCATTAATCCGTTACTAAAAAGGTAATGCTGTTCAATGTTAAAACTTTACTTTACTGTAGATCTAGCGCTAGTGACAGTTAATGATTCACTCGTAATAGTAAAATTCATGTTGATGATTTTAGTGAAACGAGCAAGTGGACTAAAAGTTTTATCGTTGTTTAGGTAAAAATGTTTTGATTTGGGAAGTTCAGGTAGGACATAGAAGATGAATGTAAACATGATTAACCAATTAGTTTTATTATCACATAATTATTAATGTTATGTTTATCTAATGTGTTAAATGACAATTTGTTGCAAACAAATGTTTCTTAACATCACTGGGTAAAATGGTCCTTTGTAGAAGCTTCCACTGTGATACCAGCACTACATACTAAACATAGCGTTCACATCTCATGCTCAAAGTGATGCCCATTGGCTTGCATACATAGGGTCACTCTGCGGATGAAGGATGCCCTACTTCGTACTACTGTTTCCTCTTTGATGACTGTACAAGCATCAATAATGTGTTGCTTCATGTCCTCTGGTGTTGTTGGTTTATGTTGGTAAACAGCATCCTTCACTGCTCCCCAAAGAAAATAATCCAGTGGTTTAAGGTCCGGAGATCGGGCAGGCCACCTAACTGGGCCACCTCGTCCAATCCACCTACCAGGGAACTTACGGTTCAGAAGTCGTCGTGCTCGTAAGGCGTTATGTGCAGGTCATCCGTCATACTGATACCACATGACCATTCTCCGGTTCAGAGGTACGGTGTCCAAGAGAACAGGAGGATTGTGTCGTATAAATCTGGAGTATTGTCTGCTATTTTGGATGCCATTTATAAAGAAAGGTCTGATAATGGTATCTCCAATAATCCCACACCAAACATTAACTTTCCACAGACGTTGATGCTCTACCTGACGGAGCCATTTTGGATTGTCTGCGGACCAATAATGCATATTCCTCATATTGACAATTCCTTTGTTGGAGAATGATGCCTCATCGGTAAAGAGAACATCAGCAAAAAAATTTGGATTAGTCAGAAGTTTTTGCTGAGCCCACCGACAAAATGTTACCTTGTTGTGGAAGTCATTTCCATGAATATCCTGGTGTAAATGAACGTGGTAAGGATGAAATTTATGATGTTTAAGAATACACTGTGCACTTGATTTCGACACACCAACTTCACGTTCAATTTGACGTGTGCTGATTTGAGGATTCACAGCTATGGTAGCGAGCACAGCAACTTCAGCACGTTCATCTGTGTGTGTTCTAGGATGATGTCGAGGTCTTGGATTTAAGCTTCCCGTTTCACGTAGACGAGATGTGAGATTACCAAACATTTGGCGCGAAGGCAATGGCTTGTCAGGGAATCGCCTTCTGTACAGTCGTTCTGCCTGAACAGCATTTTGTCCACCTACAACAGGGTACAGTACAGGTATGTAGAGTAGGGTAGAAAACAGACATATTAACTTAATAATCATAATGTTCGCTAACAGTACTATCAACAAACAAGCAATCTCATAACGTATTTCCCGTCAACGTACATTCTCCATAGATCAGCAGCATTTCTACCATATCCTCATGTGTGTACATTATACTGTACAGTATAAGTTCCACAACACAATGTTTATTCACAATGTGTACTACCTCCGTGCCATCACTGGATTACTCTGATGCACGACTACACTGGCAAGCGGTGTACTGCACGCCAAAGCAACAACAAATGGGATGCTTGGAGGGTGGTGGAGTACAGGAGTTTGCAGGGGTCGCAAATCATAAACAAGGCGAAGTGGTAACTGTGGCAGTAGTGGGAACTACGTTGGACACTTGACTAGGTAGAGCCAGGCCCTGCGCGACAGGCACAATGAGTCATATAACGCATTAAATAAACCTTATTTTGGGCGTGCAGGATAAATAAGACAACCTGATAGGTGTACACCGATCAGTACTGGTTCATATTGTGTACGTAGATACGTAAAATGTGCAAGAGGGAAACCATTATGTGCTTATGAGAGTTGATGGCAGCAGACCGTATTATTCATTTCGGACCTCTTGATAAGTATGGAGGTGTGATTACACATGTCAATCACATCGTGATTACGGGCAGCATGGGGTTCACCCCTGAGACTCAGGACGTGCGCTAGCAGCGCATGTCGGGTGTTTCAAGCGTCTCAATATCTCGGGATGTAATGGGAATATTGCGATGCAATCAACGCCATTGTGTATGTGCTTTGTCATGCTATGGATTGCTGAAGAAAAAATATAGGAGGTCCAGTTAAAAAAACATAATTTTGTGTTAAAAAACACACATGCTTTCGTTTTAGAATGTTTCCAAATATGTACATTCATGGGCCCCAGCCCTACACTGATACCGGTGAAAGTCGTTTTCCAATAGCTGTTTTGTTCCAGAGATATTTTGGGTGGACAAGATAGCTGGGACACTATATAGATGATGAGACTTACCAAACAAAAGCGCTGGCAGGTCGATAGACACACAACCCGGAAGGTGTACACGATCAAAGGCAGAGCCACGTGTGAAAGCACCCACGTGATTTACCAACTGACCTGCCTACACTGTGAAGCCTTCTATGTGGGAATGACCAGCAACAAACTGTCCATTCGCATGAATGGACACAGGCAGACAGTGTTTGTTGGTAATGAGGGTCACCCTGTGGCTAAACATGCCTTGGTGCACAGCCAGCACATCTTGGCACAGTGTTACACCGTCCGGGTTATCTGGATACTTCCCACTACCACCAACCTGTCAGAACTCCAGAGATGGGAACTTGCCCTTCAGCATATCCTCTCTTCTCGCTATCTGCCAGGCCTCAATCTCCGCTAATATCTAATTTCAATTTGCCGCCGCTCATACCTCACCTGTCTTTCAACATCATCTTTGCCCCTGTACTTCCGCCCCGACTGACATCTCTGCCCAAACTCTTTGCCTTTACAAATGTCTGCTTGTGTCTGTGTATATGCGGATGGATATGTGTGTGTGTGCGAGGGTATACCTGTCCTTTTTTCCCCTAAGGTAAGTCTTTCCGCTCCCGGGATTGGAATGACTCCTTACCCTCTCCCTTAAAACCCATATCCTTTTGTCTTTCCTTCTCCTTCCCTCTTTCCTGACGAGGCAACCGTTGGTTGCGAAAGCTAGAATTTTGTGTGTATGTTTGTGTGTCTATCGACCTGCCAGCGCTTTTGTTTGGTAAGTCTCATCATCTTTCTTTATATATATATATATATATATATATATATATATATATATATATATATACCTAAAAACAAAGATGATGTGACTTACCAAATGAAAGTGCTGGCAGGTCGACAGACACACAAACGAACACAAACATACACACAAAATTCAAGCTTTCGCAACAAACTGTTGCCTCATCAGGAAAGAGGGAAGGAGAGGGAAAGACGAAAGGATGTGGGTTTTAAGGGAGAGGGTAAGGAGTCATTCCAGTCCCGGGAGCGGAAAGACTTACCTTAGGGGGAAAAAAGGACGGGTTTACACTCACACACACACACACACACACACACACACACACACACACACACACACACACACACACATATCCATCCACACATATGCAGACACAAGCAGACATATTTAAAGGCATGTCTGCTTGTGTCTGCATATGTGCGGATGGATATGTGTGTGTGTGTGTGTGTGTGTGCGCGAGTGTATACCCGTCCTTTTTTCCCCCCTAAGGTAAGTCTTTCCGCTCCCGGGACTGGAATGACTCCTTACCCTCTCCCTTAAAACCCACATCCTTTCGTCTTTCCCTCTCCTTCCCTCTTTCCTGATGAGGCAACAGTTTGTTGCGAAAGCTTGAATTTTGTGTGTATGTTTGTGTTCGTTTGTGTGTCTGTCGACCTGCCAGCACTTTCATTTGGTAAGTCACATCATCTTTGTTTTTAGGTGTATATATATATATATATATGAGACTTACCAAACAAAAGTGCTGGCAGATCGATAGACGCACAAACACACACAAAATTCAAGCTTTTGCAACAAACGGTTGCTTCGACAGGAAAGAGGGAAGGAGAGGGAAAGACGAAAGGATGTGGCGAAAGGATGTGGGTTTTAAGGGAGAGGGTAAGGAGTCATTCCAATCCCTGGAGCGGAAAAACTTACCTTAGGGGGGAAAAAAGGACAGGTATACACTCGCGCGCACACACACACACACACACACACACACACACACATATCCAACCGCATATACACAGACACAAGCCAAAACATGCGGTTGGATATGTGTGCGTGTGTGCGAGTGTTTACCTGTCCTTTTTTCCCCCTAAGGTAAGTCTTTCCGCTCCCAGGATTGGAATGACTCCTTACCCTCTCCCTTAAAACCCACATCCTTTCGTCTTTCCCTCTCCTTCCCTCTTTCCTGACGAAGCAACCGTTGGTTGCGAAAGCTTGAATTTTGTGTGTATGTTTGTGTTTGTTTGTGTGGCTATCAACCTCCTGCCAGCGCTTTCATTTGGTAAGTCACATCATCTTTGTTTTTAGATATATTTTCCCCCG
Organism: Schistocerca cancellata; assembly: GCF_023864275.1. Lineage (NCBI taxonomy): Eukaryota > Metazoa > Arthropoda > Insecta > Orthoptera > Acrididae > Schistocerca > Schistocerca cancellata. The sequence goes on along the minus strand of NC_064634.1, from coordinate 450,357,674 downwards.
TTTCCCTCTATACACACACACACACACACACACACACACACACACACACACACACACAGACACAGTATTGCTTAAGGCGTTTTACTAAGGTTCATAAATTGTTAATGGCTTTCCAACAGCAACAATCAGAAGTGTGACTTATTATCTTTTCTGTATTTTGGGTGGGTGGGTGGGTGGGTGGGTTGGTTGGTTGGTTGGTTGTTTTGGGGAAGGAGACCAGGCAGCGAGGTCATTGGTCTCATCGGATTAGGGAAGGACGGGGAAGGAAGTCGCCTGTGCCCTTTGATAGGAACCATCCCGGCATTTGCCTGGAGCGATTTAGGGAAATCACGGAAAACCTAAATCAGGATGGCCGGATATTTTGGGTGGACATTGTCTCTTTGTTTAAAGTTTTATCCACCCTTGGCAATTGTTAGTACTTTTAGTAGCAGTTGTTTGTAATTCATTTTACTGGTAAAACTCATTTATTTGAATCAGGTTGCAATCATATTAATTGTTGTTAAGCAATAAAGCATATTCCATGAAATGATGAATGATGAAATTTGTTGGCCCACCTTCCATGTGTTTTTCCTTAAAATTATCCCAACCCTTGTGAGGTATCACATGGTTATCGTTAAAAAATAATCTATGGTTATTACACATATAGTATTACTTCAACAATATGCAAAGGATAGATTGCCATCCACCACATAAAGGAGGCATTGAGTTGCAGGCCAGTACTATGAAAAAGGCAGATCTAGAGTCCTGAAGCTGTTGGGCAAAGTCCTTCTTCTGAAGTAGAAAACACACACACATTCACTCATTTGTACTTCTCCAGGCATGCACATACAGTGGCTCTGTGTGTGTGTGTGTGTGTGTGTGTGTGTGTGTGTGTGTGTGTGTGAATATGCATATGTTTTTCCTGCTTCAGAATAAGAACTTTGGCAGAAAGCTGGAATATCTTAGCAGTCACTTTGTGCCTGTCCGTGATTCAGTGCCTCCTCTGTGTGGTGAGTAGCAATGTATCTTTTCCATTCTGTTCTTAGACCATCCTGGAGTTTCCATTGTTTGATATGGTATTACTTCTTTGAAGATACAATTTCACATGGTTAACATTAAAGAAACCTTTTACATTATAGTATCAATCACTTTTCTAAATTTTTTGAGGCCTCCATCAGTATTTTTTAGATTTGGGGTACATTTATCCTTCCTGATTTTATTTCTAAATTTCATAACCACATAATGGGGTGTTTTTCATATAGTTTTAGCCTGTGGCTAGGTAACATGTAACTTGCTCTATGTCTAGTCTCATGTCAATTCAAGAAGCAGTTGCCCTCAAAAAGTTGTGGATTCCCCTTTGTGAAATTCAGGATCTCATAAATATATACATGCTTGAAATGGACATTAGATCTAGCTTTTCAAATATAAGTGTTCAGTGTTGTTTCTTTTTAGCACTCATCATGACTCTGATGATTTTTTTCTGTAGTCTGAATGCTTTGAGTAGATTAGCTTTCTCAGACACCCAGATAATTATACAGTACTACACCTACTGACTGAAACAAAATATTCATAATACACATTTTTACTGCTAATTCAGTGAGATTGTATAAGACATTCATGACATAAAGTAGATACGTGACAACAACATATTTTTATTTAAATGATAATTAATTGAAACCCTCAGCTGCCAACAGGTGTTGTTGATATACCTCGATGGGGACAGGTGAAAATTTGTGTGCCCCACCCGGACTCAAGGTATCAGCAACACCTGTTGGCAACTGAGGGTTTCAATTAATTATCATTTATTCTAGAGAAGTTGCACGGTCATCAATGGTATCTATTCTTTCGAGAGCAGTTACTACTTTCATATATATGGTTAAAAGCTACCCAGCCATTGACCTTCATCTGTGTGAATGCACACAAGTTGCCCAAACTCTTACGGGCATCGTCAACCTTAGTGTGCACAGGTAATGAGTGGATGGGCAAATATATATTAGGTACATTACGTATGTAGATTGTGGATAGTTGGGTATGTGGGTCTCACTGGAAGTGTGCAAGGGATAAGTCCCTGCAGTCATGATATTCATCTGTATCCTCAGTGACTCAGATGGATAGAGCGTCTGCCATGTAAGCAGGAGAACCCGGGTTCGAGTCCCAGTCAGGGCATACAAATTTTCAGCTGTCCCCACCGAGGTATATCAACAACACCTGTCGGCAGCTGAGGGTTTCAATTAATTATCATTTATTCTAGAGGAGCTGCACAGTCATCAATGGTATCTGTTCTTTTGAGAACAGTTACTATCTTCATATATATTTTTATTTACTAATATACAAAGCAGTTTGATGCAATTTGCAGTCTCCAACTTTTTGTATATATAGTATATTCCGCTTGTACATTGTGTAGGGTGAAATGATCAGTTTCTGTTTTCGCATAATTTAAAATCAAATTATTATTTGTTACCCATGTCTCCACTTCCCCAAGTGCCTGCTTAATACAACTGATTAAACATTCATGGTTTCACAAGAGACTTTTGCTCTTGAGTTATCTGCAGAGAAGATGGAATCAGACTGAACCTGACATGGGTTACAATTGATACAATTCATAAATTGTAGTGACCCTAGTACTGGGCATTGCAAAACACCTAATTGTTTGTGTTTCAAGTCAGAGAGGAATTTCTTTACACTGTTTCTAACAAGCACACTTTGTTTTTTGTTTGCCAAATACAGTGACATCTGACTAATAGATTTTCCTTGAAAACCATAGCTTATCAGTTTTCAGAGACATAGCTCATGATTCATAGTATCAAAAGCTTTGGTAAAATGAGAGATACCTAATGATACACCAATTATATTATCAAGACATTTGTTAATTTTTATGATCATTTCATTTATTGTGTAGGTTGTGCTGTAGCCTATCTGGTAACCATAGTGGTTGCATAAAATTATGTTGTGGGATGAGTTATAAGCTTCTACCTGATCACCTGCAACTCTTTCAAATACTGTGGAGAAAACAGGCAACAATAAGTTAGCCCTATAGTTTTCTACTTCGTCTATTTTGTCCTTTTTATGAACTGACCAAACTTCAGCATATTTTAATCTATAAAGAAAATATGCCTCATCAAAAGACTGGTTTAGTTCATTATGAAATAGAGGGGATGCACGGTACCATGATAAAATATTTTTATTATTCTAGCGGGAACCTTGCTCCCACCCACTCAGTTTAAATTTCTTAGGGACATTATAATTTACATAAGAGCTCAAAACTCTCATACTAGGAAGAGTACTTGGTAGTGATCAGTCATTATTTTTCTATTACAGTTTATGAAGAAGTCATTGAAGGATTTGCATATGGCAGTGTGATACATAAACAGCTTTAACATTTATCATCAGCTTAAGACTGTTATGGAAAATTGACAAAATAAATAGTAAATATGATGAATGGGCAATAAAGGGGACAGAGGGGAGGAAGGAAAAGTAAACAGAAAGGAAGATCAGGGTTTAAGACCCTCACCAACAATGATGACATTATTGACTGCAGGCCCAAAATGTTTCAAGGATCAGGGTGGAAATCAGCTGTGCCCATTCAATGGAACCATCCCAGCACTTGCCTGGAGAAATTTAGAGAAATCATGGAAAATCTAAATGTGGATGGCAGGATGCAGATTTGGACTGTTGTTCTCCCAAATGTGAGTCCAGTGTGGTGGCCACTGTGCTACCTCATTCTGTGCAAGGAGAGACTCAGTGGTATGTGGGTGGAATAGTCACACTATTTACAACAAGCTATGGTGAGAAGAATATCAACTGGCTGCTGCTACTTTAGCAAAGGTGAATAATGCAACTACATTTGACCATTAATGATTAAGTCAAGATTCTGTGATCGGTGTTTATGAAGAACAAGAATTTCAAGTAATCAAACAATGGAAAATCCAGGATGGAATAATGACAATATTATGAAAAGGATAGTTGCTACTAATAGTAGTTGCAGATAGGTGCAACAAAAAGACTGTCAAACAAAGCTTCCAGCAAACAGGCATTCTTCAGAGAACACACACACACACACACACACACACACACACACACACACACTCACTCACACACACACACACACTCACTCACTCTCACTCTCTCACACTGTCACACTCTCTGTCACACTCTCTCACACTCTCTCACACTCTCTCTCACACTCTCTCTCTCTCTCTCTCTCTCTCTCTCTCTCTCTCTCTCTCTCTCTCTCTCGCGCGCGCGCAAATGGAACAGACACACACACACACACACACACACACACACACACACACACACACACACACACACGTAGCCGCAGTCTCTGGCTGCTGAGGTCAGACTGCAGAGAATGATGGGAGAAGCAATTTGGTGGGGGTAAGGAGGAGGCTGGGGTGGGGAGGGGGAGGGATAGCAGGGTATGGGTGGGGGGGGGGGGGGGGGGATGGTAAAGTGTTGCTTGTGGCAGCATATAGGGATGAGATGGGGAGAGGAAAAGGCGAGGGGGGGGGGGCGCAGCATAAAAGGAGAGAAGTGCAGAAGTAGAAAGATGCTCCTCCACTGCCCTCAGTCTAACCCAGTGGCAGATACATATGGGGGCACACACCCCCCCCCTCTCGAGGCTGCTCGCATTGCCACCCCATGCTGCCCCCACCAGTCAGCCTGCACGCTATTTGGTTTGTTTCTTTTGTCAGTCAAAACTCGACCGAATCAAGTTATAGAGTAGTTGTACTTTCCTATGTAGCACGTGTGTTCACATCGTTATACTTTGTGTGTTTCTGTTTGGCACATAGATAGCAGCCATTCTAGTGATCCCGATACTTTATTCTGTCTGGCATTTGGTCGAGAAAAGTCGCTAAATTCTACTGTTTTCTTGTCCAGAGAACCTTCGGTACGATGCGTTATAAATACGGACTATTCGCTGAATAGGAAGTTAGTTTACATTCAGAAGCAGAAATATTAAGACTGATATATGAATAAGTAAAAAGTACTAGTTGTAGAAAAGGCAAGTGTGAAGATTAGTCAAGAGTGAGACAATGTAATTAACCAATTTGCCAGGAAGAATAGGCACATAGAATTGATCATTTAAGGACATGAACCACAATTGTAATTTTTTTATACAAGTGTCGTCTACAAAGTAAGTTTCATTTGGTTATATGAAACAAACGTGTACAGATACAGAAAAAATATTTATTGTACAAAAATCTACAACTGTTAAACTACTTTTCTACATAGCTTCCGAAATTTTGTAGGCACTTGTCATAGTGTGGGACAAATTTTTGTGTGCCTTTTTCATAGAAGGTTGCCACCTGTGTATTCAGCCATGTGGTAGTATGTCCTTTCAGCTTGTCATCATCATTGAAGTATTGACTAGCAAGGACACTAAGTGTAAACTTATAGTTGTGCTTAATCTTCAATTAGGTGAACCAACTCATCAGTAACCACAGATGGGCGTCCACTTCATTCTTCATCGTGCACTTGATCACATCCTTCATTGAACAGTCTGACCCACCTTCTAACTATTGAATCACTCATAGCATATTGTCCATAAACCTCACAGATTTGACGATGAATTTCCTTTGGTTTAACTTGCTTTACATTTAGAAAAAAAATCACAGATCTGATTTCACATGCGGTGGCATTTTCCATTACGGCTGGAATCATAAAGAAGCAGCAATCCGAAAATGGTGTATATGTCTTCTCCTTGAGTCAGAGTAACTGCCACGCATGCTCGGAACTGCGATCGTAGCACTACCACGGATAGAAATAGAAACAGAACTTACTTTCTGGATGACCCTCGTATCACAAGATGGCATTGTCTTGTATATGTGTATAATCAGTTTAAATTAATCTTTCTTAAACTTTCCATGTGACTTGATTATTTTTATTACGGTAAAAGTAAAGGTAGCTCAAGATATCTTTAGAGCCCCCTCCTTGACGTTGTTATGTATGTGCCACTGGTCAGTGGACCAAACAGTTTTTCTTGTGCTTAAAAGCAAACTGGGTCAGTAGAATAAATTTACTTCTGTAGGGCAAGCACGTGATCACTTGTGCTGCTCATACCATGAACTTGGAAATTCATGTGTTTTGAACTCACCTTCCTCAAAAAGATATAACGTCGGTGTTGGACGTCATTTCCTCAAAATTTCATATCATTCAGTTTCACATCTCCTCGAAAACGGAAGCTCCTGCAAGGAATAATTATATCCTCACTCAAAAGCATTATATCAGTACTTGTACAAAGCTGGGCACCTTTCACATTCACTACACACGGGACAACTAACTTAACGAGAAACCTAGAGAGACAGCACCACAGCAGGTGGCCTCTGGTGGCCAGGAAACACACAGCAGCACGGCTAGGACAGCCTGTAGGCCTCTTCTCTTTCTAATAATGATGTAATAATGGTCACCATAGCAACCGAGCGGTTACAGGAGACCTCGCATGTGTCCGGCCTCCTTGTCCCGAGCTTCGCGCCTCCGCATATTGACTTGCAGCTGGTTTAGAATAAATAAACAAACAACGAATTTCACACTCGCTGACAAAAGTGTATAAAGATTTTTTGTATAAATAATTATTCCTCTCACTGCCTCTGTTACAGAAAAGTGAGCAGGCCCAGCCTGCGTCACCTCCTCTAGTCAGCCGTTTCTAACGGGTGATGTACGCTCCGCTGTGAAGTCAGTCCGATGGCCAACTGCACAGCACACACTAAGGATTTTCTACACCTTACATATCATGTGAACACAGAATGCATTCACTGGAACAGCAGCGGTTGGCCATGCGCTTCGTCCCAGCTCTCGGTAAATAGACTATACGATTAGCGTAGTTCATGTGGCAACAGTGGGCTCAGTCCACTCAGCTGCCGCCTACAGAGCTCGCTTGTGCTCAACGATGCAGTCCTCGCTGCACTAGGCCACTCCGGGTACTGAAGCAAATACAATATCCGACTGTTACCGATTCTGCCAGCTGATGACTTTTCACAGGTTATGAGGAGCAAACAAAATATGTTCTTTATTATAATTATGCTAAAATGGTCAGACAGTAGCTGCTATAAACAATGAGACATAGATTTTGTTTTACATTCAATTTTATAAGTAAGTTTATACAATACATTAAATTTCTTGTGTGAAATGTTTTTGGTCAGTATATTTAATTTCCAAGTTATTTTTCAAAAATGTGTCATTTTTATTCAACCTGCTGACCAAATTTTGCCTGTTTTTAAAAGAGCATCATTTTTATTAAATCTGCATACCAAAATGATAAATTTTGCCAGATCTGCATAGAAAGGTAATTCTTTACGGGAATGGGCCAACAAGGGCTGGTTCGAGATCATTTTTTCACATAAGTGACTCATCATTGGCGTCCTCACCTTCTTCCTTTTCCTTCGTTCACTTTCACCTGTGTCAATTTTCACTACTAGTTCTAACACACCATGTGTACAAATCTCTCAGCTTGTTGCCCCCAAGCGGCTGCTATTAATTGTGGTACATAGTATACAGTAAAACTACAGTTGCGGCTCCTCTGGCGCCCCTCTCAGTTTGGCGCCCCAAGGGGCGGATTGCGTCACTTGGACCTTAAGCCAGCATTGGGGGCAACCTCGGCAGTTCCACCAGACGTGCAGAATCACCTCATTATTGTAATGTTGGGTACCATCAGATGTGATGTAATACAAGTCCCTCCTTTACCAGTGTTTTCCTTCTTTTTTCTTTCATATTGCTCCACTTGCTGTCTCTTTGACATCGGTGGACCGAAGTGTGCGCTAGCATCGCATCTTCTTTAATGCTGCTATGACGCTGTTGTCATCTGCGTTAAGTTAGTACCACTTCTGTCATGCCAACCAAGTACATTAATAAGTTGTAGACTAAAAAAATCTATTCATGGACTAGGCTGACTGCTGCGTACAAGGCAAAACGAGGAGAATGTGGAGAATCTACGATCGTGGGGGATGCGATTGGCATGCCGCCAATTGTCGATAAATTAAACCTGCCGCTGCTTCTTCGTTTGAGCAACCCCTCATTTTGCCTCACAAGGGCTGAGTGGGTCCCATATCAAACCTCCCTAATTCGACAAAAATCTGAGGAGTTATAGTAAATTGAACCCAGGCCTCTCACACCTCAGACAGAGATGTTAATCATTTTTTTCTGCAAATGTATTTAAAAATTTTAACATTCCACAAACACATCACAATAACAGAAAACAAAATCAGTTTATGAACTGTTGTGCACATTGTAATACATTTACATTTGAGTCTTAAGCATGGAAAATTGTTGGGGTACACTTTTCTACTTGTTCTGCATATAGCAGTCAATCAACACAGTTCCTTTGTAGCATCTGTTTCTTTGTTTGTAACGTCTCGTCTGCACTGTGCCACTGAGATATCTCAGACACTTTAACGGCTAGTCGTCCAATGCCCCTGTGTGCACTGGAGAGTTCTTCACTAGGATCATCTATGTTGTATCCTGCCTACTTGCCAAATATTGGGTGCCTAGGACATCTGCTTTCTCAGATCGCTAGACAACAAATCAAGCAAATCATATTAATGAGTTTTTATTACAATAAGGTAAATGTGTCACAAGCAAAAGTTGACAGGCAAAATAGGAAATCTCTTCAGTATAAACAATTCCTAATACAAGTGAAATAATGCAGTTGATGCTTTTATTCAGGTGCTGGTCTCAACGCTTCTGTAGAACTCCTAGAACTGGGGCGCGACCAGTCGGCGCGGCTCTTATGTTCTCTTCGCCTAGAGGTGGCTGCTGTTGCGTTGTCATCCTAGAGAAGAGTGGATCATTGTGGCTAGACTCTAGCGACAGTGAAAGATGGGAAGTGACGTAGGTCGCAGAAGATACCCCATCCAGTTGTAGGCACCATAGGTATTACCCCTGAAGATAAAATTTTTGGCTTGCAGAGAGGTCTGTATTTGTTATTGTTTTTGTGAAGATTCGAGATGCTGCATTGAATTGTTGCAAAATTGTTGGAGAGAGAATAGGAAACGTAGTATACATTGAAATTGTGAGGAATATCGTATTTTTCTGTAGAATATAAATGTATATGATTCATTTCATTGTGTGACGTATGTATTAAAACTGTGGATTTAGTTTCACAGCTGTGTGCGTATGAAAGGGTACACAGGTGAGCTGTATGCAACTTAATACTATTATATTACTATTGGAAGGCATTTTAAAGGTAATTCTCATTTCAACATTTTGAGCACTTACGTAACAGAGTTCTAGAACTTTATTTTCAGCCACTGAAGCATTTATCGATGAAACTTGCTAAATGTAAAAGGAGACTTGTAGCAAAACTGGAGGTACTTTTGTGAATCTGAATTTGCAAAACAAGATGCTGAAATGGAAGGTAAGAGTATTTATGAATGTCTCGGCTGATATTAAGAAAATGCATAAATCAAATCCTTGTCTACCAAATTCACTCTTCATTATTGTCCTATTTGTGGGCAAGAGCAGTGAGAAATATTTCTAAGTGAAAAGCAGGCATACTGACCTTTTTGGGTAGTATGAAAAACAAACAAACAAACACTCTCTCTCTCTCTCTCTCTCTCTCTCTCTCTCTCTCTCTCTCTCTCTCTGAACAAAGGTTCCAACAGTAGATAAGCTTCATTCTAGAGAACTGAGTTCTGTTTTCTTGCCATTTGGCAATCATCCCAATACTATTTACTACCTGAGGTTAACGTAAGGTTATTTCCACAGGACCGTGTGCTGATGCTGCTGTTGGTGGTGGTAGTTGTCTTTATGTATTGGATCACCCTTTAGATAGTGCTTGTACCACAACTGCTACATTCCACAGAAGTAAGTACTCTCTCTTGAAACAAGGCTACATTTAAAGTGATCATACGACCAAATAATCTGGTACCTGTTATTCGTTCTAGAATGTTACTGGTGTCCTATCTTAACAACTTTGGCAATAGTGTTCCTCTTATAACTTCTTACTGGCACAAGACCGCTGTAAGTTCATGCCTGTAGGCTCAGCTACAGATGATGCTACCCATTGAGGTTCTGTTATGTGTGGAGTAGCCTCCATCCAATGCAAACATTTGCTTTGGAATAACTAATATGGATGAGTATGATGTGAATGTACTGGGTCAAGTGAAAGTTTCAATTAACACCCATCTGCTTTGACATGTGGTGTGGTGTGTGACTTCTTGGTGAGCTTGGTGTTTTTGAGCTTGATTGTGTGTGTAGGTGGTGTGTTATAGTATTTGGTGGTGCTCTCTTGTGCTGGATGTTTGTTAGTGAGTCATTTGATGTGAGTTTGAGATTTAATGTTATTTTTCTTTTTTCTTCAGTTGTGAATAACATACAGAAATTTACAGGTAAGTCATTGCTTGTTGCAATGGGCGAAGATACAGTGCCTGTGGTGGAAGTTCCTGCCTACAATTACTGTGACTAATTGTGGATGGCTTTGTTCTGTTAGTGTGTGTCAACAATATTTCCAAATGACAAAAGATGGCCAGAGTATAAACAGTTCTACGAATGCTCAGGAGGAGCGCAAATATAAACCAAATGACATTTTATTTCCCATGATGATACGAAAGAGACACACAAACTGGATAGTTACTGTAGTCAAAACAGTAACTACAATATATGAAAGACTAGAAGCTGATCTCGGTGCTTTCAAAAGTTCGATGTACACAATAGCACAACTCCAGAAATCCCATCCTTTGACTATAAAACCTTAGAGATAATTTTTTTAGCATTTAATTAATCATATGTATTTTCTGTTCCATGTGCTATGTATTACAAGTATGATTGCAAGAGTTGAAGAAGATTAACCAATTCAGTCATGACGCTTGATACACTGATGCATCATGACAGAAGAAACAGACTATGATATTACAGTGACAGTGCAGAGCAACACATCGCTAATTCATGTTCTAAAGTACGACATGTACCAGACTTCTGCATACAAACTCGAGTGAATGATACCTCATTCCCAATTGTAAATATTTTCTGTGTTCTTGTTATTTCATGATTCTCAGCATACAACCAACAATAAGCACTCTGAACTATGAAATGAACTACTAGTGAAAATCTCTGTGCCCGTGAGACGATAATTGCCATGTAAATATGTTCATTGTTTATCGATGTCTACTTGACGAAAAGTTTTTTCTGATTTTTTTGATATATTATTTGCATTATGATATATTACCTGTTAAATGTATTCATTCTCTTAGATGTATTGTAAACATTAGAAGTGAAACACATGATAATACTTGGAAAATTGAAACCTGACAGTTCATAAAAGAAACTGTCGTGCTGCAAACTGTAGCTTAGGAATTCTGCTTTTGAGAAGGCCTCATCCATTGAACTGAATCCCCCCTATCACATAGTGCTCACACACAATGAAACCACCATCAGTTCCACTGTACCCACCCATACAATACTATCTGTACAGGTATGGAACAGTACTTTACTCTTAACACTCTGCTTCCACATTCAGCTTGGCCACACGTAACCGAACTGTCTCCTAGCTGCCCTAACCTAATCCTCTAGTTACATTGAAGATTAGTCATGGTTACATTTCAGATTAGTCATCACAACAAAACACCTATTCAGTCTTGTTATGTCAGTGTTCATTTAGGGAGATAAAGTAGGTGTTTACTCAACCTGAAAATCCCCCCTGCGGGTCCGGGGATTAGAATAGGCCCGAGGTATTCCTGCCTGTTGTAAGAGGCGACTAAAAGGAGTCCATCCCCCTCACGGGGGTAGTTAGTGCCTGCGTCCGGAGACGGACGGTTCCACGACCTATAATTGTGGTCTTTTTGGTTTTTCACTTCTCGTTTCGTCCTTCCTTTGGTTGGTTCCTTTCTTTGCTATTCTCCACCTCACTGTCTTCCTTACTCTTTCCCTTGACTTCTTCTCCTTGCCTCCTCATTGCCTTCTTCTCCTTGCCTTCACATTGCCTTCTTCTCCTTGCCTTCTCATTGCCTTCTTCTCCTTGCCTTCTCATTGCCTTCTTCTCCTTGCCTTCTCACTGCCTTCTTCTCCTTGCTTTCTCATTGCCTTCTTCTCCTTGCCTTCTCTGGTCTCTGCCTCGGCGTTTGAGACAGTCTGTCCTCTTTCTCCCTCTCTCTCTTGTTTTTCCTCTTCTTCCTTCCTCCCTGTGCGTGCCTGAAGGCCGACCCACGCGTTCGCACACATAGCCGGTGACGGGGTAATGCGTAATTCCCCGCCCTGGGTAGACATGTAAGGCACGCACGTACCCCCTGGTAAAGGCCAGGCCCAGGGAGGGGTGATTGCCTGAGCTGATACCTTCTGACCATGCCGATTGGTCCCTCCGTCTATTTCTCGGGAGGTGTGACCTGAGGTGTAAACATTCACCTAAGGCGGGAGTGCCCTCTGAGAGGGTCCCCACAAGGAAGGAGCGCGCCATCGGAGACGCTGGCAATCATGGGGGATTCCTCCGCAATGGATTTCACTCCATCTCTCTCGACTTCTGCCCAAAAACGGAAACATGACCAGCCAACAGTGACAAAAGTCCTACCGCCTACCCCACAGTTCCTCGTCGTTTCTCGATCTGAGGACGGAAAGGATTTTTCTTCTGTCAACCCTTTCGTTATTCAGAAGGGCGTAGATGCCATAGCCGGATCTGTCAAATCTTGTACCAGGTTGTGTAACGGTACCTTATTACTAGAAATTGAGAGCGCCTTTCAGGCACAAAAACTGCTTCGGGCCACACTCCTGTACACGTTCCCTGTCCGGGTGGAGGCTCAGCGAACTTTGAATTCGTCTCGTGGTGTGGTCTATACTAGATCCCTCGACGGATTGACTGACGAGGAGATTCAATCTTTCCTCGCTGAGCAGGGCGTGACGGCTGTCCATAGGGTCATGAGAAAGGTCAACAATGACCTTGTACCAACCCGGACACTTTTCTTGACCTTTGATAGTGTTAAGCTGCCATCGCGCATCAAGGCGGGCTACGAGGTTATTTCTGTTCGCCCCTATGTCCCGACACCTACGCGCTGCTACCAGTGTCAGCGTTTCAATCACACTCGACAGTCTTGTTCCAATGCGGCTAAATGTGTCACTTGTGGCAGGGATGCCCATGAGGGTGACTGTCCACCTCCGTCTCCTCGTTGTGTGAACTGTCAGGGTGACCATGCCGCATCCTTATTCACTGGAATATTCGCAGCATTCGCTCCAACCGAGAGGACTTGAAGTTGCTGCTCCGCTTGCACCGTCCGCTCGTCGTTGCCCTCCAGGAAACGAAGCTACGCCCATGCGATCAAATTGCCTTGGCACACTACACCTCTGTGCGTTTTGACCTACCCCCTGTAGTAGGTATCCCGGCTCATGGAGGGGTTATGTTGCTGGTCCGGGATGATATTTACTACGATCCCATCCCGTTGCACACCGGCCTGCAGGCAGTTGCCATCCGCATTACTCTCCCCACTTTTACATTTTCCATTTCTTACGTTTACACTCCATCGTCATCTGCCGTTACCAGGGCAGACATGATGCAACTTATTGCTCAGCTACCTGCACCATTTTTGTTAACTGGAGACTTCAATGCCCACCATCCCCTTTGGGGCTCTACAGCATCCTGCCCGAGGGGCTCCCTGTTAGCAGACCTGTCCAACCAGCTCAATCTTGTCTGCCTCAATACTGGCGCCCCTACTTTTCTTTCGGACACATCTCACACCTATTCCCATTTAGACCTCTCTATATGTACTCCCCAACTTGCACGCCGGTTTGAGTGGTATGCACTTTCTGATACATATTCGAGCGACCACTTCCCGTGTGTTATCCATCTCCTGCAGCATACCCCCTCTCCGTGCTCATCTAGTTGGAACATCTCCAAAGCAGACTGGGGACTCTTCTCTTCCAGGGCGACCTTCCAGGATCACACCTTCACAAGCTGCGATCGTCAGGTCGCACACCTCACGGAAGTCATTCTCACTGCTGCTGAATATTCCATCCCTCACCCTACTTCTTCTCCACATCGCGTACCGGTCCCCTGGTGGACCGCAGCATGTAGAGACGCTTTACGTGCTCGTCGACGTGCTTTACGCACCTTTAAACGCCACCCTACAGTGGCGAATTGTATCAATTATAAACAATTACGTGCACAGTGTCGTCGTATTATTAAAGAAAGCAAGAAAGCCAGCTGGGCTGCTTTCACAAGCACCTTCAACAGTTTTACTCCTTCTTCTGTTGTCTGGGGTAGCCTGCGCCGGCTATCTGGCACTAAGGTCCACTCACCAGTTTCTGGCTTGAAGGTCGCGAATGACGTCCTTGTGGCCCCTGAGGCTGTCTCCAATGTCTTCGGCCGCTTTTTCGCAGAGGTTTCGAGCTCCGCTCATTACCACCCTGCCTTCCTCCCCCGCAAACAGGCAGAGGAAGCTAGGCCACCTAACTTCCGCTCCTCGAATCGTGAAAATTATAATGCCCCATTCACCATGCGGGAACTCGAAAACGCACTTGGCCGATCACGGTCCTCTGCTCCAAGGCCTGATTCTATTCATATTCAGATGCTGAAGAACCTTTCTCCTGCGGGTAAAGGTTTTCTTCTTCGTACTTACAATCGCATCTGGATTGAGGGACATGTTCCCGCATGCTGGCGCGAGTCTATTGTTGTCCCGATTCCTAAGCCGGGGAAGGACAAGCACTTGCCTTCCAGTTATCGACCCATCTCGCTTACCAGCTGTGTCTGTAAAGTGATGGAGCGAATGGTTAACTCTCGATTGGTTTGGCTGCTCGAGTCTCGACACCTACTTACCAATGTACAATGTGGATTTCGTAGGCGCCGTTCTGCTGTTGACCATCTGGTTACGTTGTCGACCTTCATTATGAATAACTTCTTGCGGAAGAGCCCGACCGCAGCTGTGTTCTTTGATTTGGAGAAGGCTTACGACACCTGTTGGAGGGCGGGCATTCCCCGCACCGTGCATACATGGGGCCTTCGCGGTCGCCTCACTCTTTTTATTCGTTCCTTTTTAATGGATCGTCAGTTCAGGGTACATGTGGGTTCTGTCCTGTCGGACACCTTTCGCCAGGAGAATGGGGTGCCACAGGGCTCAGTTTTGAGCGTCGCTCTCTTCGCCATAGCGATCAATCCAATAATGGATTGCCTCCCAGCTGATGTATCAGGCTCCCTTTTCGTGGACGATTTTACCATCTATTGCAGCGTGCAGCATACGTGTTTCCTGGAGCGCTGTCTTCAGCGTTCTCTTGACCGTCTTTACTCCTGGAGTGTCGCCAATGGCTTCCGTTTTTCTGCCGAGAAGACGGTCTGTATTAACTTCTGGCACTACAAAGAGTTTCTCCCACCGTCCTTACGACTCGGTCCCATTGCTCTCCCATTCGTGGAGACAACAAAATTTTTAGGTCTTACATTTGACAGGAAACTTAGTTGGTCTCCACATGTGTCATATTTGGCTGCCCGTTGTACCCGTTCTCTAAATGTCCTCCGTGTTCTCAGTGGTATGTCGTGGGGAGCGGATCGAACCGTCCTACTTCACCTATATCGGTCGATCGTCCGCTCCAAGCTGGAATATGGGAGCTTCGTATACTCCTCTGCATGGCCATCCATCTTATGCCGCCTCAGCTCCATACAACATCGGGGTTTACGACTTGCGATCGGCGCGTTTTATACTAGTCCCGTCGAGAGTCTTCATGCTGACGCTGGTGAGTTGCCACTCACCTACCGGCGCGATATACTGCTTTGTCGGTATGCCTGTCGGCTACTGGCAATGCCTGACCACCCGTCTTATCGTTCCTTTTTTGATGACTCTCTCGACCGTCAATACGGGTTGTATGTCTCTGCCCTGCTACCCCCTGGAGTTCGCTTTCGTCGCCTCCTTCAACACCTTAATTTTTCACTCCCTGCAACCTTTCGAGTGGGCGAGAGCCACATGCCACCTTGGCTCCAGGCTCAGGTTCGCGTCCACCTTGACCTCTGCTTGCTCCCGAAGGAGGTTACCCCCGGTTCAGTCTACCACTCCCGTTTTGTCGAACTTCGTTCGAAGTTCATTACTATGACCTTCATTTATACAGATGGCTCTAAGACCAATGACGGGGTCGGGTGTTCTTTTATTGTCGGGGCACAAAGTTTCAAATACCGGCTCCATGGCCATTGTTCGGACTTCACAGCTCAGCTCTTTGCCCTCTACCAGGCTGTTCTTTACATCTGCCGCCACCGACATTCTGCTTATGTCATCTGCTCCGATTCCCTGAGCGCTCTCCAGAGCCTCAGTGATCCGTACCCGGTTCACCCTTTCGTGCACCGGATCCAACGCTCTCTTCAGCAGCTGGTGGACGTCGGTTCTCCGGTTAGCTTTATGTGGGTTCCTGGCCATGTCGGTATCCCTGGGAATGAAGCTGCAGATGCCGCGGCCAAGGCTGCGGTCCTCCAGCCTCGTACAGCTTCTTGTTGTGTCCCTTCGTCAGATGTTAGCAGGGTCATTTGTCGGCGCATTTTATCGCTGTGGCATGCCGATTGGGCTGCACTTACAGACAACAAGCTTCGGGCCTTGAAACCTCTTCCCGTGGCTTGGACGTCCTCCTCACGCCCTTCTCGGCGGGAGGAGGTAGGTTTGGCCTGGTTACGAATTGGACACTGCCGGTTCAGCCATCGCCATCTGCTGATGGCTGCGCCGGCACCGTTCTGTCCATGTGGGCAATTGCTGACGGTCCGCCACATTTTAACGTCCTGTCCGGATTTTAACACCCTGCATCTTGATCTTGGCCTGCCATGTACTCTAGAAGCCCTTTTAGCGGATGACCCATGAGCAGCTGTTCGCGTTCTTCATTTTATCAATTTGACAACCCTCTCTAAGGACATTTGATTATGCTGTTTTCCTTTTTTTTTTAATCCTATGCCTCAGTCTGTCTTTTATCGTGTTTTCCGTTTCGTTGCTGTTTTAAACTTGTGACTCGCGGTGCATTCCTAACATAGTCTGGGCGCTAATGACCGTTGAAGTTGTGCGCCCTAAAACCACAAAAAAAAAATATCAACCTGAAAATTAATTTGCATAAGAATATAGCATTTGAAATGGAAATGGAGTGTTACAGAATAATGGTGAAGATTAGGGTATACTGGATAACTAAATAGGTGGTACGGAATAAATTTGGTAAGAAGAGAAATTAATGGCATGACTAAAAAATGGGACTGACTGTTAGGACACATCAAGGGATTGTCAAGTCAATTTGGTACTGGAGGGAAGCGGGTGGGGTAAAAATTACAGAGGCGCCCCTAGGTTTAACTACTGTTAAGTCGGTTAAAATGGATTGAAATTGTGCCTTATAATAAAATGTAATGGAAGCTGTGCTTTATAACAAAATGTATCCAAGTTTCCTGAGTAAATTAATTAGAGTTACAGCCAATGCTTTTAAGTGTGATATCCTCGTGGATTTGTGCATCAGTCCAAATTGTCAAGATTGTTTCTAAAGAGTATGTATCATTATTGTTTTCAATTAACTACGCTCAGTTCCAATATTTACTATCAACAAACATTTGATATAATAGTCAGTGGATGTAGACCCATTTATAACATGGTTCCAGCATGTTCAAGAAAGTATTAAAAAAAGAAAACACTATCTGAACATCCCTTAAAGGCCCATGTCACTACGAAGTGGCATCAAATCGAAAGACTTGCACCAGGCGAGCGATTTACCCGGCGGGAGGCCCTAGTCACACGACATTTCATGTCATTTCACTACTTCTCAGTCAAGCAGCTTCTCAATAGGAGTCACAAGGGCTGAGTGCACCTCACTTGCCAACAGCACTCAGCACACCCAGATGGTGACCCATCCAAGTGCTAGCCGAGCCCAACAGCTCTTAACATCAGTGATCTTACACGAACTGGTGTTACCACTGCAGCAAGGCTATTGGCCAGGAAAAATATTGGTTTCATTTTTTATTGTGTTCTGACCAAAGGAAACTAGGGTGCAACTGTCTTGCAAATGTTCCTTGGTGTATTACATAACTTGCACACTTCTGCATGTTTACACAAAACACATTAAATACAAAATAATTTTTATCCATTATGGACTCCAAATATTTAGCTTTTCTGTGTTTTCACTCCTAGCAGATTTGCATGTTTGCAATATTTTTTTATTTGTGTTAAAAAATCATTGATTAAAAAATTGGCTATTTAGAAATTGCTTTCCCATGAATAAAGAGTATTAGATATGTATTTCAACACAGGAAGCAACCTGTACAGGATACTCCCTCAAGACAAAATTCACATCCTTCGGCAGTACTTTTTGTCAGTGGTGTTACTAATGCAATATACCTTATACCCTTGCTCCCTGCAAATGTAGTTGAACCTGGAATATTAGACAATGAATGAATGCCAGTGTAATAAAATCTCAATCAATACTGTAATGTTTAATACAATTACAATTCCACATTTTGCTTGTCTTTACTGTCGGTGCATTTCCTTTGCCACAACTGAATAATAAATCCGTAAAAATGTAATTGTAAAGATCACAGTACAGTGTGTAGATATACTATCAATACTGTACAAATTACAGTGAGTACTGTTATTAGCTAACAAGAATAGACACTATGTTAACCATTGTTGATTGGCATGCCTATGACTTTAATGTAGAATAGAGGCAAATGCTTCAGAGGACAGGGCGTTAATACAAAGAAAAATCCTTATATACACCCCAAAATAAGAGTTTAAAACTGTATCAGAATAATGGTCACAAAGGATGAAACTCAAGAAATGTACAAAGGACTGTTCTTCACTTGTTGATAGGAAAAATAAAACTACCTTAAATTCACACATCGTAAGTTACTAATTTTACAACATTACTTACCATTCCATGATTGGAATACAGTCATTTTTTGAGCACTGCCATAACATACTCTTCCTGCCCATGTATCTTAAATAAGCCAAAAATTTGTAGTCATTCTTGAAGCACTTAATGATGTCGTCTTCTGTATTTTATGCACATTCCTCGAGCATGCAACATCAGTATTTGGGCACAGTCTGACAGTATTGAGACAATACACAGTAGTTGAAGTGGATGGGGTAAACTTCTGTGAACGACGAACGATGTTACTTCCCATGTTTTGGTGTGGGTACAGTCTTGTGTTGATTTTATAAAGTTCTTTCATATTATAGTTAAAATGAGACACCTCTTTAAATTACATATTTCTAGTTCATTAATGAAGTTACTGTAGATGAACATGGATTCGACCTATTTTCGATGAGAATCATCACACTTGTTGATGTACTTCATTGAGAATTGTATATAATTTCGTTGTGAGGAGCATACAATCTGCTCAGTTGGAAGCAACCTGACCCCTACTGAAGGAAGCATGCCACCTACTGACCAGCCCACCAAAGGCAAGCATAAGCTGAGTAGTGACTGATGCAGGTCAGTGCACAAATGGATGTCACAACGGCCTCCCAAATTAAAGATCACGCTCATAAACACCAGAGACACTGACACCTCATGTGGACATCCACAATGATCACCCTGGGCTGAAATGCAAAAAGGTGATTTTGGCCAACTGCACAACACAAATGACGGAGGCTGCCTGAGAGGATAGTCTGATCAACTCGAACAGTGAAGATTGATCAAACAGTGATAACTGATGAAGTAATCCACTATAAAGGGTGGGTGGCACAGCAGGAAGAACTGAATCATAATATTAGCAACTTCGAAGAAGGTAAAAGACACCGAAGACTGAGTCATCTGTGAGACACCATGGCAGACCATTTTGGCTACCATACTGGAAAGGAAAAGATTAGTCCCAGCTAGGGCTGAAACCTGAGAAGAAACCCGAAGGCACAACGTTATTTATGTGATATTTTCTTATATTTTCTTTAGCTATACATGTACCACATATAAATTCAATGTTCTTGTTTATCTATAAGTGTTATTTACGTGTAAAACTTGTAACAGCAGTCTAAAGAAATAACTTAAAATGGTAAGATTGAACAAAGGAAATTACCTGCTTTTTGCAAGAAAAGGCATAAAACTGCAACAAAAATAAAAGTTGTTAAAACCTGTGGCTGGAAAGGTAGTTAGCATATCCCTCAAACAGCTTGCTCCTCCCCCTGATGGAGGAGACTGAAGGGGTGGGGGGGGGGGGAGGTAAGGACGATAAAGTGCTTACTTTGAATCTTGGGGGGGCTTGGATAGTCATGGAGCAGTTTGGGTCTGCTAATATTAATAAAAATAAGATACAGTGTTAAGCCATCTTGTTAATGACATGCCATACCCACAATTCTAAATATGTGTGACTCAGGGAATGTAGTTAATTATCTGTATTATTTCTTTGATACGACATTGTTTTTTTAAAAACACTTAAAAATAATCAATGGACAACCTGTAGCTTGCCACCTTTCTTATACCCCAGGCAAATTAAGAAAAATAGGGGAAATAATTTATAAGCTTCTGAAACTTCAGGAAAATAATCATACTGGATGTAGTAGTGAGTAACAGAAAAGAAAAAAAGGATGAGCGTCTGCCTCCACTGCCCCTTAACTCAATTTTTTTATCTTTATTTTTCTGTTTTTATGAAAAACAGTTAATCTTTCGATGACATCTATTACGACAAAAAATATTTCTAGTGAAACTCTGCTCAGTGAAGTTCAAATGCATGTTTCAACCAAGATAAACATGTTAGGATTACAGGAGAACACTGACTGAAAAATAGAAGTATTGAGTTGTTGATGGGCACAAACAAATGAAAGAGAACTTGCTGTTGTTGTTGTGGTCTTCAGTCCTGAGAATGGTTTGATGCAGCTCTCCATGCTACTCTATCCTGTGCAAGGCTCTTCATCCCCCAGTACCTACTGCAGTCTACATCCTTCTGAATCTGCTTAGTGTATTCCTCTCTTGGTCTCCCTCTACGATTTTTTACCCACCATGCTGCCCTCCAATACTAAATTGATGATCCCTTGATGCCTCAGAACATGTCCTACCAACCGATCCCTTCTTCTAGTCAAGCTGTGCCACAAACTTCTCTTCTCCCCAATCCTATTCAATACTTCCTCATTAGTTATGTGATCTACCCATCTAATCTTCAGCATTCTTCTGTAGCACCACATTTCAAAAGCTTCTATTCTCTTCTTGTCCAAACTATGTATCGTCCATGTTTCACTTCCATACATGGCTACACTCCGTACAAATACTTTCAGAAATGACTTCCTGACACTTAAATCTATACTCGATGTTAACAAATTTCTCTTCTTCAGAAACGCTTTCCTTGCCATTGTCAGTCTACATTTTATATCTTCTCTACTTCGACCATCATCAGTTATTTTGCTCCCCAAATAGCAAAACTCCTTTACTACTTTAAGTGTCTCATTTCCTAATCTAATTCCCTCAGCATCACCCAACTTAATTCGACTACATTCCATTATCCTCATTTTGCTTTTGTTGATGTTCATCTTATATCCTCCTTTCAAGACACTATCCATTCCGTTCAACTGCTCTTCCAAGTCCTTTGCCGTCTCCGACAGAATTACAATGTCATCGGCGAACCTCAAAGTTTTTATTTCTTCCCCATGGATTTTAATACCTATTCCAAATTTTTCTTTTGTTTCCTTCACTGCTAGCTCGATATACAGATTGAATAACATCGGGGATAGGCTACAGCCCTGTCCCACTCCCTTCCCAACCACTGCTTCCCTTTCATGCCCCTCGATTCTTATAACTGCCATCTCGTTTCTGTACAAATTGTAAATAGCCTTTTGCTCCCTGTATTTTACCCCTGCCACCTTCAGAATTTGAAAGAGAGTATTCCAGTCAACATTGTCAAAAGCTTTCTCTAAGTCTACAAATGCTAGAAACGTAGGTTTGCCCTTCCTTAATCTAGCTTCTAAGATGAGTTGTAGGGTCAGTATTGCCTCACGTGTTCCAACATTTCTACGGAATCCAAACTGATCTTCCCTGAGGTCGGCTTCTACTAGTTTTTCCATTCTTCTGTAAAGAATTCGTGTTAGTATTTTGCAGCTGTCAGTTTAATCTGATAGTTCGGTAATTTTCACATCTGTCAACACCTGCTTTCTTTGGGATTGGAATTATTATATTCTTCTTGAAGTCTGAGGGTATTTCGCCTGTTTCATACATCTTGCTCACCAGATGGTAGAGTTTTGTCAGGGCTGGCTCTCCCAAGGCCGTAAGTAGTTCCAATGGAATGTTGTCTACTCCGGGGGCCTTGTTTCGACTCAGGTCTTTCAGTGCTGTGTCAAACTATTCACGCAGTATTGTATCTCCCATTTCATCTTCATCTACATCCTCTTCCATTTCCATAATATTGTCCTCAAGTACATTGCCCTTGTATAGACTTTCTATATACTCCTTCCACCTCTCTGCTTGCCCTTCTTTGCTTAGAACTGGGTTTCCATCTGAGCTCTTGATGTTCATGCAAGTGGTTCTGTTATTTCCAAATGTCTCTTTAATCTTCCTGTAGGCAGTATCTACCGTATTTACTCGAATCTAAGCCGCACTCGAATCTAAGCCGCACCTGAAAAATGAGACTCGAAATAAAGGAAAAAAAAAAAATTCCCGAATCTAAGCCGCACCTGAAATTTGAGACTCGAAATTCAAGGGGAGAGAAAAGTTTTAGGCCGCACCTCCAAATCGAAGCAAAGTTGGTCCATTGTAATATGAGACACAATTTAGGTCGATTGAATGACGATACAGCTACAGTAGTTTGGTTCGAGTCGTAAGCTTAGCAGTTAAGCTTTACCACGTAGCCATTGCTATGCGTCAGGCGCTCCGTCCGTATATATACGGATACCCTTCCTTTTTCACGTGCTTCGTCTGGTTTGAATCGATTGCTTATTTTGCTTTGATCTGATAAGTGCCGTTTTCTTTGTTATAGGTGTTTGCGTCACTCTTAAGCTGAAAATGCATTACTGCACTGTGTCATGCATTGTTTGTCGCCTTCGGATAGCGCGTGTTTACGGCCTGTCGCGGCCCGCGGTATGGCTTGCTTTTGTGCGCGCTACCGCCGCGTACAATAAAAAAAAAGAGAGGAATCGTCTCATTAGCGAAACAATGGCAAGAGACTGCTATTTGTTGTTACTTACACTGCTGCTTTCTTTGATAATGATCAACAAGAATCAAATAATAGACTGCATATAATAGAACATGTTCTGAACGAGAGTTGGGCGAAAATTTTTCTCCGTTTGAAAATCTTTGCGGCCGCTTCTTTATTACATCAAATTCTGCACATAAATTAGAGTCATCTTAGATTTAAAAATCTAGTCATTTGCCGTGCTTCATTTCTGACTGCATCACTATTAGGCATAAGAATAATACGAATATAAACATGACACGATACGTATATTCTTCCGCGTTTGCTGTGTCTCACTCTAGTTTCGTAGTTTATTAGGCAGGCAGGATTTAAATGAGATAGCAGCAAACACGAAAGAATACATGGCAAAATGTTTATATTCGTATTATTCTTATGGTGAAGAGAATACTGTATGTGATTCAAATTTCATCAGGTTCCTATTAGCAACCATCTCTTCTCACAGATAGGAAAAAATTCAGAACGTAGAGTTGGCCATATTGACAAACATCCCAAACAGTCTTGCCAGTCAGATTTTCGTAGTACACTGAAATTGTGCTACATTCGAAGATGAACAATAAGGAATTTGTATTTACTTCGTTGGATAATGTATGAAAATGCAGTGGTCGAAACTCGCGGCGGAGAAAAAAAGCTCGTCTTCCACTTTTTTTAAAAAAATTTATTTACTGACGCAGAGGTTTTGGCGCCAGTATTTATCTTTGTGAAGCATGCCTGCGTAGCGCTACATATATTCGACGGCAGAAGTAAGCTGTGGCGGCACGTACCAACATTTTTCACAACTTCCGCTTGCTTTGCACTCGATTCTAAGCCGCAGGCGGTTTTTTTGATTACGAAAACCGGAAAAAAAGTGCGGCTTAGATTCGAGTAAATACGGTATCTCACCCCTAGTGAGATAAGCCTCTACGTCCTTACATTTGTCCTCTAGCCATCCCTGCTTAGCCATTTTGCACTTCCTGTCGATCCCATTTTTGAGACGTTTGTATTCCTTTTTGCCTGCTTCATTTACTGCATTTTTATATTTTCTCCTTTCATCAATTAAATTCAATATATCTTCTGTTACCCAAGGATTTCTACTAGCCCTCGTCTTTTTAGCTACTTGATCCTCTGCTTCCTTCACTACTTCATCCATCAAAGCTACCCATTCTTCTTCTACTGTATTTCTTTCCCCCATTCCTGTCAATTGTTCCCTTATGCTCTCCATGAAACACTGTACAACTTCTGGTTCTTTCAGTTTATCCAGGTCATAGCCAGTAGATTGTAGTCAGAGTCCACATCTGCCCCTGGAAATGTCTTACAATTTAAAACCTGGCTCCTAAATCTCTGTCTTACCATTATATAATCAATCTGATACCTTTTAGTATCTCCAGGGTTCTTCCATGTATACAGCCTTCTTTTATGATTCTTGAACCATATGTTAGCTATGATTAAGTTATGCTCTGTGCAAAATTCTACCAGGCGGCTTCCTCTTTCATTTCTTAGCCCCAATCCATATTCACCTACTACATTTCCTTCTCTCCCTTTTCCTACTACCAAATTCCAGTCACCCATGACTATTAATTTTTCGTCACCCTTCACTATCTGAATAATTTCTTTTATTTCATCATACATTTCTTCAATTTCTTCCTCATATGCAGAGCTAGTTGGCATATAAACTTATACTAGTGTAGTAGGCGTGGGCTTCGTATCTATCTTGGCCACAATAATGTGTTCACTATGCTGTTTGTAATAGCTTAGCTGCATTCCTATTTTCCTATTCATTATTAAACCTACTCCTGCATTACTCCCATTTGGTTTTGTATTTATAACCCTGTATTCACCTGACCAAAAGTCTTGTTCCTCCTGCCACCAAACTTCACTAATTCCCACTATATCTAACTTTAACCTATCCATTTCCCTTTTTCAATTTTCTAACCCACCTGCCCAATTAAGGGATCTGACGTTCCACGCTCTGATCCGTAGAACGCCAGCTTTCTTTCTCCTGATAACGACATCCTCTTGAGTAGTCCCCGCCCGGAGATCCGAATGGAGGACTATTTTACCTCCGGAATATTTTACCCAAGAGGACGCCATCATCATTTAACCATACAGTAAAGCTGCATGCCCTCGGGAAAAATTACAGCCATATTTCCCCTTGCTTTCAGCCATTCGTAGTACCAGCACAGCAAGGCCGTTTTGGTTAGTGTTGCAAGGCCAGATCAGTCAATCATCCAGACTGTTGCCCCTGCAACTACTGAAAAGACTGCTGCCCCTCTTCAGGAACCACACGTTTGTCTGGTCTCTCAACAGATACCCCTTCGTTGTGGTTGTACCTACGGTACTGCTATCTGTATCGCTGAGGCACGCAAGCCTCCCCACCAACGGCAAGGTCCATGGTTCATGGGAGGGGGGGGGGGGGGAACTTGCTCTCCATGCTGCCAGCTAGGCTGACAGTGTCAGTGTTATTTTGATTTTGTGGTAGAAGGGCTGATTACCACAAAATCAAAATAACACTGACACTGTCAGCCTAGCTGGCAGCAGAAGGTAGAAGGGCTGATTGTCTCCCATAAGTCCAACCCCTCGTCCAAGTCGTGGGAGATGTGCAACAGCACAAAGTAGGGGACTGCCTATAGGGGCGATGTACAGCGGGGACTTCGTGTGCCCCAGGACCGCTACGGTAGCTGAGAAGGCCCTATGGGAACCCTGAAACGTGACGGCTAACGGGGCTCTGGTGAAGCTGCAATAGGCCTAGCAAGCCAGTAGTGGATAAATCAACTGCTTTTAAAAAGGGAACATGCCTCGGATCACGGAACGGATCT
Organism: Schistocerca cancellata; assembly: GCF_023864275.1. NCBI lineage: Eukaryota > Metazoa > Arthropoda > Insecta > Orthoptera > Acrididae > Schistocerca > Schistocerca cancellata. Next base: position 450,331,880 of record NC_064634.1, on the reverse strand, counting down.
AAAGGAAGCCGACCAAGCAATGGAAAAGGATTACGAGATGGTTTACGACTGGGCAACCTAAACGTAAGGACTCTAACTGGGAAGTTAGAAGAAATTGTAGAAATGATGGAAAGGAGGAAATTGGACATCTTGGGACTTGCTGAGACTAGGTGGAGAGGAGTTGGTGAAAAACCACTAAGTAAAGGATGTAAACTGTACTGGATAGGGAATGAGAGGGGAAGAAATGGAGTGGCAATAGTGGTTAGAGAGGGTCTGCAGGAGGAGGTGGAAGGTATCAATGATCGAATGATAAAAGCCAGAGTACGGGTGAAAGGATAAAGCATTGAAATCATCCAAGCATATGCCCCACAGGTGGGGTGTACAAAAGAGGAGAAGGAGGAATTTGAAGATGACATGCAAAAGCAGCTAAATGGAGGAAATCAGATTATAATAGGGGACCTCAATGCACATGTTGGCACAGACAGGAAAGGATTCGAGGAGATAATGGGACCAGAGGGCTGGGGGAACCAAAATAGAGAAGGAAAGTTGTTGCTGGAATTCTGCAAGAGGAATGGGCTGGCGATCGCAAATTCCTGGTACAGGAAGAGAAGTAGTCACAAAATAACTTGGTACAGTGGGGACTTGTCACAAACTTCAGTAGTAGACTATATACTAGTGGATAGGCAGATGATGAGCAGCCTCACAGATGTTAAGGTCATTCCATCTGAGGCCTTAGACAGTGACCATCAGCTGTTGGTAGCCACCCTGAGAGAGAAAAAAGATAGGAGGGCAACAGAAATACAGGAGAAAAGGTTGAAGACATGGATGCTGAAAGAGGATGAACGGAGGACCCAGTACCAGACACTGATCAGGAAGAAGCTGCCAAAAGAAGATCAGAGAACAGTGGAAGAAGAATGGGGAGATTTTAAGAGGGCTCTAGTTGAGGCAGCTGAGACTGTGTGCGGAAGAACTAGCACAAAGAGGAGAAGTAGGGAAACCCCATGGTGGAACAACATATGTAAAGAGGCAGTACTTCGAAAGAACAAAGCCTTCAGAGAATGGTTCCAGACCCGAACAGAGGAAGCTAGGGTAAAATATAAGGAAAGTAAGAAAGCGGCACAGACCATAGTAAGGGTGGAGAAGAAGAAGTGGTTGGAAAAATGGACAAGAATGTTAGAAGAGGACAGTGAAGGGAGCAAAAAGTACTTTACACCATGGTAAGAAATAAGAGGAACGACAGAAGCGAGTGCCTGAGGATCATGGATAATAATGGAAGAGTTGTGGAGGAAATGCATGAGCTCAAAAAGATTTGGAAGGAGTACTTTGAAGATCTGTTGAATGCCGCCAAGCGGGTAACTAACAGCGATGGAGAGCCTAAGGCAGCAGACGATTATAATAGTGGGGAAATTGATGATCTAACTTGGAATGAAGTGGAAGAAGCCATAAAGAGGATGAAAGGGGGCAAGGCACCAGGTTGGGACGAAGTAACAGTGGATATGATACGAGCAGCAGGAGAAGTAGGAACCCAGTGGCTATACAGAGTGCTGAGGGTGGTGTGGAAGGAGAACAGAATTCCTGAGGATTGGAAGAAAGGAATTATAGTCTCAATCTTCAAGAAAGGGGATAAAATGAGATGTGAGAACTACAGAGGAATCACCCTGCTATGCCACTGTGGAAAAATCTATGAAAAGATCCTGGAGAAGAGAATAAGAAGCAGTATTGAAAGTAGACTGCAAGAGGAGCAGTACGGTTTCAGACCGGGAAGATCAACAACGGACCTCATATTTGCGGTAAGGCAACTGCAGGAGAGGCACTATGAGTATGGGAAGGACTTAATCATGGCCTTTTTGGATATTGAGAAGGCGTATGACAGTATCTGTAGGGACAAGCTCTGGGATGTGCTGAACGCAAAAGGGATAGATGAAGAGATAACACGAAAAGTCAGAAAAATGTATGAGGGAAGTGAGAGTTGTGTGAAAGTGGGGAGGGAACGTACTGCATAGTTCAAGCTGGAAAATGGGTTGCGACAGGGAAGTGCACTTTTGCCTTTATTGTTTATTATTGTTATGGATGAAATCCTACAGCAAGTATCAGATGCAATTGGAGATCATAAAATGAAAGCAGTGCTTTTTGCCGATGACCTGATGTTATGGGGAAATTGCGAGAAGGAGGTGCAAGAGCAGTTAGATGCATGGGAGGCAACGGGAGCACAATATGGACTGCATTTCTCTGCAAAGAAAAGTGAAATAATCGTCACAACAAGGAGGAAGAATAGGCCAAATGTGGATATAACTTGTGGAGGGGAAAAACTACAAGTGGTAGAGAACTTCAAGTACCTGGGAAGCGTGATTGAAAGTAAGGGGGGAAACGCAATGGAAATAAATGAAAGGTGCAGAAAAGCAGGGCAGTTCTACAAATGCATTAGGGGGCTTATTTGGAGCAAGGAGGTGCCACAGAAATCCAAGGGAATTATATACCGAACCTACTTTGTCCCCATATTGGCATACGGAAGTGAGACATGGGTAATGCACGAAAGCGACAAAAGTAGAATACAGGCTAGTGAAATGAAGTTCCAGAGGAGCAGGTTGGGTGTAACAAGACGAGACAGATTGCAAAATGTGTATGTGAGGGAAAGACTAAAGGAGGAACCAGTACAGGACAGGATAGAAAAATAAAGACTGCAGTGGTATGGACACATGAAGAGAATGGATGAGGGAAGAATCCCAAATAGGATGTTTGATCTGCAACTGGAGGGGAAGAGGCCCAGAGGAAGACCAAGGGATAGATGGGTGAAGGGAGTGAAGGAATGTGTGATGAGAAGAGGAGAGAACTGGACGAAGGTGGAAGAGGGGGAATGGTGGAAAGACAGAACACGATGGAGAGGCTTGTGTTCCCGACAGACCCAGCCAGTGGCTGGAAACTGTCCAAGATGATGATGATGATGATGATGATGATGATGATGATGATGATGATGATGGTAGAAGGGCTGATTGTGGTGGGGTAGTGTCAAGCGGGATGGGTAGAGGGAAAGGATGTGGGAGGCAGGGAGATGAGCTGCTAATGGGTAGCTAGCAGCTCAGACGGAGATGGCCTGTTTGCCGGCTAGGAATGTGGGAGGGAGGGGTGGCAGGTATATGGGCTGGCACAATTGGAGCGGCCAGCAGGAAGGGGCACATGCTGAAAGCAACTTAACTTGGGAGGGGAGGGGTGACAGGACAGAGGGAACAGAAATTGTTGGGTTGAGGATTTGGGGACAGCAGGTACTGTAGGTTGCGGCCAGGATAATTTCAGAAACAGGGAATATGTTGTAAGGATAACTCTGGTCTATGTTGTTCAGAAAAGCTAGTTGTGGAGGGGAGGATCTACATAATATGGGTTGGGAACCAGCCATTAAAATCAATCATTTTATGTTCAGCTGCATGTTGTGCCTCAAGTATGATCTACTTTGCTTTTGGCCACAGTTTGGGAGTGCCCATTCATCCTGGTGGACAACTGGTTGGTAGTCATACAATACAGAAAGCTGTGCAGTAATTGCGCCAGAGCTGGTATATGATGGCTGCTTTCACAGATGGCCCAGCCTCTGATGGGGTGGGATAAGCCAGTGACACAACTAGATTAGTAGGTGCTGGGTGGGTGGATGGCAGATGTTGTACTTTGGTCTGCCAAATGTACATGATCTCTGTGATAAGCGGATGAGAGTGGGAGAGGCACAGAGATATCGTAGGATGATGGGTATGTTGTATGGGCGATGAAACACCTTTTTAGGAGGGCTGCAAATGATCTTGGGTAGCATGTCCCTCTTTCAGGGCAGGAAGAGAGATAAATACCTGGTGAACAATATGGTTCACAGTTCACTTGTTCCAGTCCAGAGTGATATTGGGTGATGAGGGGGTGCTCCTTTTAACTGATTATTGGGGATGGTGGGAGGATTGGGGATGTGTGAGGATACGACATTGGAAATTTGTTTGTGGACTAGATTGGGGGTATGCTGCTGTCTGTGAAGTCCTTTGTGAACCCTTAGCATACAGAGCAAGAGAGTTCTCCTCAGAACACTCAGAACAGATATGTCATCCACAGGTGGCTAAGCTGTATGTGGGAGGGGATTTTTTTTGTGTGGAAGGGATGGCAGCTGTTGAAATGCAGGTACTGTTGGTGGTTAGTGAGTTTGATGTTGACTGAGGTTTGGATAGATCCATCAGAGAGGTGGAGGTCAACTTCCAGGAAGGTGGCACATTGTGTAGAGGAGGACCAGGTGAAGCAGATAGGAGAAAGGGTGTTGAGGTTCTGAAGGAATGTGGATAGGTTGCCTTGACCCTGAGTCCAGATCATGAAGATATATCATCAATGAACCTTACCCAGACAGGTGGTTGGGAGATGGATCATTGAATATTTGTGGAATGATTCCACAACTGTAATGTTCAGTCAATTTATATTCTAAGCTTTTTTATAGGAATTGTATCTTAGCCTGGGAATCATTCATTGACTTTCTGCAATAAATCCTACAGAGAAAATTGGGATTTCTCTGAAGAATCTAGAAAATTGTATACTTCTTGCAAAGTGGCATCAAACTTGGTACGAGTGTGGCCCCCATTTCAAACACAGGAGGGGTTTGACACTAATTTAGCATAGCAGTCTTGATGATAAGTCTTCTGCAGCTACTGAAACATTGTTGGTATGTTCAGCAACTTTTCTGCAAAAATCATAATCACGTTTCTCTGCTTTCTCAGGCAGTGTGTGTTTCAGAGTTAATTGTATCAATGCCATCAATATCTTAGTGAAACTCTTGTGTGTGGGGTTCAGTGATCCGGAAACGTGCCTAACACTAGCCAGATGCATGTCGACAGACGTTGCTGAGGTCTCCTGTCACAGCACAGCATAGCAGGAGACACATCAAGCAGACCTTGAAACCCTGTTTACTGCAACAAATAAAGTACAATGGTGCTATCTTTTTGTTTGGTCATCAGCCTAATCAGTTACAGATGTGAGATGACAGTGTAAACTTTCACACGAGCCCCCTCCCCACAAATCTCCTCACTAGACATGGCACTCACCAGCTATACACCATCAAGTGGACTGTCATAACCATCTCTCAACCAAATCATTTACATTTATAGTAGCTATGGCTTAAGTTACGCAATCATGTCAGTGCCCCTAACTAGATATTTCCATTTCAATCACAGAAATTTTGTCATTAATATTATCTTGTTATGAATATAATAGAGGGAAACATTCCACATGGGAAAAATATATCTAATGTGCAGATGGATATGTGTGTGTGTGCGCGCGAGTGTATACCTGTCCCTTTTACCCCCTAAGGTAAGTCTTTCCGCTCCTGGGACTGGAATGACTCCTTACCCTCTCCTTTAAAACCCACACCCTTTCATCTTTCCCTCTCCTTCCCTCCTTCCGGATGAAGCAACCGTGGGTTGCAAAAGCTTGAATTTTGTGTGTGTGTTTGTGTTTGTTAGTGTCTCTATCAACATACCAACACTTTCGTTTGGTAAGTTACATCATCTTTGTTTCTAGATATATTATCTTGTTAAATAGACAGAAGCAGAATATCTATTAAGAAGTTATTTTTCCCAAACATGTTTGCAGAAGTAAGTAAATTATTGCCCAGATCATCCTAATATGATGGATTTATTGCATCAGAAGACCTGAAATTCCCACAGCCTTTACTCCTGAGGCATAAACCAGGTAAGTACCATAGCTGTATAATACGTTAGGTTATTTTAAACTGTACTCATCTGAGCGGCTTATGCCCAAATCTGCTGATGCCCTCTGATAAAGAATTTACATCATTGTACTACACACCTGATAAATAAATGAATTCACAGTGTTAGCCACAACCCATTTCATCTTCTGTACCTCTCTCACTGTAATGTTACTGGAAACTTATTACCTATAGACATACCGGTACTGTCACTGAAGAAAGATATACAACGTAACTGACTTTGCTTTTGCATAACAGCAAAAGTGTGCACAGGCACAGGTTATCGTTGTGTGGAGAGCAGTTCTTGTAGCAAGACTTCAGCTGACAGAAATTGAAACCATCTCTTCAATGACAAACTAGAAAGTGGTGCATCAAAGTTGAGATCAGGTACGCAGTATTTCATTCTTTTGCAGTTACATGGAATTTCCATATATTTTTACCACATTTGACTTAAGCAGTATTTTTTCCACCTGCATTTGCATTGTAAGGAAATGAAAATCCATCTTTCTGGCAGAAACAGCTGTACCACATATGTCAGCTGAAGAAAATCAGGAAAGGAAAGCAGATAAACGGAAATAAATAATAGCCATGAAATCAAACTTACAATACTTCAGTTGCCACTAAAATCTTTTTTTATATATTTTCAGTTTGGGAATAATTTTCACACATGCTGATGAATAGAAACTGTCATGTATTTCAATTAAGAAGAAAACTTCTACTGTAAAAACACATTGTGTAATGTAAGCCAACTTTTGATCAAGGAATCTGTCAATTTAGTATCAGTTTCATGTTTATGCCCTGAACAAATTTCCCCTATGTTTATTTTCTTTGTGTATCACTAATTCAATTTGAGGCAATATTTATTTGGTTGCTATTCAGCCACATATCTGATTTGAAAAGCCTTGAGGAAGATCTTGTCCATCTTGATGAAGACCACATAGTAAGAGATGAACTCCACTCTTGGCAAGATATCCATTGCATGTACTATCTGTTGGTAGAAACCAGATAGTCTGTCCTTACTACTGTGGTCAACGGGACATTAAACACTAATGTTCACACAGTGGAAAATCCATTATATAATAATGACAATGTTATAAAAAGTATAGTTGTGATGAATGCCTGTTTGGCTGAAAGTTTTGTTTGACAATCTTTTTGTTGTGCCTAACTGTGAATCGGCACCTCCACTACATGGTGAGTAGCATCTATCCTTTTTATAATATTATCAAACATTAATATTACTTTTTTATTGCTATGAGATGACAAAGCAATCCAGGTACAGTTATTGGTGTCACTATAATAAACCAAACTGCTTTTGTTGTTATAACCTGTGTTTGATTTGTGATGGTATACCGTACCGATACCTCTGATAAAAAAAAACCATTAAAATGATGTTTTAAGGCATTAATTAAAGAAAGTCCATGGTAGGTCACAGTACAGGTACTACTACTTTTTACAACTCAAGCACTGGTCATAATTATTGCTACTTCTGCTTGTATTTCTTCAAGGTCATGTCACATCCAAAAGGTCAAACCAAACTGAACATATCTAGAAGAAACTGTTGTAAATTAGTGTTCATTTTCGTAGCCCATTATGTACTTTCATAGACTGATCAATCCAAAGTTACAAGCAGAGGAGATATCATGTGTGAAAAGAATCAAAGAAAAAGAACTAAACACATGAAAAATAAGAAGCTGTGTATCATTGGCTGAATGTGTTACAATTGACTCATTATACTTTATTTTAAACATACGCACTGTGAATCTTTGATGAGGTTTTGAGGACAGATAAATATTCAGTATTTCTTCATCCCATTCGCATTGCTGGAAGTTATGCAGTCAAAGGACTGGTTCAGTAACATCTGACTGCAAACCCAGAACTTCATGGAATATTTCCTCGCAACAAGAGAGAAATATTGATTCAAGTTGCAGTCTGGCAGAAATTTTCACATGTCACTAATACTAATAGTTATTACATATATACCTAATACTACTGATGTCTAACAGTTCACAGCAAGTGAATAAATTTTGAGTAACTGAATATATTATAACAAAACATTCAACATTCCATGCAGTGCCAATCACAAAATATTTTAATTTCATACTTTCCACAGCTTTACTTTTGAAGAAATGTAAGGAACTCAGCCAAAAAATATTACCCATGTACCTATAATCATTAGTGGTTAGTGGATGGACCAATAAACTCTTCTCAAAAGTGTGTGCACTCAGCCCCCCCCCCCCCCCCCCCCCCGACCCTTCCAAGACAGACACACACACACACACACACACACGATGTAACATTTTGCAATGATTCTGTAATTACTTTCTCTGGGTGGGAATTGTGAACAACACACATATAAAATGAAATGATATAACATACACTCCTGGAAATTGAAATAAGAACACCGTGAATTCATTGTCCCAGGAAGGGGAAACTTTGACACATTCCTGGGGTCAGATACATCACATGATCACACTGACAGAACCACAAAAAAATGGCTCTGAGCACTATGGGACTCAACATCTTAGGTCATAAGTCCCCTAGAACTTAGAACTACTTAAACCTAACTAACCTAAGGACAGCACACACACCCATGCCCGAGGCAGGATTCGAACCTGCGACCGTAGCAGCCTCGCGGTTCCGGACTGCAGCGCCAGAACCGCACAGCCACCGCGGCCGGCGACAGAACCACAGGCACATAGACACAGGCAACAGAGCATGCACAATGTCGGCACTAGTACAGTGTATATCCACCTTTCGCAGCAATGCAGGCTGCTATTCTCCCATGGAGACGATCGTAGAGATGCTGGATGTAGTCCTGTGGAACGGCTTGCCATGCCATTTCCACCTGGCGCCTCAGTTGGACCAGCGTTCGTGCTGGACGTGCAGACCGCGTGAGACGACGCTTCATCCAGTCCCAAACATGCTCAATGGGGGACAGATCCGGAGATCTTGCTGGCCAGAGTAGTTGACTTACACCTTCTAGAGCACGTTGGCTGGCACGGGATACATGCGGACGTGCATTGTCCTGTTGGAACAGCAAGTTCCCTTGCCGGTCTAGGAATGGTAGAACGATGGGTTCGATGACGGTTTGGATGTACCGTGCACTATTCAGTGTCCCCTCGACGATCACCAGTGGTGTACGGCCAGTGTAGGAGATCGCTCCCCACACCATGATGCCGGGTGTTGGCCCTGTGTGCCTCGGTCGTATGCGTCCTGATTGTGGCGCTCACCTGCACGGCGCCAAACACGCATACGACCATCATTGGCACCAAGGCAGAAGCGACTCTCATCGCTGAAGACGACACGTCTCCATTCGTCCCTCCATTCACGCCTGTCGCGACACCACTGGAGGCGGGCTGCACGATGTTGGGGCGTGAGCGGAAGACGGCCTAACGGTGTGCGGGACCGTAGCACAGCTTCATGGAGACGGTTGCGAATGGTCCTCGCCGATACCCCAGGAGCAACAGTGTCCCTAATTTGCTGGGAAGTGGCGGTGCGGTCCCCTACGGCACTGCGTAGGATCCTACGGTCTTGGCGTGCATCCGTGCGTCGCTGCGGTCCGGTCCCAGGTCGACGGGCACGTGCACCTTCCGCCGACCACTGGCGACAACATCGATGTACTGTGGAGACCTCACGCCCCACGTGTTGAGCAATTCGGCGGTACGTCCACCCGGCCTCCCGCATGCCCACTATACGCCCTCGCTCAAAGTCCGTCAACTGCACATACGGTTCACGTCCACGCTGTCGCAGCATGCTACCAGTGTTAAAGACTGCGATGGAGCTCCGTATGCCACGGTAAACTGGCTGACACTGACGGCGGCGGTGCACAAATGCTGCGCAGCTAGCGCCATTCGACGGCCAACACCGCGGTTCCTGGTGTGTCCGCTGTGCCGTGCGTGTGATCATTGCTTGTACAGCCCTCTCGCAGTGTCCGGAGCAAGTATGGTGGGTCTGACACACCGGTGTCAATGTGTTCTTTTTTCCATTTCCAGGAGTGTATGTAAGAGACATAACTCCTTCTGCAATAAACAAATTAATTTTACTGCAGTTGTTTTCAATATGTCATACTAAAATAGATCACATTCATTGCAAGAGTAACTCCCACCCAAGAGATAAAAGTGTCGCCCACTTCAATTAACATTTTATGACAGTGGGTTTTCACAGTGGAATGCAAACCATTTCATTTTGTTAAAATGTATCTATGATACTACTATAGACAGTGATATAACATTAATATGTTACCAGACACGTTAATTTGGCACAGATGGTAAAATAAAAATAATGATCTTTGGTATTCTAAATGGCCTATTCTTAGTAACCATTCCAGAAATTATAGGATGGTGGCAGAGAATGTTTGGTTGTACAGTCCTGTAGTTCTGGTGTCATACTGAATTTGCGATGTGTTTCTGCAAATAAATCAAAGGTACACTGAATGAATTATAGAATACTTTTTGGTAGAACCTGGCGGCAATAAAAAGAACAAACATCAGTAGAATATCATCACTACATGTCAAATACGAAAAGAATTATATATGTACTGATTAGTAACATGAATTATGTATGTAGCGTACACCACCCCGTCGCCAATGAGATACAAATCAACCTCAAATGAAGTACCTATGAGTAAAAGCTCCTGCATTTGAACAAATATTAAGTTGTCAAATGCTGAAGCACATATCCAGCTAATCTGACCACACATTACGTCACAGTGCAAGTGGGAAGCTGCAGATAGTGACGCTAGCATTCAACAACAGTCATTTAGTAGGTGCATCTTCAAGGCATTATGCATTCTCACAGCACCTTCACAATATATACATTTACTAATGTGGCATGACATAAACAATCACAATTTCAAAAGAATAGTGATTTCTTCCACTCACTGGCAATAATGACATCACTGCAAAACAAATATTCACCCAAACATCAAGCACACAAAATGCTCAAAATTTAACACAAAAAATAATAAAAATGAAAACTATTGGTGTTGTAAATTTCATGTGACCTATATACCTCAAATGAAGACCTAAATACCAGTAATCCATACATAACTCAAAAACTCAACATAATTTTCACTTGACCTACATAGCCAGTATATTGTTTCCTGTTATCTCTCCAACACTTTTGCATTCCTCTTTTTGTTTCTTGGAACTCACAATAGCACAAAACCTGGTGTTGCAAATTTCACTTCACCCACATGGCTCAAGAAAAGACTTAAATACCACACTTTCACTAACTCTATCGAAACCAAAGTTCTCAGCACAAAAAACCAAACTATGTTCACATGCCTAATATCAGAAATGTATCCTAAGCAATGATGGTACATCAATACCCACGATACCTACCAATAATATCCAACAATTGCTAAACACTAACGAGGAAGTCCTGAAAATTCATGAAAACTTTCATCACCACCAATTTCAATATACACAAACATCTTTGACCATTGCAACAAGCAATAAGCTACTCGTAATTATCTGTATCCTCTTCACAACTGAAGAAAACAGAAAAATATTAAATCTCCAAGCACAAGAACCACACGGCACTAATATTTCCAAACATAAAAATGAATCCATCAGCCAAAATATGCAAATTCAAAGTAACTCACCAGGAAGCCAGCACAAATTCTTTCAATAGCAACCTGAAACATTCAATTCATGTCAAACAGCTCACTAACAAACGTCCAGTTCAAGAGAGCACCACCAAATACTACAACACACAATCTACAAAGACTCAAAAACATCTAGGCTCACCATGACATCCAGGGTCAAAGCAGATGGGTGTAGCATCAGCACCTGACCTTATGTGAATATCCTCACATTAGCCTCAGGCAGGAAATAGTGATGGGGCAATAAGTGCGAACTGACTAGAAAACCAGGTTAAATTATCAAGAATGAAACTTAATTACTGTTGGAACATTTGTTCAGAGTTTGCATCTTTTTGGTACAACCCAAAAAGGCCAGTACTGCCTGCTTTGCACTTAGATCTTTCTCACTGTACTGGACCACAAACAGAACTGACTGCAATCTTTTATTAAATCTATCCTACAGCATATTCTTTCTAAGCAGCACAATTAAGATCCAAAAACTGTCCATTCTAGCATTGAAATTCTAATACTTATATCCTAAAACATTTACTCCCTAATGGTACTTATGATTACTTTATTACTATATCTTCGTCGTTTACCAGCCATGACTGGACAGACTGCATCACAAATACAATGTTTATCAAGTAACATTTATGCAACACCATATACAAAATTTATATTACAAATAAAGGAAAATATTTATTCAGTGCATAAAACACATAGAACATAGAGAAAATGAAATATAAATAAACAGGAAAGTAAAAATTCATAGCAGTAAATGAAAATACCATAAAGCAAAATGTTTACTGAACCATGTAGATCACACACACAAAGTTTCGTTTTGGCAAAATATGTACTTTAAGTAAAACACAAAATTAAATGTGCAGTTAACTGAGAACATAAAAAGATGATTAAATTTAGGCAAAATCATATATAAAACATAACAATATTTATTATTTTGTCCATTCACTAGAACCACTGTTGAAAAACTCTTCCAAGGAATATAGTGGATGTTGTTTCAAGTCCTGAGCAATTTTTTTCCAAAATAATTCAGGTGGCAGGAATTTCACTTCTGGAGGTAGTTGGTTGTACATTTTTAGGGTGACTGTTGGAAAGCTGTCTTGTGTACTTGATAGGTGACACCTCGGCACTTCAATGTTCCTCTTACGAGTGTCACGATTATGTATTTCTTGTCTCGTGCTAAAATTCCTTTGGTTTTCTTTTATATAAATGAGGCAGAAAAACACATACTGCCTGGTGAAAATAGGCTTACAGTGGTCCAGTCTTTTGCTAGAGGATATGACCCTGATGGCTTTTTCTTGTAATAGCAACACATCTTTGCAGCCTGAGGAGTGTCCTCACAACAACAGTCCATGGCTAATGTGGCTGTGGAAGAGTGCATGGTAGACTATTGTGAGAAACTGGTCAGTTTCCTCAGGAGGTATATCACATGAGAAAGTTTGGTGCATACATATGCAGTGTGATCATTCATGGAGAGTTTGCTGTCAATCTTGAAGCCCAGTAGTCTGACAGTCTTCATGTTTTCTTGGTCTTCAATGTTGGTTAGACTGCATATCAAATGTTGAGTTTTTTTCTTCATTGATCTTCATTTTGTTTATGATTAACCATTCTTTTATTTCTTCAAACATCAAATTTGGTGCACCAAGAGCTTCTTCGGCTGTATGTCCTTTGGCAATAAGGGTAGTGTCATCTGCAAACTGCAACATTTGACTATTACAGCTCATATCATTGACATATATGAGGAATAGAAGAGGTCCTAAGACTGATCCTTGCGGCACTCCATGTTCCAGTTTTTCTTCAAGAGAATTTGCTGCGTGCACTGATACTACCTGCTTTCGGTTTTCCAAATAAGATTGGAGTGTTGATAGAACAACACCTCCAACACCATAGCATCTTAACTTGGCTATTAGTGTTGTGTGTGAGATGCAGTCAAAGGCTTTGCTGAGGTCACAGAGTGTCAGTGCCACACTCTCTCTCTCTTCAAAACTCTGTCGAATCGTTTTTAATAAGTCCAGTGTGGCTGTCACTGTTGATCTCCCTTTGCGGAATCCGTGCTGTGTGTTTTGGAATAAGCTGTTTTCCTCAAAGTAATTCAGTACCTGGCAGTGCATCACAGACTCAGTAACTTTGGCTAGTACTAGTACCACGGAGATTGGTCTGAAGCTGGACACCTCGCATGGATCCCCCTTCTTATATATTGGTACTGTGCGTGCCAGTTTAAGGAAGTCTGGGAAGACACCAGAAGATAGACATTTCTTTATTGCTATGCCTAGTGGCTGAGCTAATTCTGCAATAATTTTCTTTAGCAGTGTGCAGGACATGCCATAGATGTCTACACTTTCTGAGTGTTTGTAGGAGTTCACAATTTTTATCATGTCTTCAGGGTGTACTTCCTTCCAGTTTTGAATACTGCAACTGTCTGCATTTCTTATGTTTGCAGTCGGATCTAGGTCAGAGTGTGGAATTTCACTCGCTGTCTTTTCCACTATTCTGACAAAGTATTCACTGAAGTCATCAGGGCTACATGAATTTAAGCAGAAGGTAGTCTTCTTTCTGTTATCATTTACAAGATTCCAGGCAGCATACAACAGTTCCATGCAGCACCTGCGTATCAGCGTGCTGTTGCCTGACGTCTTCTTCACTGTCCTCTCTGCTCTATCGTTCCTGACTGGGATGCCGGCTCTTGACTTTACGCCGGAACCATCTAGGAAGGCGTGCTGAAATGTAATGTCTCTAAATTCTTTATATGAAAACTTGTGAAGCTTTTTAAATAGAGGAAACTTCATTAAAATTCTACATCTTTATTCTTCATGTCTGCATACTTATTTCTCAACATAGTTACCCTGGCAACGAACACGTTTTCCCCAACGAGAGACCAGTTTGTTAGTACCGTCACTGTAGAATTTTTGAATTCGTTGACAGGGCTACAACCTAACCCTTCATTGCAACGCTTCATCAGTACCAAATGAGCGAAAATCGGATGGGGCCAAGTCAGAACCGTACGGAGGATGGTCGATAACAGTGACAGCAAGTCGTCGGATTGCTGCAGATGTGTGGTCTGGTACTGTCATGCTGAAAGAGAGGGTCATCCGTGTGTGGACCAACTCTTCGAACTCGTACTTTCAGTATTCCGAGGGTCTCGCAGTACATCGACATAGTTACGTCACGCATCGCCATGCTATACGTTATTCAGTCCTCTAGCGCCAGAGGGTTGCAACTTGCGTCAGCGCAGTAGAGTCGACCGAGTAACATGCGTGAGATGTCATACCGATACTGGGAACAGAATAAAAAGTTCGGAGACATTACTTTTCACCAGGCTCTCGTAGGAGTTCTACACATTTAAATTCAGCAATCCATACGTTATCAGCTGAAAGTGAAGTAGCAGTGTGCTTGTGAAGCATCATGAATGAATATCCATTCGCGATAAACTGTCCGACATTTAAAGTGGCCTTGTATTACAGTTTACCTGCCGTTTTCCTTGAAATAAAATTAAAATAAATAACTTTTCTCAGCTTTTGTGGATAACTGTTGAAACTTGAACTTTGATTGCGATTTTAGCGTCACATATTATGATACTCGAAAATTTTTAATATCTTTTGTATGGGCTCTAAAATTTAAAAACCTCTCTCACACCGGCCTGATTTAGCTTCACTGATCAGGATAGTAAAAACATGCGTATATTAAGGGAATTTTCATTGACAAAGCAGGCTTATGACATTCACACAGTTCAATACTGTTCTATCCTGATTAAATTAAGCGTAACTTAAATTCCATAAGGCAGTGAAGCAATTTCAAAGTCTCGGTGCGACGACAATTGTCAGTCGATCTCCTGGAAACATTTGTAATAATTATTAACTTTCGGTGATCACATGGGGAAGACCGGAGGTCTGCTGGTAAGACCGTGTTAGCCTATTTATTTGAAGTAACTGGATATCTTGAGCATACAAAATGGCAGGTTCGTCCAGTGTAAATCAGACGTTCCCCACTGATCCCGTGCAACACAGCGTAGTAAGCAGACACTGTCAATAATAATAATCCGTTAAATAATACGCGAACACACTTACTTTAGTTTAAATCATGTATTAAATTCCTTCTCATACAGAATCTCATCAATATGGTGACTAGCTCAACAATACATACATATACATCCTTCTTTCACGACTAATCCGCAAGAAGTCTCTCCTTTTTCCTAAGAGAAAACATAGATAGCAGAGAAGCTATTCCATGGAGTAAATGGACGCTCCAAGGAATAATTGGGCTTGAAACTACTTTGCATTGATAATCGGTAAGATAAGAAGAGATATTTCGAGATATGTACTGAGTTATATAATTTATAAAATTTCTGAAAATATCACGGAGAGACCGCTGCAAGAGACATTACATCGCCCCTCGCAGCGAGCAGAGTTGATATGTATCCACTTTGCTAGCTAACTATTGGCTTAGCTAACTCGTTAGAATTTGTGGAGCATACGTTCCTATAAATTTTATGAAGTTAGTAAGGGTCTTTTTTTTTTTTTTTTTTTTTGGAAGGATTGAAAGAGATTTTGTATCTTCGTTACTAGATACCTAGTTGTTGCTTTCACGTGTACTGGGGCATACCCGCATCCCACGTACAAAACCAGGGAAGATGGACTTATGTAGTTGTTAATCAGGTCTACCTATTCAGGAACTGGCCTTCACAGGGAAAACCTGGAGGCTTACACCCCAACTAGGTATCACAGATGATAGGAAAGACAGAATAATTTAGAAATTTAAGAGTTATCTAGAATTCATAGGAAAGATAAAATCTGCCTCATAGCCAAAAAAAAATCTTTACACATGCAAATTTTTTTACAATCTTCTGAAAGATTTTCTTCATCGATGTCTTGCTGAACTGCGGTGAAAGTGATCGAACAGGAACATGGGACACGGCACGGAGGACAGGTGTCGTATTGGCATACCGCACAGGAGGCGTAACAGATTTGAGAGACCAGAAGGAACCCCAGGAACAGGTACTCAGGATTGTGGCATGAAACAATCGAAATTCGTCTAAGGAATGGTCAACTATTAAAGATTCCTTGAAGAGGATGGTTAGTTGAATTTCTCCAGATTCATTTTGAACTCAAATATGGACCTGATCCATCCAATCTTCCATCTGAGGAATGGGAAAATCCATTCGTCTTATACTTTCCACACCTAGGTGTCTTAATCGATACTGTAGTTGCACAATATCACAACTCCAGATCGGAAAACAATTTTGAAAACATGGATAATTTCATCCATCTTCTTGAGTAAGCCGAAAGGTTCTAATCCTGGTTTTAATTATTTATTTATTTTTCGTTGGCTTTTCCAGGTGGAAGTAGATCTGAATCTTTCCTAATTTGGTTTCAAGTACGAATGTGGATAGCATGTCAGAATGTTAAAAACTTTATTATTGGAGACAATTTCCAAAAAAAATTATATCTTACTCATACATGATTAAAATGAAATTTTGCTGAAAGAGAACGTTTGATTAAATCTTGCTGCATGACAAAGAAATCATCGCGACAAATCGGAAATTCAGGAAGATTTGTAGCGGTTTTGTGCACACAACTTTCATTGAAGCAACGAGTTCAGTAAGAGAGCATTTTACTAGACATGGACTGCACTGAAACAACCTAGGCAAGAAAGTGCTGGCCAAAGAAATTCTCCAGGTGATAAAGACAGCAGGAGTGGATGCCTGTGTAAAAATAGCACTACCTGCAACAGGTTTTCTGCCAATGACAACAGAAAAGAAAAGTGCACCAACAGCATATGAGGAAGAAACATCTGCAGGTACACCCTACGATGAAAAAATTACAACTGTGCAAACATGTAAAGCGTCACAGTCACTAGTGGCATTATCAGTAGCAGCAGCGGAAAAGGAAGTAACAGTAGCATCAACAGCAGAAGTTTCACCAGCAACAGTAACTATAGTGCCTCTAAAAGGAGAAATGAGAATTGCAGCAGGAGAAGCACCATCAAGTGTTACGGGTAGACGGAAAACAGCACCTCCTGTTCGTCTAAATGATTTTTTAGTGGAAGGCAGCAAGATGAAGAAGCCCACGAGATAAGTAGTGTAACAAATTTCATAACACCTCACCAAAACGTTCAATCTAAAATAAACAACAATTATGATCTTAAAATTTGCTATCTGAATGTTCAAGGACTAATAGATAAAGAATTTATTGTAAACAGTTTTGGACTAGATAACAAATTTGATATTTTCTGTCTGAGTGAACATTGGGTTACTGAGAGTGTACTTCCAGTTGTCAAACTTGATAACTATAATGTAGCAAATAGTTACTGTAGAAAACTGCATATAAGAGGTGGTGTGGCAATATATATTAATCAGTCATTCAGCTGCTCCATTGTTAAGTTGGACCTAGATTATTTATGTGAGGAACAGAACTTTGAAGCCACTGGTATAGTTATGGACAGTCTTAAGTTAGTAAAAGTATCCCTTTACAGGTCACCTAAGGGTATCATCAATGTATTTCTAGAAAAATTGGACATGCTGTTAGATGTACTAAGAGGGACCAGATGGTTGCATTATGACATAGTAATTGGTGGAGATCTGAATGCAGATTTTGATATAACAACACATAAACGTACTGTGACTGAGTTGAAAAACCTTCTAAGACAGTGCAATTTGCACTCAATCAATAACAGGCCCACAAGAGATAAAGCATGTCTTGACAATATTTTTGTCAACTTTAAAACTACAGAAGAAACATGTGCTGTTACAGCGTTTCCATTTTCAGATCATGACTCTGTATCTTTAAACTATACAAGTAGGTTCTGTATTGATAATAGTAATTTTCCTAAGCCTGTCCCAAAAGTTATAATCACCAGGCCTGTCACAGATGACAAAATTGTTCAGCTCTGTAAGTCCCTTGCTGAGAGAGACTGGTTCAACCAATGTCATGGTGACACAAGTTATAGTCTTAGTGCTGATTTGTCAGGGAAACTATTATTTGAGAGATTTTTAAAACATTTCTGGCACAATTTAATGACAACATCCCCATAAAGAAATGCAAAGTAACTGACAAAGGCTTTATAAACAGGGCTACAAACAGACAAAATTCATGGTTCACTAAACAATTATCAAATATGAAAAACCAAGTTATGGTGTTGCACAATATATGTAGCAATCAGAAAAAAGAACATGCCAGATTAGCCTATATAAAATGCAGGAATGAGTATAAAAAAGCCATCGTGGAAGCCAAAAAAGCACATAATTTCAATACCATTGATAATTCCACAAATAAGTGCAAAGCTGCATGGAAATTAATAAATGGTGTTGCTAAAGATGTGAGAAGCAAAAAAATTAATATAAGTCCCCAAAAATTCAATGATTTCTTTATTAAATCTGTTGAAAATGTAGGAAATACTATAATCAAACCTGATATCAGTTCATCGGAGTTACTTTCTAAAAATGTTTGCAGAACACCAACAGACACAGGTACGTTTATGTTCTCCGAGGTCTCACCTAGTCATGTCCTAAGCATTGTAAAACGGATGAAATCTTCAGACAGTGTAGATATATATGACATATCCTGTAATTTACTAAAGAAAGTAATAGACTATATTGTGTACCCCTTAACATTCTGTATAAATAAATGCATATCTGAAGGATATTTTCCCGAAGAACTCAAAGTGGCTAGGGTAATTCCAATATATAAAAAGGGAGATATGGACTCACCTTCCAGTTACAGACCAATCTCCATAGTCCCAGCTTTTTCTAAAATACTGGAATGTGTAATTTACCAACAGCTATCTGTCTATTTTGAAAAATTAGGAATAATTAGTGAATCTCAGTATGGTTTTAGGAAAAAGTTGTCTACTGTGGATGCTATAGACTTTGTAGTCAAATACTTACATCAAGTGTTTGAGGATAAGGGCTATGCTCAACTCACATTTTGTGATCTAAGCAAAGCTTTTGACTGTAAAGCATAAGCCACTCCTAGAAAAACTGGAATTCTATGGTATTAGACATAACAGCCTTAAATTAATAAAATCATATCTTCAGAATCGTAAGCAAGTTGTTTGTGTAGGGAGAGAAATGTCGAGTATAGAGCAAGTCAAGGTAGGTGTTCCGCAGGGATCTGTGCTGGGCCCCTTTTTGTTCCTGATAATGATAAATGATTTGCCGTCGTTTATTAAGTCCACCACTGTGTTGTATGCAGATGATACAACATTTCTTCATGCTAGTGAGGATTTCAATAGCCTTAAAACTTGTGCAGAAAAGACAATTGACCAAGCATCCTATTGGTTCAAGGCAAATGGATTCCTCCTGAATGAAAACAAAACACAGCAGATGGTCTGTAGTCTTAGAGACAAGCTTCTGTCAGATGATCCAAGTTATGTCAAATTTTTGGGGGTATACATTGATGATAAATTATCTTGGGGTCAACATGCACAATATATTAGTGGTAAATTGTCAAGAGTTATTTACCTGTTAAGGCGACTTATGGATTGTGTTCCTGAAAAATATGTTAGAACATCCTACTTTTCCTTCTTTCAAAGCATAATAACATATGGAATTATTTTGTGGGGGAACTCTAGCTGTGTACATGACATATTAATACTGCAAAAAAAAAGCTATTAGGATAATTACTGGTTCTGCATATAAGGCACACTGCAAACCATTGTTCTGTGAACAGAAAATCATGACTGTTATAAACTTGTACATATACTATGTTCTAATTTATACGAAGAAGAAATTACCAGAAACAAAAACCAGAGAAAATGTACACAGCCACAATACAAGAAGGAATAGGTGCCTCTATATTCCCTACCACAGATTGTCAAAGTCACTCAACAGCTACGAAATCATGGGGTACAAATTATGGGGTACAAATTATTTAATAATCTTCCTCAATCTGTTCAAGAATTACCTGAACAATTATTCAAACAAACAATACATGACTGGCTAGTCCTCCACCCATTCTATGACATAAGAGAATTTATCAACTGTAATATAATACTATAATGTTAACAAGAAACCTGTTGTTTCTTTCAAACTATTAATTGTAATTTAGTATGTATATGACGTTGTCTATTGCTGCAATGGCCGAATGACAATAAAATTATTATTATTATTATTATTATTATTATTATTCTCCTCTTCCCTTCTCCCACTACGTCGGCGCTACGTCACTCATTCTCCCTTCACTTCTATGCTCCCTCTACTGCCAGTCGACGAATCGCCCGGCAAAATACACTTAGAACAACAGTTGCACTTTACTTTCCCATCACCTAAATCGGCGAAGAAACCCCAAATTTCACTACTTTTACGCGATCGCTAGTTGTTAGCCATTGTATAAGCGTGAACAGATACAAAAACTGCTTTCCGAATATAATAAAGAGGGATTTTACCTGAAATCGTACCAATGGCTACAGGTGACAGTTTACGTTTTGAATTTAGAGGGTTATTATTCTCAACAAAAATAAAATCAACAAGAAAACTTCTGAATAATTACTTAACGTAGGTATATAGACTTTGTGACAGTGGTAAACATACTCATTCTATTTTGGATTAAATTTTAAAAGGAACATAAAATTGGACTGCATTTCGTTGGTAGCCGTAGTTTTCAGTCCATGAATACAACAAATAAGGTTTTACTTGGCAGATAAAGATTTTTTTGGGCGCTTCATGAGAAAATGTCGAGCAAGATTAAACGTAATACCTTCTTTATATGTGACAGGCTTCTCTATTTATCTTTCCTTTGTCCCCTTTGACAATGCTCTACTTAGTTAACACAGACGCTGAAGAGCGTAAAATGTTGCGTGCACATTACTGCATAGTTCGGCCATCTGTTGGTAAAATTATGAAGTATTACGAAGCTTTATTGTACGAGCGAGGCGAAGCGAGCGTAGCTGCGGCTGAGCGGCGAACTGGGCAACTTAGCCAGGCTTCCGTACTTCATGAATGAACTACTTCATTTGAACGCTTCACGGCAAAGAGTGAAATGAATGAAGTAGTTCACGGGAATGAACGAGTTCGACCCATCTCTACTTCATACAGACTTTTCATTTAATTTGAAACACTTTTTTTAAAAGTACCTCTTTAGGTCTACATGGGGAAATAATCCTTTTATTCTTCCAGAATCCGGATATGCTAATAAATACGCACCAGGATTCGGTATATCAACTATTATATACGGACCTGTATAAATTAGATTCCATTTTCTGATGGTCTTCTTCAACCTTGATGACTTGATGTGTCTTCTCAAAAGAATTTTTTGTCCGATATTGAAAGTCTGAATCCGTTTGATGTTTCTGTCATGGATTTCCTTTCGCTGTCTTGCTTTCTCCGTAATATTAATGAGAGCATGGCGATTTTTTTTCCCCATGACATTTTGGTGTCCTAGAGTTTAGGCAAGTTATCTACCCAAAAGTTTCTTTCGTTATCTCTGACCATCAGTTCATTCGGGGTAAAGTTTGTAGAACTATGAGGTAAATTATTATAAATCTGCTCACACTCGGTCAAACAGTTTATCCAGGTAGTTTGTTTATCATGACAGTACGTTCTCACGAATCTGTTTAGTTCTCGAAAAACCCGTTCAATTAAATTACCTTGTGAATGATAGCAAGATGTAAATATCTGTTTTATTCCTAGATGTGATACTAATTTTCTCCATAAATATCCAGTAAATATCTTCGCATTGTCGGAGATTATAGATTTTGGAATCCCTGCATGAGGAATGTAGTCATTTACAAACTTTACTGCGGCAGCTCTTGCAGTTACTGACTTTATAGGATATAGTTTAACATATTTTGTAAACACATCACAGAATCCAATAATGTACTTAACACCACCTCTGGCTCTAGGAAGTGGTCCACAAATATCACATGATATAAGTGATCTTGGTGCTTCAGGTATTATTGAGTGAAGCGCAATTTTATTTCCCTTGTTGTCCGGCTTAGACTTTTGACAGAGAATACATTTCTGGATGACTTTGTGCACTTTTCGCCTTATGTTTGGGAAGTAACAATAATATCTAATCTTATTAGCACACTTTACAACACCAACATGACCCCAGGTCAAATGTGTAAACCAAATTAATCGTTCTTCATATTCTTCGGGTATGCAGACACACCACTTTGGATTCTCAGCCTTCCCAGATATAAAAAATAAAATATTATTCACAAGCCGGTAGTATTCCAAATTGACCATAGGATCTTGTTGATTGAATTGTCGTATTATAGCATTCCATCGTCGATCCTTCTTCTGAAGCTGAGCCATTGTCTTACATAAATGAATATAATATAACTTGTAATTATTTTCTTGAAGAAGAAGCACTGGAAATTCTGCCTTATTATTTACATCCAGTTCAGGTGTTATTCCTTCTGGAGATCTTGACAACGCGTCAGCTATAATATTTTCTTTTCCGGCTACATGAATAATTTGAAACTGATATTCTTGCAGCGCCAGCGTCCACCTTGACAAGCGAGGATGCAGCAACTTACAAGTTTGTAAAAAGGCTAGTGATTGGTGGTCACAATAAACGGCTATCCTTGAGCCATATACATAATAATTAAACCTTTTCAAAGACCAAATAACTGCTAAAGCTTCTAATTCCGTAGTGGTATATGCTCTTTCACAGGTGGATAAAACTCTGCTAGCAAATGCAATTGGACAAAAGGTTTTTACACCATCGATGTACCTAATTTGAAATAAACAAGATCCTAATCCGACATCTGATGAATCAGTGGCTAAACAGAATCCAACATTCATATCAGGGTAGTACAATAACGGAGCATTTATCAGTTGATCCTTAATTTCACAAAAAACCTTTTCACAATCATTAGACCATTGCCATGGTACATCTTTCCTCAGGAGCCGGTTTAGTGCTTCAGAGTTCATTGCTTGAGTTTTAATAAATCGACGAAAAAATGAAGCCAAGCGTATAAAGCCTTTCAGTTGTCTTCTGTTTCTTGGAGTTGGAAAATTTTTTATCGCACTAATCTTCGCTTCTGTTAGAAGAATTCCTTTTGCATTAATCGTATGTCCTAAGAATTTAATTCTCTGTAGAGAAAATTGGGATTTTTTTAGATTTGCAGTTATATCAGTTTGTTTGAACACAGCAAAAATCCTCCTAATAAGTTGTACATGTTCCTCCCAAATTTTAGAGGCAATTAATAGATCGTCCACAAAATTTGTTATTCGACTACGTAGTTCTGGTCCTAGGGCATAGTCCAACGCAGAAATAAAAACTCGAGAGCTGATATTGAGACCAAACGGAACGACCTTGAACCGATAGCTTCTCCCTCCATATATAAAAGCAGTATATTTCCTTGAGTCCTTGTCTAACTGGACTTGCCAGAACGAACTTCTCAAATTAATACTGGTTAAATAGGATACATCTTGAAATTTCTGTATTAACTCATCGATGTTCTCCGGATGTGTGCACACAGGTACTATAATTTTGTTAATTTCCCTTGCATCTAATACCAATCGAACTTTTCCTCCTGGCTTTGGTACAACAAGCAACGGAGAACAATATGGGCTGTTCGACGGTTCAATAAGATTCCAGTTTAACAATTTTTGTATCTCTTCCTGAACTGGTTGTTTTAATCGCCAGGGAATGGGATAGTGTGTGCGGCAAAATGTCTTATGGGGCTTAATCTGTAATGTACAAACATATCCTCTAATAATTCCGGGCTTTTCATCGAAAACCGACTCATATTCTGTTAATATATTGAATAATTGTTCCCTCTGACTATCCGTTAGGCAATCTGACTCAGCAATCTTCTGTTCGACTGTTTGTCTGAAATCCTCTTCTTGAATTGACTTGATCGGTAGTCGGCACATATTATTATTTTCAGCACAAATCAACTGCACAGCAGCACCACGGAAATATCGCTCATACACTGCCTCCTTTCTCAGTAAGATCAGTGCAACAAATTGATCTTCGATTTTAAAATGCACCTTTCCTTCTACCAAGTCCAACTTGCAATTGCAGGCTTCCAATGCCAATGCCAAGAATACAATCTACTAACAACTTTTCCACTACAAGGAATGAGCATTGTTTAGCTACATTTCCCAATTTTACCTCTATAAGCGTTTGTATCTTGACGTTCCTGGATTTTGCTCCCACTGCACCTATAACTCGGCAATTTTGTACTGGTAGGACAGGGATTTACTTAATTTTACTAATTCTGCGAAACAAAGTTCCAGATACTACGTCTGTAGATGAAGCTGTGTCCAATACAACATTGGTTAAAATTCCTCCCACTTCCGTGATGATCTCAGACACAGGAACCCTTTTATCTTCGACTACACAGGCCTCTAAGTCTCTTGTCAATTCATCTGTCATTAATTCGCCTTCATTATATCTCAACATTGGTACGGAATTAATTCCGTTTAAAACAGGTTTGCCCCTTTTGTATTCCCCGGACGACTTTACGGAGCATAAAGCGGCCCTCTTCAGTTTAAATGTCGATTATTATTTCCTCTTGAATCATCTACTACTTCTGTTATGACTGGTTGTTGTCGATGACTGGTTGTGTTATTTGCTTCAAATCGAGTGTCAGAATTTCTGTACGCATTATTATTATTTGAAAACTGCTGGTTCTGATAATCTCTTGCATTTCCAAACATTGGGTTGTATCTGCGACCTGTTCGATTGTCTCTGAATCTGCCCTCGCAGCACTGTTACGGACATTTCCATTTCCGTTGCAATTGTTTCCGTTGAATCTCTGACTATTCCTAGTATAATAATTATTAAATCCGTTTCCATTCCGGTTTGCATTTGGCGCCTCAATCGCTCTCCTCTGCATAACCGGTTGTCTTGGCCGATGTTCATCTTCCTCGATCATATCTATAGTGTCAAGCGTAGTCATGAAAGAGTCAAGGTCATGCTCATTAATATACAGCATTCTATTTCTGATGCTGGCCGGAAGTCGAGATTTTAATATGCCAATCACGTCTTGTAGAGGCATAGGCTTATCCCAATACCGCGATTTGTTTATATATTTCTCAAAGTCTTTCTTTAAAAACCCACGTGAAAAAGAAAAAGGTTCCGGGTATAATACCTCCTGCCTTAAACGTTCTTGTACTCCTTCGGACCAGTATTTGGATAAAAATGCTCGTTCAAAGTCTTCATATGTGTCCCAAGTTGATATCATATCAGATGCCCATATAGCTCCTGACCCCTGAATATAACCGGTCACGAAACTAACCTTTTGCCACTCACTCCAAATTTTTGGCAATACTCCCCTAAAACTTCTTATAAACACTACGGGATGAACATTTTTCTTGTCTGGGTTGTAGATCTGGAATTGACGTTGTTTCAGCATTTTCTCCTCAGTATTGCTTTTACAATTACAGGCATTATGACTACCCTCATAGTGTTGTGATTGATGTTGATTGCAAAAACGAACGTGTGCATTAATGTCCCTGTCTGTATTTGATCGGGTAAATAATGTAGCTTCATTGATAGATCTTGTCATGGGTTCATTTCCTTGCGTGGAACACAAGTCTTTTCGAGATAGATTTAAAGATCTCTCTAAATAAATTTTCTTCAGAACTCTCGGTCATAGATTGTATAGCTGCTCTGACCGTATAGATTGTATAGCTGCTCTGACCGTATGTTTTTTTTTTTTAATGGACTTGTAGTCCGAGGTGATAGGTTACAATACAGCATCACCGGTCTATTGCGGTCTAACTGTGTTGGTGAGCCAGTAAATTTCCACTGTGCAGTGACTGCGTCACTGCAATTCACTTTGGAGGTGTGGCGGTGGGACTCGTGGTCCCACCACCCTCTGACGGTGATGGTGCTACATGAGTCGGGCAGAATTTATTGCCTAGCATGTGCGGGTGAAGGTGTGGCGGTGGGACTTATAGTGCCGTACCGTGGGTTTTTTTTTTTTTTTTTTTTTTTTTTTTTTTTTTTTTAATGGACTTGTAGTCCGGGGTGATAGGTTGGTTGGTGACCGTATGTTCAATATTGTCTGAAGAAATGCTTTTCCTTTCTAAACTTAACTGCGAGAATTTTCCCGCGAGAATGTTTACCTTATGATCAACCTCGTCTTGTCTCTCCTTTATGTTATTTATGGATTTATCCAAATTTTGGATGTCCTTCGGGATCTTGTCTTGTGATTGTCTCAAATCCCGCATATCTGCTGACATCTCATTTACTTGTTGCTTTAACTCATCTTGAACTTCAACTAATACCGGAATTACCGCGATAGAACATTGCATCTGTTCTTGTGCTTGAACTATCTGTGGAATTGACTCGACCTGCTCTTTAATAATATCAAGCTTAGTAGCAACATACTCAGTTAGCTCTAGGCGTAACTTCTTCGCATTTTCATTACACTGCTGAGTGACTTGCTCAATTTGAGCAGCTAATTTTAATTCTGTCTTTTCATTCTGAATTTTCAATTCTTCAAAGTTTTATTTGATTTATCATCAAGTTTCTGGAAACACTCTACTAATTTATTATTTAATTCCACTTTATTGGCTGCTAATTGTTCATTTATTTTCCTTTTAGTCTCTATTTGCGCTTTAGTTAATTCCCTTTTAGTCTCTATTTGCGCTTTAGTTAAGTCTGTTACATTTTTGGCTAACAGTGTTAACTGCTGCATGATTACAGTCAGTGGGTTTATTTCGTCCTGCTCAGATGACATCGAAACACTTAAGCTTTGTTGTGGGGCCTGACTAATGCTGCCGCGAGGCACTACTTCAGTTAAGCTAGCGTCTAATGTTTCACTAACCTCAGAAACAGATGAGGGCTGTTGTGATTCGCTCTGCTGTTGCATTGCCATTTTATAAGCCGCCCTAGTAAGAACCATTAATACATAGAACAACAAACATATAAAGTCACTCGCATCTGAGTTAATAATGTCACTGACCTAAACTTTGCATAATACTCACTTCTAACAAACACTTCGTATCTAAAGCTCAACCCAATCAATCTGATTCAAACCGATAGACATTTAAATAGTTATTATAAATTTCTATCTACAAAAATTTAATTGTATATTGTCTGGCCTGAACGACGTTCTCGTAGGTTGTGGCGAAATTGTGACTTCTGGAACAGGCCTCGTCTTCTTTTGTCTCGTGCACATGCAACATAAAATTCACACAATATTTAAGTAATGCTCAAAAATGAGTCCTGTCACGGTCGCCAAATTTAATATCTTTTTTATGGGATCTAAAATTTAAAAACCTCTCTCACACCGGCCTGATTTAGCTTCACTGATCAGGATAGTAAAAACATGCGTATATTAAGGGAATTTTCATTGACAAAGCAGGCTTATGACATTCACACAGTTCAATACTGTTCTATCCTGATTAAATTAAGCGTAACTTAAATTCCATAAGGCAGTGAAGCAATTTCAAAGTCTCGGTGCGACGACAATTGTCAGTCGATCTCCTGGAAACATTTGTAGTAATTATTAACTTTCGGTGATCACATGGGGAAGACCGGAGGTCTGCTGGTAAGACCGTGTTAGCCTATTTATTTGAAGTAACTGGATATCTTGAGCATACAAAACGGCAGGTTCGTCCAGTGTAAATCAGACGTTCCCCACTGATCCCGTGCAACACAGCGTAGTAAGCAGACACTGTCAATAATAATAATCCGTTAAATAATACGCGAACACACTTACTTTAGTTTAGTTCATGTATTAAATTCCTTCTAATACAGAATCTCATCAATATGGCGACTAGCTCAACAATACATACATATGCATCCTTCTTTCACGACTAATCCGCAAGAAGTCTCTCCTTTTCCCTAAGAGAAAACAGATAGCAGAGAAGCTATTCCATGGAGTAAATGGACGCTCCAAGGAATAATTGGGCTTGAAACTACTTTGCATTGATAATCGGTAAGATAAGAAGAGATATTTCGAGATATGTACTGAGTTATATAATTTATAAAATTTCTGAAAATATCACGGAGAGACCGCTGCAAGAGACATTACAAATTCACATATCAAAACTTAGAGGCTGCTTCTCGTTGAACTAAAATCATCGTAAGAAGCGAGGTTTACAGTGCAAGTAAAGAAAAAAATCCGAAAATAGTTAATTTTAATTACATAAAACGAAACATTTTTTGTCATTTTTTATCTGGCCGCCTGTTAAGCCCTTCTTCTCTTATGTCACGTACTAAAGTCTATAGTCTTTAGGCGGCCTAAAAATTGTAAGCTCCTAAGTCAATGCAATCAAAAGATTTAGGTCACATACTTTGATACTCTAAAACTCATTTATCAAAAGCTGTAGGGTACTTCCCTTTGATCTAGAACCATGAAATGTGGCAAGAAGCAAGGTATCACACAACAAAAAAAGTAAAAGATCTTAAACTTGTTAAATTGTAATTGTATATCATAAAAATATCTTTTGACATTTGAAGATACTTTGCATTCATCATCCATCAAGAGCGTAATAGATGCACATTACTGTATGCAAAAATAAAATGTAAGTTGTAGTCATATTGTAGTAAGTAAATACAAAAGCGTTTTATTAAACCTCTCTCTCTACATATATAAACTGAAGTCCCCTGCTTGCTTCTTTTTGTATGTCCGGGTTAGTTAAAAAAAACTACTGTAAATTTCATACGGTCTTGGAAATCCGGGGACCAATGTCTTCCCAGTATCTATTTTAGTAACAGGCAAAAGTCGTTGAGATTGTCGATTCCCAGGATGGATGAACTGTCAGTGTACATAAAGAAGTTCGTACGGAAAGCTCAGTACGCGAATCCTACTCGCACTGAGGCAATTTTTCCTTCTTGCAGTAGTTTTCAGTTAATCACTTGTTCGTTACGCAATTAAAAATTTTAAGAATTTTGCGAACTTCTCCCGATATTTTTAGGTTTTCATTGAGTTCTGATACTGTTATCAGACACTGTTTAGCTAAAAGTCTTCCGTGCTTTTATTATATTCTGTTTGTATGTAGTATGTTCACTGTCCTTTAAGCGAGTTCACAGCGTATCGTTTTGTGGTTGCGTACGGAACATCATTTGGGTTTAGAAAATATATTGGTGTTACAATTTTGGGAGCTGTTCTATTTATATTCGCTAACTTCTGCGAGACACTCTGCCAGGTTTCAGGTACGTTTTCACACACAAATCAGTGTTCTTCCGTGACGATTAAAATACAAGACGGGCGGTTGGGTGAGTCTGACAGGTGGATACCATAAAGCCACGGATTGGTCGGAGCTTTACCTCTAACTGCTTAATATCAAGTTGCCTAGACGTTTAACGGCAGACTCCAGCAACTGATAATTTTCTAGACAGTTTTACAATAGTATGCTGGGAATTTTAGTTTGATAGCATTTGTTCTTTTGTTTGCCATTAGTTTAAGATATACGCTGAGCTGACAAAAGTCACGGGATAGCGTTCTAGACATACACAGACGGCGGTAGTATCGCGTACGCAAGGTATAAAAGGCCAGTGTATTGGCGGAGCTGTCATTTACAGTCAGATGGTTCGTGTGGAGAGGTTCCCGACGCGATTATGGCTACACGACGGGAACTAACACACTATGAACGAGGAATGGTAGTTGGTGCTAGACGCATGGTGTATTTTGGAAGCCCTTAGGGAATTCAATATTCCGAGATCCAAAGTGTCAAGTGAATATCAAATTTCGGTCATTACCTCTCACCACGGACAACGCAGTGGCCGACGACCTTCACTTAACGACCGAGAGCAGCGGCGTTTGCGTAGTTGTGAATGTGGTACATACGACGAACGTATCCGTTAGAACATTGCAGCGAAATTTGGCATTAACAGAGTGTGGCAGCAGACGACCGACGCGAATGCCTTTTCAAATAGCACGATATCGCCTGCAGGGCCTCTCCTGGGCTTGTGACCATATCGGTTGGACACTAGACGACTGCCGGCTGGGGTGGCCGAGCGGTTCTAGGCGCTACAGTCTGGAATTGCGAGACCGCTACGGTCGCAGGTTCGAATCCTGCCTCGGGCATGGATATGTTGTGGGTTGGCAGGAGAGCCAACACCAGTTATGAGAGGAAGCCGAAAGGCACGCGTTTTAGCTCACGCAGGCTGGCGTGAGGTTTGGAACAGGACAAGGAAATTAGACTGTCGCAAAAAAGGACGTAGATGTTGGAATACTTAACTTTAATCCATAAATGGTGAACATCGCTCTTGACGGTACATGTTTTACAGCATCAATAGTAACTGGTAATGGCGCCTTGCTAGGTCGTAGCAAATGACGTAGCTGAAGGCTATGCTAACTATCGTCTCGGCAAATGAGAGCGTATTTTGTCAGTGAACCATCGCTAGCAAAGTCGGCTGTACAACTGGGGCGAGTGCTAGGAAGCCTCTCTAGACCTGCCGTGTGGCGGCGCTCGGTCTGCAATCACTGATAGTGGCGACACGCGGGTCCGACGTATACTAAAGGACCGCGGCCGTTTTAAAGGCTACCACCTAGCAAGTGTGGTGTCTGGCGGTGACACCACAGATGTGTGTGATATTCTTAGGTTAGCTAGGTTTAAGTAGTTCTGAGTTCTGGGGGACTGATGACCTCAGAAGTTAAGTCCCGTAGTGCTCAGAGCCATTTAAACCATCTTGAACTAGACGACTGGAAAACCGTGATCTGATCAGATGAGTCCCGATTTCAGTTGGGGTGAGCTGATGGTAGGGTTCGAGTATGGCGCAGACTCCACGAGCCCATGGACCCAAGTTGTCAACAAGGCACTGTGCAAGCTGAAGTGGCTCCATAATGGTGTGGGCTGTGTTTGCGTGAAATGGACGTTTTCCGTAATTTCCCTAAATCGCTTCAGCCAAGTGGCGGGATGGTACCTTCGAAAGGGCACACCCGCCTTTCTCCTCCATCCTTCCCTACTCCGAGCTTGTACCCCGTCTCTAATTACAACGTTGTCGACGGGACGTTAAACACAAACCTCTTCCCCCTCATAAACCGATCGTTGGCTGGAAATGTTTGTGTTCGGCTGCTTGGAGGCCATTAGCAGCCATTGATGGACTTCATGTTCCCAAACAAAGACGGAATTTTTACGGATGACAATACGCCACGCCACCGGGAGGAAATTATTCGCTATCGGTTTGAAGAAAAGTCTGGAGAATTCGAGCGAATCATTTGGCCCCCCGGATCGCTCGACATGAATCCCATCGAACGTCTGTGGCACGGAACTGAGTGGTCAGTTCGTGCACAAAATCCTGCGCCGTAATTTTGTGCGGCTACAGAGGCAGCATGGCACAGTATTTCCACAGGGGACTTTCAACGACTTGTTACGTCCAGGCCACGTCGAGCAGCTGCATTACGCCGGGCAAAAGCCGTCCGGCACGATGTTACGAAGTATCGCCGGACTTTTGTCATCTCAGCGTATTTCTTTTGCCTTCGCCACATTCGTCGCCGGAACGTTTGTTGTATGTAATTGAATTCGATTAAAAAGTACTTGAGCTGGTGAAATCCGGTTGAGAGACGTTCCACGTTTAGCCCCGGCGCAGACTGCACGCAGCACAGGCAGAGCGGAGCAGCGCGGCCTTTGTTAAAAGCACGATTTCCAGCATCACGCTGCTTCCAGCCGGGGCGCTGGGCAGGGGCAGCCATGGAGGTAAAAATAAGGAGTTGTCATGACGTCACAAACTTGAAGCCGACCCAAGTCAAGATCCGCCATGTTAGCTACCCCAAATCATTCGCTTCTGGTAGTTTGATTCTGTGTAATCGTGAGTGTTTTGATAAAAAACGCCAGCTTGCGTCGCCTACTGGTGTACTAATCGTTCTGATTGTAGTCTAAAGTTTAAACAAATCCCATTTCATTCGTAAGTGGACTTATTTAAGCGCTATTTTCTTATATATACTTGAAATTCTGATGCACTGTAAAGTTCTACAGTATGGTTTTATTTCTGTGATTTGACTTTAGATTTCCTATCAGTCCAATGCGAAGAACTCTGGAGGTGAGCAATACACTTGGTTTTCATTGTTTGGTTATTCCCAAGTAACTGAAAAGTTCTGGCAAGAAATATCCTGGAAATGGGGACTAATGTTTTAAAATGCAATAATTTAATATAAAAGTAGTGTAACTTCATGTAGTTAATTGAATTACATTAATCACTGTGTTGTCGTGTTACCCAGTAAATCGCTGTTATTTGCCACACTGAATGTCACTTGGTAGGTACAATTTAAAAACAAAGTAGATGTGTGAACTACAATGGGCCTGACAATCTTAAATTCCGTTCTTTTCCTTCGTAATTTAACGAACCTTTCACTTTTTTTGACATGCGGCTGGCTTGTTTATATCATCCCTGCATACATCTATGGGAATCCAGAGGGAGTAAGGCAAGTTGAAAGGTCTCTGCTGGATTCCTTTCATGTTAATTTCTTAAATCTGTTGTCATTTACGGCATAAATTCCTCTTCTAAATTTACTGTGCCATTTCTGACTATCTGGAAGGAGGCTGAGTAGTGGAACATGTTACTTTTACACATAAACAAGAACGATCTGTCACACTACTACACTTTAACACACAGTTTATATGTAATTCATGTCACACAGTCTCATACAGAACCTACATCCGCTTTCTTTTATATACTGTATATGATAAGATACTGTCATCCCCATTCCCTTCTGTGTGAGAGGATGAATGAGCAAATTAGTTGCATGCTTGAGGGTAGCAGACAAGCCTGTGTGCTAGAGAACAGTAGGACCAACGTCAGAACAGGTAGCTACGCTTTCTAAAAGCAGAGAGGTTTCTATTCTTAGTATGGTCCTGTGTGTCCCTTGTCATGTTGGTATAGGAAGCTGCCCCTCTGGCCACTTCCGTTTGTATTTGTGAGCCACCCTCAGGAAGGGACCAGGTCAGTCTGTCCGTGGCGAGCGTCTGAAGTGGTAAGATCTCCGGCTAAGCGCGTGTCTGCTAAGTCTGTAGGACAATGGATTTCTTAAGTTCAGCCTAACTGAAAATTTAATCACCTTTATTTCAGGTTTAGCTCTAAAATATCTAATGTTATCTTAAATTGCAGCGCAGTGTAATTCGAGTGTGAAGTTCAGAATATATTCCGGTAGTTGCTTTGTCACTACTTTATGAGTAAAGTGGAACCACGTGTTGATCAGTAACTCTAACTAGCATCATCAATCTTCAATGCGAATGTGTGTGAGATTATAACGTCTCGTCTTGACAATATTTTTCAATATAGCAACTTTTCTTTATGTTCAACCCACGTGGGGTGTACTTTATGAGACCAGTACCACGTGCTTATACAATTGTTTGACCCATCAGGTTAATAGTAAGACGATAGTAACCAGTTCGAGGTTTTTCTTTTGTAAATTGCTTTTCGATCTATTTACTTTAATTATCAAAATCATTGTGTAGTTATACTCTTTGTGTAAACCAAGTTGACCACGTGAAGCATGTGGTGTAATCATCAAAGTAGCCCTCAGCTATTCTTTTCGGGAAGATTTCACAGAGAGTTAGTATGAATTTAGTACACCAGTGTGTGGTAATTACATGACGGACAGGATTGTGCTACGAACGTAACTTCTTTGGGTGAAAATTGAATCGGTTGGTTGTGGTTGATTTCCTCTTGCATATGTTTCAACGTTCTTCGTGCGTTATTTTATGAATGCAGTGTTGTATGCCGTCTCCCAATCTTGGCTCCATATTTGATGTGTTCCGTAAGATTACAATCTCACATTTTCACAATCCCAAATAAGGCACCAGCTTAGTTATGAATCGAGTTTAATATGCTGAAATTTCAATGATCAATGTTAAAATAAATTTCCAAATATAAACTGATGTGTTTCTTTTTATTTAAAATCTCTTTTTATATATATATCACAGGTTGTCGTATGGCTATTAAAAGATTATAATTAATGTTAGTCTGGTTGGGAATTTGGTAAGCTAGGCTGGATACCTGGTGAAACAGTTGTGCAGTAACGCATGGTTAACTTCTCCAGACAGCTCACAGCTTTTAAACCGCTTTTATTGTCCATCAGCACCGCTTACACCACAAATTAAAGCAACAACATTACACGTGGCGACCCTGTTCTGTGATTCCGCTAGACTCTGGAATCTCTGAAACGTTAGATTGCGAGAGTTGTATCATCTTAATTTTTTCCCTGTAGCGCTCAAACAACTTCTGTGTTGTTTCTGAGCAGACTTTCAAAAGATTCACGGCGTTGTTGAGAGGCATTGTGTTGTTTGTCTTGTTTTGTTTTCTATATTTGTGTGTTTTATATGTATGTGTTTTTTTTTCTCGCTTGTAAATTGCACTGACTTCGATCAAAGATATAAATTTGATGTGCGTGTGAAAAAGTGCGTACTAAGTTGGGTACCTTTCGTGTGACTGTCGTAATTTTTGCGGGATACATTTATTCTGATTAGTGTGTTGCGTACCGGGCATAAATTGAACTAATGCAGACTCGTAACCAAGCTAAAAGTAGGCGGTCCAACAACTTAAGCAACATGGACCATGGGGATAATTTGATTTCGAATATTAACACGCCGGACGGTTCCGAAAATGCAATGGGGAATACTTCAGAGGAAATGCAAAACAGGACGAACAGGCTCACATCAGAGCCTGAAATTAGTTTGCCTCCAACTAACCAAATTGATTTGGCAGAACTCATGAAAGCCTTATTGCAACAAAATAAAGAAAACGCAGAGAAATCTGAAAAATCGATCCGAGAGCTAGGTGAACTAATGACGCAGAAATCAGAAAAATCGTTCCGAGAACAAAAAGAATCATCCGAAAAATCGATCCGCGATATAGGCGAACAAATTACGCAGAAATCAGAAAAATCGTTCCAAGAACAAAAACAATCATCCGAAAAATCGATCTGAGAGCTAGGCGAACAAATAGACGAAAAACTAATCCAGCAGACAAATAAAGTCGACAAGTCGATGCAGAGAGTGTACGATGATATCTCACAAAGAATAAACAATCTGGCAAATGAAATGAAAAGTGATATTATGAAAGAATTAGGCCGTACATTTGAACAAATCAATGATCGTCTGCAAGCCTTAGAACAGGGCAAGCGGAGTCGCGATGCGGAATCGAAAGAGAGCGAAGAACAGCTACTTAGGAATTTCCAAGCGCTAAGAGAAGAATGCCAAAGGGAACGCCAGCAGGTACGCTCGAGGGTCCAGGAGGCGGAAACGCGTTGTCCCACGTCCGTTAGCAACACAGCAGTGGACAACAGTCAAGCGATTCACGCACTCGAACAGCAAGTAGAACAATTTAAGCAAACTGGGGCGGAGGACAACATACAAATACATGATAAGATTGTGGCATTAGCGGACATCGTAGGCACGATGAAGGTGACAGAAAGCGAGAACAATACTACACCGGTAGCGGTTGCAGAGACCGAAGAAGTGCGTTCGCTTCTTAGATTTCAGAAGGGACAGTTCGAAGTGAACAGGCGGCACAAAGCTGTAACAGACGAATTACAAGAACGCATGGCGCATCTGGAAAACCGCATGGCGTGTCATTCCGAACTCACCAATAGCACTAAAAATAGCCGTACGAACAGTGCAGCGAAGGACTCCGGCCACGAGGGAGATTGTGACGACAGGGAAGAATGTATTTTGAGGAGCAGACATGAGAAAAATAGAAACATTCAAGGGCCTTCCCGGGAGGAAATGCGGGGATTTGATTTCAAACATTTCCTTACGGTGAGAAAGTTTGAGATATTTCGAAATTCGCAAAAAGGAATACATCCACGAGCATGGCTCGAGCAATTTGAGTTTTGTCTTCCCCCCGACTGGGCAAGTTCACATAAGATAGAATATATGTGTGGCTATTTGTAAGGCGAACCGGCGATTCGCATGAGGTCGGCAGCACGTCACTGCAACTCCACTCGGGAGTTTCGACAAGCCTTTCTGTCCGCCTATTGGTCGGAAGCGGCACAAGATAGGGTCAAACATGGCATAATTATGCTGCCAAATTAGAACCAGTCTGGTTTCGGCAGCCCAGCACGCCTATTCGACCACATGCTGCAGGCAAATCAATTTTTATACGACCCATACGGGCCTGCGGAACTAATTAGGATATGCATCACCAAATTGCCGATGCTCTTGCGCCACGTCATTCTTGCGGGATGATGCAAAGAGGATGTGGAAACGTTTAAGACACTTCTCCAAGAGCTGGAATATAATACAGCAGAATGCTCGCCTAATCAGGCACAAAGTTATTACGGGGCACAGCAGCGCGATCGTAGTCGTGGCCGTAGTACTAATCAACGGCGTGACTGGTCGTCGCGACGCGAACGGAACAATAATCGGGACTGGCTGTATAGAAACTGGGGTAAAAGTCGTGAACACAGGTGGAACAACGGAAATGATCGAGTACGTGGACAAGATCGTGAACCCTACAGGTACGGCAACCAGAATCGATTCTACAATGAATACGGTGGGAATAGGACTGTAAGCGGAGCACCTCATGATGAAATTCGGGCGGCTAACCCTAGACATAATCCAGCAAATGGAAATGAACAAAACCGGCAATGACAAACGATCAGCGCAGAAGGCGCCCAATTGGAACAAATGAGCGACATGGCAAATGAGTAGAAAGGACAGTGAGAAGTAGAGAGGACGGTGAGGAGAAAGAATTGATTAGTTTAAATTTGTGACAGTGCATTTTGAATAATATGTTGGTAAAAATAATGATAAAGATGTTTCTGTGTGATTGATTGAAGTGATGTTTGCGGTTTTTTTTTCTTTCCTTGTGCAATTAGGATTTAGGTTGGGTCAAATGTGAAAATAAAAAATTTCTTTGTGAACGAGTAAAATGCTGTTTATGGTTTTTTTGTGTAAACTGAAAAGAATCGCTCCTGAGAGAAGTAAGATCTGTGTTGAATTAATGCAAAACTCAGGGGAATATCCTATCTGTGGGTATTATGGTTCTGGCAAACCCAGGTCCCCAGCTGTTAGTAGCCTTGTTTCTGATTTTCTGCTTTCAGTGCTACTATCTATCTATTACTATTGTATATCTGTCAGTATAAATGAGGATCTCTTACTGTAGTATGCGTGCTGTATGAATATTTTAAGATAGGAGAACTCTGAAAAAGGAATGAGTAAGTTTGGAATCTTGAAAACAGGATGCGATAATACGATTGTTTAACCATTGGCTTCCCAATATGCGATGATATGTTAATATTGATGATATATGTATTTTTTGTTCTTTATAGCTGAGTATGGAAAGTGCTGTCTGTGGATTTCGTCAGTATATTGATTCCCTTCAAGGTGAAAGAAGAATTGTGGTTTGTGTAATTTACGTGGCCCTGAAATATTATTGTGGTAGTCAAATACGAGCAGTTTTTCAGCAAATGGACAATGGAACAGAAATATGGATCCTTTTTGTAGTCTTGACTGATGTTGAGCCAGAGACTGAAAAATTATTCTGCTTTAATACTTGTCTTAGAAAAATGACGTTTATGTGTTTTGCTGATGCTGTGAGTATTACAACTTACTGTTGTCGCTGGTGGGGGATGCACTGCAGCCTATATGATTTGTGCTGAGGAAATTTCCCTCTTGAAGGTAGAGGAAGATTAAATAATTTTGATTATGGGACCGAAGGAAAGCTTGGTTTAATGTAATAAGGATGAAGCAAAACATTTGTCATTTAAACTACTGGAGGGTTCGGATCGTTTGTGTCTATTGTAAGTTCAATATGTTAAGATGAAACTGTTTTACAGAATAGAGGAGACCACAATTTTGCCATTCATGAGAAATGAATCCAGAATAACCACCACAGGCGAAATAACTGATTTGGAAGCGAAAGGTAACTTAAAGAAGGAACGAAATTGGAACAAAATGGGTAAGAAAATGTAATATAACCTGTAGGAGAAAAATATTTTACCCTTCTCAGAGTCATCTGTGTGATTAATTCTTGTGATAACGTCATCTTAGATGAAATTGTCTTACTGTTTTATGTATGAACGTGTGAGTATGATAAATGTATAATTGCGAGTCTCGTATCAGGTGTGTCAACTGGTATAAATATTTTGCGTGTTAATAACCATTGTTCTTTTTACTGTGTATGTTTAAGGAAAGTTTCTCCACATTTATCATGTGACAAGACATATGCCGTGAGCGTCAGGAAGAGGACGAATTTGAACAATGTTGTAGTGGTATAAACACTGTGTTGACGTAGCATTGAAGTAGCTTGTTGGATTAACTAGTAGTGGATTGAAGTAGAATTTTGAGTAATACATGTTTACGGGTAGTTTGTAGTATAGACAACAGGTGTGTGTGTGTGTGTGTGTGTGTGTGTGTGTGTGTGTGTAAATAACGTGTGAACCCTATGCTGTCCTGACCTATACTTCCACAAGGCATAATCCTATTCATTTTAGTGAATTAATAAGTAGCATTTGATTTATTAAAACGGAAGTGAACCACATTAGTGATGTGTATTTAGATATTATATTGTCAGTTCATTTAATTTTTATTTTTATACTGTCAAGTCATTTGACTTTTATTTTTTTTATATTGTCAAGTCATTTAACTTTTATTTTTATATTGTCGAGTCATCTAACTTTTTTATTAAAAAAAAATTAAGTCTCACTTTTGTTGTTAAAAATTGTGAAAGACAATACTAAGTGGTATTATGTATGACATTTTGTAATCACATAACTATGATGAACAATTTCTGTGAATGCAGTTGAGAACGTGAAAGCGAACCGGCTAAACTCTTACGAGACAGCGGGAGCAGCGAGGAGGAGGACTAGTTGTAAATAGGCGGGGGTCCCAGCAGGACACGTTGTCAACCAGGCCACTTCGGGAGCGCGGTCGACAACAAAAGGAGGGCACGGGACAAACACTTTCCCTTGCACCTGGAGCTAATGGGAGGCCGCCCCACTGCGACCCTTCATGGAGGCGATGACCTGAGATGGGCAAGCGGTCCACCGTGCGGAAATCCATCTGCTGGTAACGCACCACACGCACGCGACTGTGGCGAGACGGGTGCGGTGAAACGACAGAAGACAGGGGATAAAGGGGCATGGAGCCTTTTGACAGGTACTGTCCAGAGAAACTGGCAGACTTCAACGACGCCTATCAACATTTCCTGGCGGATGCCCACTGTCAAGCGACAGTAAATCATAGTTTGATGTTCTCTGGTAGCTAAGGGTGGCACAAAGAAGAGCCATTAAGTGTCACCCTTGTCCAGGAATATCAACCTGGCGTGTCAAACGAGGATACCGTACAAATTTGACAACACAAACATGGAACCAAATCGAGATGCACGTGACACGGGCCACCAAGAGAAACTTCATGAGAGGGCAGAGACAGCGGGATTGCACATAACAAATGGACAAAAATCCCTACTGACAGCTGTGGCGACGAACCCCCCCCCCTCCCCTTATATTGTGCCATGGAACAGTGGAACTACTGAGTGTGTCAGTGAACAGTGATTATACGGTTCTTACTTCAATGCATATACGTGAGTTTCTGTCAGAGAAACTTTGACTCGTGTGTTTTGCAGGGGTTCGATTTATTGGTGTTTATTAGACTGACTCTTGTATTTTGCAGGTGTTCTATTTATTGTTTTTTTTTTTTTTTTAGATTTTGACTCTTGTATTTTGCAGGTGTTTTATTTATTGGTGTTTTTTTTTTTTTTTTAGATGTTGACTATTGTACTTTCAGAGCTGTTTTATTGATCAATGTTTGTTCTTGTGTGATGTATTAGATTTGTGATATTTTGTTTCGTAAATTCATTCAAGTGGCATTGCTTCGTTTATCAGTCAGGTAGCTATTCATTCTCATTGGACTGTCATCGATTAGCCTTTGCATGGGGCATATTTATTGTGAGGAACCCCTTAAGGGTAACAATCACATAATTAATTGTAGTTTCAGTATAATGACACAGTGGTCATTGTTTGCTAACTAACTGAAATATAGTAGAGTGGTTAAATTAGTGCCACAAAGTTATTTTAATTCTACAAATTATTAGTTTTATAAGATATAGAATTTTTTTGTGATAACCACTTGGTAAAACATGTTTTTTTCTTCTGTCACTTTTTTGCTTTTGCGGATTGTGCATTGTAATGTTCTGCTTTATAATACCGATGTTATTTTCATGTTCTTTTTTAATTGCTGTGCCACCTTTGCTATTTTCATAAATTTTGCAATGAGCAAATACTGGTGCACTCCATAAGGGTAACAATCAGAAATTGTTTTCATATTAATGACACAGGGACCATTGTTTTTACTTGCTGACCGAATTAGGTCTACACGATCTTTTAAATAGGTGTCACAGATTGTGTTCTATTTCTGTTTGAAATTGGTAGATTTTAAAGATTTGTTGAAATTATTGTGTTTTAGCAAGTAGCTGGTGAGCTTTTGCCTTTTCTTTACACTCTTGGTTTAAGTAGGGTGTGAGAAACCTGCTTGGGAATGTCCTAGCATGGCCAGAAAATTCCCTGCACAGTCTTTTCCCGGAGCGTTGGGGTTATGAAAGGTCTCTGCTGGATTCCTTTCACGTTAATTTCTTAAATCTGTTGTCATTTACGGCATAAATTCCTCTTTTAAATTTACTGTGCCGTTTCTTACTATCTGGGAGGAGACTGAGTAGTGGAATGTGTTACTTTTACACATAAACAAGAACGATCTGTCACATTACTACACTTTAAAACACAGTTTATATGTAATTCATGTCACACAGTCTCATACGGAACCTACGTCCGCTTTCTTTTATATACTGTATATGATAAGATACTGTCATCCCCCTTCCCTTCTGTGTGAGAGGATGAATGAGCAAATGTATTTCTAGTTGCATGCTTGAGGGTAGCAGACAAGCCTGTGTGCTAGAGAACAGTAGGACCAACGTCGGAACAGGTAGCTACGCTTTCTAAAAGCAGAGAGGTTTCTATTCTTAGTATGGTCCTGTCCGTCCCTTGTCATGTTGGTATAGGAAGCTGCCCCTCTGGCCACTTCCATTTGTATTTGTGAGCCACCCTCGGGAAGGGACCAGGTCAGTCTGTCTGTGGCGAGCGTCTGAAGTGGTAAGATCTCCGGCTAAGCGCGTGTCTGCTAAGTCCGTAGGACAATGGATTTCTTAAGTTCAGCCTAACTGAAAATTTAATCACCTTTATTTTAGGTTTAGCTCTAAAATATCTAATGTTATCTTAAATTGCAACGCAGTGTAATTCGAGTGTGAAGTTCAGAATATATCCTGGTAGTTGCTTTGTCACTAC
Organism: Schistocerca cancellata; assembly: GCF_023864275.1. NCBI lineage: Eukaryota > Metazoa > Arthropoda > Insecta > Orthoptera > Acrididae > Schistocerca > Schistocerca cancellata. The sequence goes on along the minus strand of NC_064634.1, from coordinate 450,290,460 downwards.
TTTATGAGTAAAGTGGAACCACATGTTGATCAGTAACTCTAACTAGCATCATCAATCTTCAATGCGAATGTGTGTGAGATTATAACGTCTCGTCTTGACAATATTTTTCAATATAGCAACTTTTCTTTATGTTCAACCCACATGGGGTGTACTTTGTGAGACCAGTACCACGTGCTTACGCAATTGTTTGACCCATCAGGTTAATAGTAAGACGATAGTAACCAGTTCGAGGTTTTTCTTTTGTAAATTGCTTTTCGATCTAATTTACTTTAATTATCAAAATCATTGTGGAGTTATACTCTTTGTGTAAACCAAGTTGACCACGTGAAGCATGTGGTGTAATCATCAAAGTAGCCCTCAGCTATTCTTTTCGGGAAGATTTCACAGAGAGTTAGTATGAATTTAGTATACCAGTGTGTGGTAATTACATGACGGACAGGATTGTGCTACGAACGTAACTTCTTTGGGTGAAAATTGAATCGGTTGGTTGTGGTCGATTTCCTCTTGCATATGTTTCAATGTTCTTCGTGCGTTATTTTATGAATGCAGTGTTGTATGCAGTCTCCCAATCTTGGCTCCATATTTGATGTGTTCCGTAAGATTACAATCTCACATTTTCATAATCCCAAATAAGGCACCAGCTTAGTTATGAATCGAGTTTAATATGCTGAAATTTCAATGATCAATGTTAAAATAAATTTCCAAATATAAACTGATGTGTTTCTTTTTATTTAAAATCTCTTTTTATATATATATCACAGGTTGTCGTATGGCTATTAAAAGATTATAATTAATGTTAGTCTGATTGGGAATTTGGTAAGCTAGGCTGGATACCTGGTGAAACAGTTGCGCAGTAACGCAAGGTTAACTTCTCCAGACAGCTCACAGCTTTTAAACCGCTTTTATTGTCCATCAGCACCGCTTTCATAGCAAATTTAATCAACAACGTTCCAAAGTTTCTTGCAAACTTGAACATTTAAAATTTGCATTTGACTTGAAAATGCAACGAATACAAATCGGTGCCTCTAAACTATCAATCATTGCTTTTGGAGTCCTGGCTTTATAATTATCGACACAGTCACAATAAAAGTGAATAGAAATGGATTACGAATGCACGCTTTTCATAGCACATACTTTTCTTCTCAGTTATTCGAAGTGTATAAACAAAAAGGAATTACTGTACTGAGGCCGGAAGCTTCATATTTTGATGTCGTATTACTGTATCGAGTACGCCTTTAAGACCAGAAAAACGGTTGAAGTTGCGTTCCTTATGCTGTGTTGTTCACTAAAACAGTATAACATTTACTATATAAAATAAATATCACTTGCACACACAGATATAACGAACAAGAAGTAATTGTAAACACTCGTCTGATAATTATGTCCATTATAATTATCCGGGCTGTTATGCCGTGGTTGGTTGATGAATTCTGTGTCGATTCCCAACGTTTCGTGCCGGCTGTGGTGGCCGAGCGGTTATAGGCGCTACAGTCTGGAACCGCGCGACCGCTACGGTCGCAGGTTCTAATCCTGCCTCGGGCATGGATGTGTGTGATGTCCTTAGGTTAGATAGGTTTAAGTAGTTCTAAGTTCTAGGGGACTGATGACCTCAGATGTTAAGTCCCATAGTTCTCAGAGCCATTTCAACCATTTTGAACCAACGTTTCGTCTCCGACTGCGGGAGACATCTTCAAGGGGGTCTGTAGCTCGATGGAAGGTCCAACACACCCACTGGCTCGCTACTGACTGCCGCTAAATTTCGTGTCCGCGCTCCCACGCCGCGGCGTGACGTCACGTGTTTTGAAAACGTCAGTGCAATTGGCCGCTGTCCGTCGCCGTCGATCGCCGTTGCCATCATCCAGTAGTGGACGGGTGGTACACATCTTCTTTAACACCGGCATCCATATACCGTTTAATTTCACGCCCTCCTCCTTTCGGTTGAAATTATTTGGGTGTTTAGCGATTTCGATTGTCTCCCTGTAGAGCCTTTCGTAATATCCGCTTGTGGCCGCTAGTACTTGCGTCTCCTCGAAACGAATATTGTGGTACCCTGGCTGAAAAGCATGCTCCACAACAGCTGATCGTTCCGTTTCTCCTCTTCTACAATTTCCCTTGTGCTTTTCCAAACTTTAAGAAGCCGTTCTTTTAGTGGTACCCTCATAAACATCACGACAGCTGCATGGGATCCTATACACTCCAGCTTTTTCCAATGGTCTGCGAGCGTCCTTGGCAGGCTTAAGGTATTCCTGTATCTTCCTAGTGGGCTTGTAAATTACGGTAATATTCCGCTTCGTCAAGATCCTCCCTATTCTTTCCGTTACATTTTTAACAAACGGCAGGAAAACCTTAGATTTTGCAGTAGCCTGTACGTCAGTATAATTTCTGCGTGGCTGCCTCAACGCACGTTTATTTCGGCGGACGAATATCCGTTCTTCATTAGTGCATTGTGGAGATGTTCCATCTCAGCGTCGAGCAACTCTGGTTCACAAATGTTTCTAGCTCTGTCCGCTAACGTCTTGATACCACCCCGCTTCTGTTCAGGGCGGTGGTTCGAATCCCGGTGCAAATAACGGTCCGTGTGCGTGGGTTTGCGGTATACTGAGTGGCCCAAACTACCATTTTCGTTTCTAAAAACAAGCACATCGAGGAAATGTAATTTGCCGTCTACCTCCTCCTCCATTGTAAACTGAATTCTCGTGTTTATACTGTTCAGATGTTCATGGAACCGGCTTATTTCCTCCCTACCATGTCTCCACAGCACAAACGTGTCATCCACATATCGGAACCAAACATTTGGTTTTTTGCTGGCAGTACCTAAGGCCTGTTCTTCGAATTTCTCCATAAAGAAGTTTGCAATTACGGGACTTAGGGGGCTTCCCATAGCCACGCCATCTGTTTGCTCATAAAACTGTTAATTCCACTTGAAACACGTGGTCGTCAAACAACACTTAAACAGTTCTGAAATGTCGGCAGGAAAACTTCGATCCAGCTGTTCCAATACATCATTAAGTGGAACCATGGTAAACAGCGATACCAATATGTCCTCCGGCTGGACCACTATGCCATTCAATCTGCTGATGAAATGTGTCGAATTCTTTATATAAGAGTCCGAACGGCCCACATGTGGTTTTAACAGCGTAGTCAAAAACTTCGCTAACGAGTAGGTGGGCGAACCAATGGCACTTAGTATCGCTCTTAACGGCACATTTACTTTATGAATTTTGGGCAATCCATAAAGCCTCGGTGGTACGGCAACCGAATTGCAGAGACCTTTCTGTACTCTCTCTTCAATGGAGGACTTTTTTATTAACCGCGATACAGTTCTGAGAACGTTGTTAGTGGCTTCCTTAGTCAGCTTCCTATATGCTTGCGGATCCAGTAGATCAGTAATTTTACTCTGATAGTGGGCCACATCCATAACCACCGTTGCGCTTCCTTTGTCAGCTGGGAGAACAAAAATACTATCGTCGTCATTCAGGAGGTTTAAAGCTCTTCTCTGACTCACAGTTATATTAATTTCGGCGGTTTTGCATTGTCTAATATTCTCACTGTTTCTATACGGATTTCTTCAGCTGTTACAGAATCCACACTGCGAATTCCTGCTTCTACACTGGCTATAATTTCTTCCGTGGGCACAAAACGCGGACTAACAGCAAAATTTCCTCCCTTGGCAAGCACAGATGTCTCATCATCAGATAACGAACGTTTGGACAAATTGATAACGGTCCGGGAAACGTCTAAATGTCGAACAGTCTGATTAGGTAGCAAATTATCATACTTCTTCTTCTGTCTACTAGACGTTGTCAACATACGCTTCCCCATGGTATCATGCAGTAGTCTATCAATTTGATCCCAGTCACCGCTGCACAGTTTATTACTGATCGTATATGGAGAGACATTAACTTACAGTTTGTGCTTGGCAAGTCCCGTGGGGTCTGCTGAATGCGCTCTCGTAGTAAGGCCTCCTCAGTCCGTTTGAAAATGCGTTGTGCCTTCCCGAATAGAACAGTCACTTTATCTTCAGAAACTTTGGTATAACGCCGACGGCTCTGCGACGAGACAGTAATGTGAGGGAACATAAAAGCTGCACTCTCTTCTTCTGGAATCCTTCCAGGCGTCGCACTTCTCTTGACATCTCCTCCCCGTAGAGGCGTCTGTTACTAAAATGTAGACTTTCACGTCCGGAAATATCATGTCCATTATAATTATCCGGGCTGTTATGCCGTGGTCGGTTGATGAATTCTGTGTCGACTCCCAACGTTTCGTCTTCGACTGCGGGAGACATCTTCAAGGGGGTCCGTAGCTCGATGGAAGGTCCAACACACCCACTGGCTCGCTACTGACTGCCGCTAAATTTCGTGTCCGCGCTCCCACGCCGCGGCGTGACGTCACGTGTTTTGAAAACGTCAGTGCAATTGGCCGCTGTCCGTCGCCGTCGATCGCCGTTGCCATCATCCAGTAGTGGACGGGTGGTACACATCTTCTTTAACACCGGCATCCATATACCGTTTAATTTCACGCCCTCCTCCTTTCGGTTGAAATTATTTGGGTGTTTAGCGATTTCGATTGTCTCCCTGTAGAGCCTTTCGTAATATCCGCTTGTGGCCGCTAGTACTTGCGTCTCCTCGAAACGAATATTGTGGTACCCTGGCTGAAAAGCATGCTCCACAACAGCTGATCGTTCCGTTTCTCCTCTTCTACAATTTCCCTTGTGCTTTTCCAAACTTTAAGAAGCCGTTCTTTTAGTGGTACCCTCATAAACATCACGACAGCTGCATGGGATCCTATACACTCCAGCTTTTTCCAATGGTCTGCGAGCGTCCTTGGCAGGCTTAAGGTATTCCTGTATCTTCCTAGTGGGCTTGTAAATTACGGTAATATTCCGCTTCGTCAAGATCCTCCCTATTCTTTCCGTTACATTTTTAACAAACGGCAGGAAAACCTTAGATTTTGCAGTAGCCTGTACGTCAGTATAATTTCTGCGTGGCTGCCTCAACGCACGTTTATTTCGGCGGACGAATATCCGTTCTTCATTAGTGCATTGTGGAGATGTTCCATCTCAGCGTCGAGCAACTCTGGTTCACAAATGTTTCTAGCTCTGTCCGCTAACGTCTTGATACCACCCCGCTTCTGTTCAGGGCGGTGGTTCGAATCCCGGTGCAAATAACGGTCCGTGTGCGTGGGTTTGCGGTATACTGAGTGGCCCAAACTACCATTTTCGTTTCTAAAAACAAGCACATCGAGGAAATGTAATTTGCCGTCTACCTCCTCCTCCATTGTAAACTGAATTCTCGTGTTTATACTGTTCAGATGTTCATGGAACCGACTTATTTCCTCCCTACCATGTCTCCACAGCACAAACGTGTCATCCACATATCGGAACCAAACATTTGGTTTTTTGCTGGCAGTACCTAAGGCCTGTTCTTCGAATTTCTCCATAAAGAAGTTTGCAATTACGGGACTTAGGGGGCTTCCCATAGCCACGCCATCTGTTTGCTCATAAAACTGTTAATTCCACTTGAAACACGTGGTCGTCAAACAACACTTAAACAGTTCTGAAATGTCGGCAGGAAAACTTCGATCCAGCTGTTCCAATACATCATTAAGTGGAACCATGGTAAACAGCGATACCAATATGTCCTCCGGCTGGACCACTATGCCATTCAATCTGCTGATGAAATGTGTCGAATTCTTTATATAAGAGTCCGAACGGCCCACATGTGGTTTTAACAGCGTAGTCAAAAACTTCGCTAACGAGTAGGTGGGCGAACCAATGGCACTTAGTATCGCTCTTAACGGCACATTTACTTTATGAATTTTGGGCAATCCATAAAGCCTCGGTGGTACGGCAACCGAATTGCAGAGACCTTTCTGTACTCTCTCTTCAATGGAGGACTTTTTTATTAACCGCGATACAGTTCTGAGAACGTTGTTAGTGGCTTCCTTAGTCAGCTTCCTATATGCTTGCGGATCCAGTAGATCAGTAATTTTACTCTGATAGTGGGCCACATCCATAACCACCGTTGCGCTTCCTTTGTCAGCTGGGAGAACAAAAATACTATCGTCGTCATTCAGGAGGTTTAAAGCTCTTCTCTGACTCACAGTTATATTAATTTCGGCGGTTTTGCATTGTCTAATATTCTCACTGTTTCTATACGGATTTCTTCAGCTGTTACAGAATCCACACTGCGAATTCCTGCTTCTACACTGGCTATAATTTCTTCCGTGGGCACAAAACGCGGACTAACAGCAAAATTTCCTCCCTTGGCAAGCACAGATGTCTCATCATCAGATAACGAACGTTTGGACAAATTGATAACGGTCCGGGAAACGTCTAAATGTCGAACAGTCTGATTAGGTAGCAAATTATCATACTTCTTCTTCTGTCTACTAGACGTTGTCAACATACGCTTCCCCATGGTATCATGCAGTAGTCTATCAATTTGATCCCAGTCACCGCTGCACAGTTTATTACTGATCGTAATATGGAGAGACATTAACTTACAGTTTGTGCTTGGCAAGTCCCGTGGGGTCTGCTGAATGCGCTCTCGTAGTAAGGCCTCCTCAGTCCGTTTGAAAATGCGTTGTGCCTTCCCGAATAGAACAGTCACTTTATCTTCAGAAACTTTGGTATAACGCCGACGGCTCTGCGACGAGACAGTAATGTGAGGGAACATAAAAGCTGCACTCTCTTCTTCTGGAATCCTTCCAGGCGTCGCACTTCTCTTGACATCTCCTCCCCGTAGAGGCGTCTGTTACTAAAATGTAGACTTTCACGTCCGGAAATATCATGTCCATTATAATTATCCGGGCTGTTATGCCGTGGTCGGTTGATGAATTCTGTGTCGACTCCCAACGTTTCGTCTTCGACTGCGGGAGACATCTTCAAGGGGGTCCGTAGCTCGATGGAAGGTCCAACACACCCACTGGCTCGCTACTGACTGCCGCTAAATTTCGTGTCCGCGCTCCCACGCCGCAGCGTGACGTCACATGTTTTGAAAACGTCAGTGCAATTGGCCGCTGTACGTCGCCGTCGATCTCCGTTGCCATCACCCAGTAGTGGACGGGTGGTACACATCTTCTTTAACACCGGCATCCATATACCGTTTAATTTCACGCCCTCCTCCTTTCGGTTGAAATTATTTGGGTGTTTAGCGATTTCGATTGCCTCCCTGTAGAGCCTTTCGTAATATCCGCTTGTGGCCGCTAGTACTTGCGTCTCCTCGAAACGAATATTGTGGTTCCCTGCCTGGAAAGCATGCTCCACAACAGCTGATCGTTCCGTTTCTCCTCTTCTACAATTTCCCTTGTGCTCTTCCAAACGTTTAGAATCTGTTCTTTTAGGGCGAGCCAGTGGGTGTGTTGGACCTTCCATCGAGCTACGGACCCCCTTGAAGATGTCTCCCGCAGTCGGAGACGAAACGTTGGGCATCGACGTAGAATTCATCAACCGACCACGGCATAACAGCCCGGATAATTATAATGGACATGATATTTCCGGCCGTGAAAGTCTACATTTTAGTATCGTCTGATAATGTTTTGGGGGATCCAATATGGAGGCAGGCCCCGCCCACTGGCTTCAAAACAACTTACAGCCTAAGTCTGTTGCGCCATCTCCCCTTATTCTACCTCCATGGGGGCAGCCCTCTATGCCGTTGTCCAAGCCGCGTTGTACTGTGTACTCGGGCACAGAGTAACAAATACAGAGAATAAGCCCTCCCCTAAACCACTGTCCCGGGGGTGTGCTCGTAGTTCCGTTAGACGACAGTAGACGTCACGCGAGTCGCCCGCTTAGTTCCGAGGGATCACACTAGAGGCACTTTGGCAATGGCCTCCCTGACGTCAAGGGTAGCGTGGTGGGATGACAGAGGGGAGGGACCGAGAGAGCATAGTTGTCATCTGTGTAGGCAGCAACAAGGTTATTACATGGAAGATTTGGGCCAAACCGTTCGGCAGCGACCGCTTCCGCGTGACGTCACTGTCGAGAAGAGACTATTTTTCACGTTCCGTCATGGCAGTATTCCGCTTAAGCCACCATTAATTTACGAAACTGAAGGACGATGTAATGAGATATGAGTTCAATTGAAGCTTACCCACAGGGACTTAACGTTACTGCTTCCTAAAGCATTGAAACTCTCATATTGTCTTTCTAGTAATGACAGATGTATAACTACGTATTATGGACCGTCTTGACACATACATTCTATTATTCAACATTTTCTAGAAGATACGTTATAACATGGCATCCTTCAGTCGTTATTAAGTATTACACTTTTTTAATAGTAGAGGAAACGCAACAATCATTAGAGCTTTCAGTTTCTAAACGCAATTTAGACAATCTTTGTCTGTGACTCGGGACCTGTTACCTCTGACCCCACGACAGCCCGCAGTTCCATCCAGCAGGCTGCACCCCGCCAGTACTGACTTCCCAGCAGTTTGGCCGCCTGGGCAGATAGTTTAGGACAACGCAGTGCTCTACGACACCGGTCATCCAGACTACACAGGGAATAAACTGACGGACGAAATGTGGAAGAAGATTCCAGAGGACAGCGTGCCTCACACGCGTCTTGTAGCCAAACTGCGTGCTTTTGGTCTCAGTTACGTGGCTGGACTCGTGATTTCCGGTGAGAGAGGTCACAGTTTGTAGTAATTGACGGAAAGTCATCGAGTAAGAAGTGATTTCTGGCGTTCCTCGAGGTAGTGTTACAGGGCCTCTATTACTCCTTATCGATATAAACGAATTAGGAAACAATCTGAGCAGCCGTCTCAGGCTGCTTGCATATGATGCTGTTGTTTATTGTCTAGTAAAGTCATCAGAAGAGCAAAGCCAGTTCCTAAACGATTTAGATAAGGTATCTGTACGGTGCGAAAATTGGCAATTGCTCCTAAATAATGGAAAATGTGAGGTCATTCACATGAGTGCTAAAAGGAATCCGTTAAACTTCGGTTACACGATAAATCCGTCAAATCTAAAGGCCGTAAATTCAACTAAAAACCTAGGAATTAGTCACGAACAACTTAAATTGGAAAGAATACATAGAAAATTTAGGGAAGGCGAAACAATGACAGCGTTTTATTGGCAGGACACGGAGAACAGTGGATCCCAACCTTTCTCAGATCTTTACGCCTTAGTGCCATCAAATATTAGCTAGTACCCCTCACCTACCCGTCTCTCATCTACATTAGAGCCTAACTAAACTTTACAATTAAAAATAAGTTTATTTGAACTCTTTGAATGTTAAAACGATGAAAGATAAGTGTTACTAGTACCTCGTTTTTGTAAGTGTTATATTATCTACGAACTAGTAAGTCAATGAGTCATATGTATTGCTTATTTCTTATAAACTTTTTTTGTATAGAGACTGATGAAGCAATTCTCGGTGCATCACAAATTCTACCTACAACCCTCACTCAAAAAAGAAAGCTAACTGTCTACACTGACGTGAGAATAGACACCACTTCTCTCCCACCGACATTTGTTTCACGCGCGCAATGCATTACCATTTAAAATGAACCAACCAAAAATATGTGCGCTACACTTAATGTTTGTAATCACTTCACTGCTGCAGTCCTTACTTCAGAAATGCTAGAACTTGGAAGACTTCACGTTGCTAGTGCTTTGTGTCTGACCACTATCAATAATAATAATAAGAAGAATAATCCTGTGTGGACCCTACTGCAGGCTAGTAGCCATTGCATCGTTATTGTTGTGCTGTCAAGTAGTTCGTTTATTGTTGCTAAATGAATAATAATACAGTTTCTGGTCTATTGTGGAAATCACCTGCAACTCGGAAAAGATATTTTCCTGAGATATTTTAACACACGTGGTATATATATCTCAATTTCGCTGTTATAGATGCGTAGTAGAAAGTTCAATAGATGTGTGTAATGGGTGGACTTGTGAGGAAGATGTTCATACATTCGTTTCACAAGCTGTAACCTGCACCACATTGTCTCCCCCGGTAATACTAGTATTTGAAATTTAAAGAAAATGTAATTATTGGTAACATATGCAATCAGTAATAGTCTTCCGAAATAGCGATCATTTAAAAATAATATAGTTTCGTGACAAAAACACAATGAGTCTTTTTGTCTTCACCTCTCAGAAAATGACAATAACCCCAGGTTGGCAACCACTGACTTAGAAGACGCGACAGTTTTGCTAGAGAGACTGCATACGCTACGCTTGCCCGTTCGTTTTTGGAGTATTGTTGCGCGGTGTGTGATCCTTACCAGGTTGGATTAACTGAGTCCATCGAGAAAGTTCAAAGAAGGACAGCACGTTTTGTACTATGGAGAAATAGGTGAGAGAGTGTCACGAACATGATACGGAATTTGGGGTGACATCATTACAACAAAGGCGTTTCTCGTTGCGGCGAGATCTTCTCATGAAATGTCAATCACTAACTTTCTCCTCAGAATGTGAAAATATGTTGTTGGCGCCGAGAAACGAACATCGTAATAAAAATGATGGAAACTAGAGCTCGTACGGGAAGTTATAGCTGTTCGTTTTTTCCGCGCCCTGTTCGAGAGTGCAATAACAGCAAATTAAGTGAAGGTGGTTCGATGAGTCCTCCGCCAGGCAGGTACGTGTGAATTGCAGAGTAGCCATGTAGATGTAGGGTAGTACAGCAATTGTAAGTATGATTTATTATTTGATTTATTTATGTTGTATGCCTCTTCGCGACAGACATTATCATCATTGGCGGAAGTTGTTCTCCTTATTATTGGCCTCTTTCTTAAGGTTCCAATATTTATTCACAATAGTAGATTATCACACCTACAGTATACTGAAGCGACCGCACACCATCAATAACAGTTATAAAAATTGTCAGTTAACAATGCGGTTTCTCAAGGTTAAAATGCCGAACACTTACAAGAAAGCAAGTGCTGCAATTAAATTAGTTTACGCAAGCAACAGAAAACAGTGAAAAAGAGAAAATGGGCCCGAGAATGGTTGGAAAAAAAAGGATGGCTGGTCACGTGTTAATTTACTGACAGATCGGAACCACGGACCCGGAAGATTTCATAAATTATTTTCCACTGAGTTCAAATGTGTTTGAAAATCTTATGGGACTTAACTGCCAAGGTCATCAGTCCCTAAGCTTACACATTACTTAATCTAAATTACCCTAAGGACAAACACACACACCCATGCCCGAGGGAGGACTCGAACCTCCGCCGGGATCAGCCGCTTTCCATTGAGTCCTGCATCTTACAGCAAGGTATTAATGTTGATACGAGATAAAGCAGAGAAAGAAAATATACAACAGGGAACAAAATAGGTCTATGAGAGAGGTAATCGGTGTCAGTGAGTGATGAGAAGTAACTTTGAGATTTCTGGTGACAGGAAGGTCTTCCGATTGCTCCAAGTTTTGTTCTGTAATAGCAGCAGCAAATGGAATTAGGAAACTGAAGCAGTTATATCTGCTTGGTAAGGATATGTTTAGGGAATTTAAGTAAATCATTTTTTTGCGGTTTGTATGGTGACAATTTGGTGAAACTGGCATGCATTTCGCACCTCTTATTAGATTTATGACGTATTTTTTCGAAGTAGAAGCAGTTTTTCTAGACTGCTAAGTAATGTAGCGACCTATACTATACTTTAAAATTAATAAAGTAAGCAGTGTTATAGAGAATCCTCCATTGACAATCCGAAAATGCTACATACCATAATTACCCTCACATTGGTCTATTAAAATTGTTTTGAGTTAAAAGGATACTTGAAAGAAATGAATCAGTGGTATGATGTACACAAAGACGAATTGAAAACATATAACAGTGCACACTAACGCCATACGGTTGGTTCATGAAGCTCTGTCAATATCTGAATGAAGAACATACTCAAACCGTCGATATTTGACCTCACGCTTTCAGTACTGTATGTATTGGCAATACTAAGAACAATTTGAGAGCCATAAATACTAATCATGAGTACTTCTAAAACTAACAATATATTAATAGAGGCTTCAGATGGTCAATATATTGATGATTTGACAATATTATTGAACGTGTAGCGGCACTAGCTAGCAATCACGGCATTTCCCCGGGTATTCATTCTGTCAATTTTCTATTACAAACAAAAACAAAAAAATATCGAAATAACACCTTTGAAATTATGTATGAACAGTCGTACAGAGAAATATACATAGCGTACATACGTGTTGACACATGTGAAAATTATCGAATTATCAGTTTAATAAGTCATGGCTGCAAAATACTAAGGCGAATTCTTTACAGACGAATGGAAAAACTGGTAGAAGCCGAACTCGGGGAAGATCAGTTTGGATTCCGTAGAAATGTTGGAGCACGAGAGGCAATACTGACCCTACGACTTATCTTAGAAAATAGATTAAGGAAACGCAAACCTACGTTTCGAGCATTTGTAGACATAGAGAAAGTTTTTGACAACCTTGACGGGAATACTCTCCTTCAAATTCTGAAGGTGGCAGCGGTAAAATACAGGGAGCGAAAGGCTATTTACAATTTGTACAGAAAGCAGATGGTAGTTATAAGAGTCGAGGGACACGAAAGGGAAGCAGTGGTTGGGAAGGGAGTGAGGCAGGGTTGTAGCCTCTCCCCATTGTTATTCAATCTGTATATTGAGCAAGCAGTAAAGGAAACAAAAGAAAAATTTGGAGTAGGTATTAAAATCCATGGAGAAGAAATAAAAACTTTGAGGCCAGAATGAGATTTTCACTCTGCAGCGGAGTGTGCGCTGATATGAAACTTCCTGGCAGATTAAAACTGTGTGCCCGACCGAGACTCGAACTCGGGACCTTTGCCTTTCGCGGGCAAGTGCTCTACCATCTGAGCTACCGAAGCACGACTCACGCCCGGTCTCACAGCTTCACTTCTGCCAGTATCTCGTCTCCTACCTTCCAAACTTTACAGAAGCTCTTCTGCGAACCTTGCTGTGAGACCGGGCGTGAGTCGTGCTTCGGTAGCTCAGATGGTAGAGCACTTGCCCGCGAAAGGCAAAGGTCCCGAGTTCGAGTCTCGGTCGGGCACACAGTTTTAATCTGCCAGGAAGTTTCATATCAGCGCACACTCCGCTGCAGAGTGAAAATCTCATTCTGGAAACATCCCCCAGGCTGTGGCTAAGCCATGTCTCCGCAATATCCTTTCTTTCTGGAGTGCTAGTTCTGCAAGGTTCGCAGAAGAGCTTCTGTAAAGTTTGGAAGGTAGGAGACGAGATACTGGCAGAAGTGAAGCTGTGAGACCGGGCGTGAGTCGTGCTTCGGTAGCTCAGATGGTAGAGCACTTGCCCGCGAAAGGCAAAGGTCCCGAGTTCGAGTCTCGGTCGGGCACACCGTTTTAATCTGCCAGGAAGTTTCATATCAGCGCACACTCCGCTGCAGAGTGAAAATCTCATTCTGGAAACATCCCCCAGGCTGTGGCTAAGCCATGTCTCCGCAATATCCTTTCTTTCAGGAGTGCTAGTTCTGCAAGGTTCGCAGAAGAGCTTCTGTAAAGTTTGGAAGGTAGGAGACGAGATACTGGCAGAAGTGAAGCTGTGAGACCGGGCGTGAGTCGTGCTTCGGTAGCTCAGATGGTAGAGCACTTGCCCGCGAAAGGCAAAGGTCCCGAGTTCGAGTCTCGGTCGGGCACACAGTTTTAATCTGCCAGGAAGTTTCAAAAACTTTGAGGTTCGCCGATGACATTGTAATTCTGTCAGAGACAGAAAGGACTTGGAAGAGCAGTTGAACGGAATGGACAGTGTCTTGAAAGGAGGATATAAGAAGAACATCAACAAAAGCAAAACGAGGATAATGAAATGTAGTCGAATTAAGTCGGGTGATGCTGAGGGAATTAGATTAGAAAATGAGACACTTAAAGTAGTAAAGGAGTTTTGCTATTTGGGGAGCAAAATAACTGATGATGGTCAAAGTAGAGAGGATATAAAAAGTAGACTGGCAATGGCAAGGAAAGCGTATCTGAAGAAGAGAAATTTGTTGACATCGAGTATAGATTTAAGTGTCAGGAAGTCGTTTCTGAAAGTATTTGTATGTAGTGTAGCCATGTATGGAAGGGAAACATGGACGATAAATAGTTTGGACAAGAAGAGAATAGAAGCTTTGGAAATGTGGCGCTACAGAAGAATGCTGAAGATTAGACGGGTAGATCACATAACTAATGAGGAGATATTGAATGGAATTGGGGAGAAGAGGAGTTTGAGGCACAACTTGACTAGCAGAAGGGATCGGTTGGTAGGACATATTCTGATGCATCAAGGGACCACCAATTTAGTAATAGAGGCCAGCGTGGAGGGTAAAAATCGTAGAGGGAGACCAAGAGATGAATACACTCATCAGATTCAGAAGGATGTAGGCTGCAGTAGGTACTGGGAGATGAAGAATCTTGCGCAGGATAGAGTAGGATGGAGAGCTGCATCAAACCAGTCTCAGGACTGAAGACCACAACAGGAACAACATACGTGTGAGTGTGGTTTCCCAGACTGTTTCTGTAGGCAGAGCGCAGCTGCTTACAAAGCGCTGCCACGTGTCAGGAATCTCCCTAAGTTGACTCGACTGTAGTAAAGACTAAATGTACTAAAATTTCATACATGGTACGGCCTTCTTCACTCGGCTCACTTTTTACGACGTCATATCTCCTGAAATGTGATACGTAGGTGGTTCTTACCCCCACGTTGATTCTTGCCTGACTGTAAGGGATAACTGTACCAAGTCTGGTTGAAATGGGTTTAGGAAGAGATGTGTGAAAAACACACACACACACACACACACACACACACACACACACACACACACACACACACGCACGCGCGAGCGCGCGCGCGCGAGCGCAGCCCCCCCCCCCCCTCCCACACACCCTACACACGCATCCATTTATACAATATGTATGTCTACTGCAATTAAACAGAAGCTTCGGATGATTTATAACACTCGTTAACTCTTTGTCTCGCCAGAAAAGCTTCACGAGTGCTTCTGCACCTACTTAGAGCAGGCAATAGAAGCTGGTTAGTACTCAGTGGTCCCATGCCCTTCTCTTCGGCAAGGTCACTTAATGTTTTCAGTCCTCAAGTAATTATGCAATACACATGTATCGGTCACAATTCTATCTACAGTCTCCAGTTTTCACTCAAAAGGCCGTTTAAACACGCGAAATCTGGAGCTCAGTATGCCAAATGCACACTCTACAGTTTGACGAACACGAGAAACTCTGTACTTAAAAATTTTATTTTTGTCGGTAGCAGTAACTCTGCATCTGGGATAGGGTCGCATTAAGCTTTTTAATAACGGAAATGCTTCATCACCTATGAAAACAAAGTGGGCTCTATTTTGTTGTCCAGGAATCTATTTAGTTCCTGTAGTAGACATTCTTCCAAACACTGACTCTGTAAAAATATTTGCATCACTAAATCTGCCAACTGAACCGACGTCTACAGAAGTAAATCTATAACAAGTGTCGGCTATAGCTATGAACACTATGTCGTCCGACGACACCACAATGGTGTCATGCGCGATATAGCGGTCAACGGCCGCAGTGGTGTCGCCTGCATAGTATCGCTCAGTGGCCGGTGACAGCACTTTTGTATCTTTTGCATTCTGTTGGTGTTTTGTTTAGGTAACAATAAGTTACACACGTCAACAAGTTTTTTTTTTTTTTGTTTTTATAAGTATTTGTGCCCTTTCATCATGGCGGACGAAAGAGACAATACGATTATTTACGATGAATGCGCGGATGTCTTATCTGACGTTCCGGAGGCCTTGGGCGATTGATGAGAAGACATTGGATATCAAAAAAATGAAAGTGAAGCAGAATCGTGGGATAGTGAAATACGTGCAAGAAGAATTCGGTAAACGCTACGGTTCTGCTGAATCAGACGAAAAAGGCAGTGCACAATGGTCAGACTGATTTACCGAGGACCAATAATAAATTTGAAGGATCCCCGGGTCCAAACATATTTCCCAAAGATACACAGAGCGTCGAGGATATCGTACAATTATATACTGTGAACGATCTATTTGAATATATTAGCAACGAAACCAACAAGTACTACAGTCAAAAATGCAATACGAGGAAACTCGATTTTTAAAATGCCAATTTTGTCGACGTTACGGGACCCGAACTTAGAAAATGGTTTGGGCTTGCTATCCTTATGGGAATTGTAAAAAAGCAAGGATCGATATTTATTAATCAACGAATCCGTTGATAGACATACCGATATTTCGCAAAACGATGTCCCGCAACCGATTCAGACGAATATTATCATTTTTACATTTTCCAACAGCAACAATAAACCGGATAATGCCAACCGGCTTGTCAAAGCGCAATTCGCAATTGATTATTTTTGCAAAAAGGTTAAAGAAACGTTTAATCTAAGTCAAAACGTCTCAATTGATGAAGGAGTGATACCGTGGCGTGCGCAATTAAATTTTAAAGTTTACAATCCGTCGAAAATGACGAAATGCGGTATACTCATTCGGATGCTGTGTGATTTGATTACGGGATACATTTCCTCAATCAAGATATATTCCGGCGTTTGACAGTATTTAGCAAAAACAGTGACGGAACTATTGAAACCTTCTGATGGAAAGTGGCAGTACCTGTGCATGGATAATTATTATAACAGTGTACAACTTGCAGAGAAGTCACATGAAAAGAGACTTCGAGTTTGTGGAACGATAAGGCAAAATAGAGGATTTCCGGAAAATTAAAGCGCGCAAAAGTCAATGTGTTTGACGTTTGTCATCAACGGAAAGGTGACAAGCGGCCGGCGACGAGCCAAGTAATCCGAATTAGCGCTGCCGGCGCCAGGAGGATGAATTTGTGCGAGACATGCGGACGGTAAAGTGTTAACACTACAGAATAATGATATTTGTGAGTGAAAAATGAGGAACCAGATAATAGAGGTTTTCGCAAGGTGACATGTTTCTCATCAGCAGCTGCAAGACAGTTGAAAAATAGCCATTTCGTCCTAAAGTCAGAAGCAATATTTTCCCACATAGGTTTTGTAGGCTCAAATAGATAAATGGATTGTAGATGCTACAATGATCTTCCACGCGCGTCATAAACTATCCTTGACACTGTGTTCTCACCCATGTGGTAACTTGCAGCGATGGTTTTAAACGTGCCCTGTCGTTAAATACCTAAAATGAAAATAAAGACAGCAATCTGTTTAGGTGGCATGTCCAACGTAAATACAGCAACAAATACGTTGGAAGAGGAAGACGCAACAACGAGCGTTGCAAATGAAGGCGGAGGGGCACACACAGAAACGAAGCACAGGACGAACAGGGTACACCGTCGCCGAAGAAGCAGAAGAGAAGAGATGTCAATAAAATCATTCTTGCAAATACCTAACAGCGAGAGCTAAGAAAAGAGGCAGTGTATGCGAGAGATCACTGCATTATGGAAACTACGCTTTGCATGGATTTTTGATGACATTGTACTTATCCACAAAATAGATACCTGAGGCCTACCCAGTGTCGGTAAAGAAGAAAGTGTTTCAGATAGTATCTGAAACAGAAGAGGAAATTTGAACAAATCGGTAGTTCCACATCATTCATAGACGTCGTCGCGCAACACAGGAAATACTTCGTTTGATACTTCAATATCTTAGTCTCTTGATATGTAATTTGTAACTGCAACAGAACGTTCGATACAAACATTATTGTTACATATATATATATATATATATATATATATATATATATATATATATATATAAACAAATGAAAATTGTTTCTCCTAACTTTAATAAATATTGAGAGAAAAATATTTCAATTACGTACTTCAAACATAAAGCCTAGTTTTCTTTTCTGGTTATGGGCTCCCGCATGTGACTTGGTTTTCCTTTTATGTCTTTCTCTGTCAATGTGTGAACTTCGAACTGCCGTCTGTTAAGTTGCAAGCTTTCCCTGAGTACTTGATCAGGAACTTTCGTAGACAATACATATTCGCCTTGTGCTATTCGCTTCTGCATGTGCTTGCTTTTCCATAGAGGTCTTCCTCTGTTTTGTATGCACTGTACAGCAAAGCAACGTTCCTGTGTTCCGAATCGGAGTCGAAATCTAACTTGTAAGTGTAACTGCGTAGACAGACTCGCGGTGGACTTGGCAGATGCTGTGTACAGTACCCTGCGAGTGCTGGGCCACTCCTGCCTGTGCTGTTCGGCCACGATAACTTGACGATTTCGCTACTGCTGCCAGGAGCGGAGAAAATCGGCACTACTTGAGATATATTCATTTGTCTCCGAGCGCTGCTAACGTCAAGCTGCAGCTAGTTTCTAAAGTTACGCTTGTGTTCACTACCGAGTAACTTCTGTAAGAACTTGCCGCTCTGTTTACATTAGAACAAAAACTTACTCAAATTTAATTATTCAGGTTACTGTGGATTATTTATTTCAGGAATTCGCGGCAAGGACTTATTACAGAAATGCAGTTATTGTTAAAGACCAGAGCAGTTGCCACAGTTGTTGCATTATTATTGATGAGTAAAAATCGTAACGAAACACAAAAAAATAGAGCGTACATATTGATGTTACCAAGAGACACTATTCAGTTAACTAAAATTGGAGACCTTCACTTAGATTAAAAATTCTGAGGACGTCGTATGCAAATTCCGAACTTCTCTCGTCTAATGTGTAATCAAGCAGTCGATAACAAGAAAGAAAAATGCGGCGCAGTATCTCACCAAGACTGCCTCTTTATTACTCGTCGATTTTTGCAGGCAATTCTTACTACCTTTATAACAAATGTAATGCATTTATGTTTACATTAACATGAAAAACCCAGTTAAAGTTTAAAGACGTCTGTGCTGCCATTCTGCTTTCCCACCTGCTGAAACAAATTCATTGGTAAACTGATTTCGCACTCCCTTGTCTGGTGGTGCCAATTGTGTGTTTAGCGGTACCAGCGGTACATTTGTTTCAGCCCATCTGTCTTTGTGCCGTTCTCCTTTTCGACAAAGACATTTTCGCACCAGTACTCAACACACAACTTTGTAAGTTTAAGAAGAACGAAAAGGTAAATTCGGCTGGTACTTGCAGCAACTAGAACGAATTTTCACCTTGTAGCGGCGTGTGCGCTGATTTCAAACTTCCTGACAAATAAAAACTGTGTGCCGGACCGAGACTCGAACCTAGGAACCCGATCTGGAACACAGTTTTAATTTGTCAGGAAGTCTGATAAAAGAAATTGTTTCCACTGACTTGCGAATTTGTTGAAATTGACGAAACTAGCGGACGTCGACGGGAGGGAGTTTGCAAAAAAAAAAAAAAAAAAAAAAAAATGGTTTAAATGGCTCTGAGCACTATGGAACTTAACTTCTGACGTCATCAGTCCCCTAGAACTTAGAACTACTTAAACCTACCTAACCTAAGGACATCACACACATTCATGCCCGAGACAGGATTCGAACCTGCGACCGTAGCGGTCGCACGGTTCCAGACTGTAGCGCCTAGAACCGCTCGGCCACATCGGCCAGCGGGGGTTTGCAGATATGGTGTTTCGTAATATTCCACCCACTTCTGTGATTGTGGATAATGCGCCATACCACAGTAGTAAGTTCGACAGAATGCCTAATAAATATGATTTCAGGATTACTGTGTTAGAGTGGTTGCAGGACGGGCAAATAGACTGCAGCTTCTCAATGAGGAAGGCTGGACTATTATCCACAATAAAGGAAAACAAACGAGCCATGAATTTGTACGTCGTGGATAAAATGGCTGACAGTAGAGGCCACAACAGTTCGTTTACAGCCCTACAACTGCGAACTAAATCCGATAGAATTACCATAGACCAAAATAAAACCAAATTTCAGGAAAGACAGTGGCACAGGCGACATGGCGAAGAAAATATTACAGAATGTTGTTAATGTTGCTTTAATTTCAGTTACTGCACAATGCCATCCGATCATTTCATTTTTTACTACACAGGACCTTAGTGAAGGAATGTGCAGCAGCTTGAACAAGAGTATTGGACACGAGACGGAATAATAGAAATGGCCATTGATGAAGTAATCATCAATACCACGCCCTCAAGAGATGATAATGATGATTTTGAATCAAACACAAATGACAGTGATCTTTAGTGAACATCATTTTGACAGTTCGTCCAAACACAATTAAGTACACTTTGTAAGCCTTACTGTTGTGCTGCGCTCAATAAGTGTAGTGCTCAAACAGATTCCAAAAATCAGGTTTAGAGTTTCGAGTCATAGTGTCGTAAGTTTTATGTTCACCTAATTTTATTTTTCATAGTTTCAGATACATAAATAACACACAACTTGCAGGCAAAACTCTCGAGCATGAATATATCAACAAATTAGGTTATTTACGATCCAACTGTCACTTCAGCGAGCAATATTTCGGCGAGCGCCGCCTCCGATTTCGTGTCAAGCGCAAAACGCGGGCAGTGGCGCAGCACAGCTGCAAGCGGCCGACGCTGCCTCCCCCACCGCTCCTCACCGCCCGGCCGTTCAAGACAGCCACCACGCCAATCGTCAAGTACATTACTAGGCCGGCAATAGAGTATACAGTACCGTTTAGAATCGCAATAGGGAGGCGAGCGCTAAGGAAGTGTAAACAGCTGCTTATTTACTGATAAAACATCAGTGGAAACTGAGGATAAACTGGTATAACTACATTGTTGTTGTTGTGGTCATCAGTCCTGAGACTGGTTAGATGCAGCTCTTCAGATTCAGAAGGATGTAGGTTGCAGTAGGTACTGGGAGATGAAGAATCTTGCACAGGACAGAGTAGCATGTTTAGTGTATTCATTTCTTGGTCTCCCTCTACGAGTTTTACCCCCCACGCTGCCCTCCAATACTAAATTGGTGATCCCTTGATGCTTCAGAACATCCAACCGATCCCTTCTTCTTGTCAAGTTGTGCCACAAACTCCTCTTCTTCCCTATTCTATTCAATACCTCCACATTAGTTACGTAATCTACCCGTCTAATCTTCAGCATTCTTCTGTAGCACCACATTTCGAAACCTTCTATTCTCTTCCTGTCAAAAGTATTTATTTTCCATGTTTCACTTCCATACATGGCTACACTCCATACAAATACTTTAAGAAATGACTTCCTGACATTTAAATCTATACTCGATGTTAACAAATTTTTCTTCTTCAGAAATGCTTTCCTTGCCATTGCCAGTCTACATTTTATATCCTCTCTACTTCGACCATCATCAGTTATTTTGGTCCCCAAATAGCAAAACTCATTTACTACTGTAAGTGTCTCATTTCCTAATCTAATTCCCTCAGCATCATCCGAGTTAATTCGACTACATTCCATGATCCTCATTTTGCTTTTGTTGATGTTCATCTTACATCCTCCTTTCAAGACACTGTCCAACTCGTTCAACTGCTCTTCCAAGTCCTTTGCTGTCTCTGACGCAATTATAATGTCATCGGCGAACCTCAGAGTTTTTATTTCTTCTCCATGGATTTTAATATCTACTCCGAATTTTTCTTTTGTTTCCTTTACTGCTTGCTCAATATACAGATTGAATAACATCGGGGAGAGGCTACAACCCTGTCTCACTCCCTTCCCAACCACTACTTCCCTTTCATGCCCCTCGACTCTTATAACCGCCATCTGCTTTCTGTACAAATTGTAAATAGCCTTTCCCTCACTGTATTTTACCCCTGCCACCATTAGTATGGAAGTAAAACATGGACGTTAAATAGTTTAGACAAGAAGAGAATAGAAGCTTTCTAAATGTGGTGCTACAGAAGAATGCTGAATATTGGTTGGGTAGATCACATAACTAATGAGAAGATTGAATAGAATTGGGGAGAAGAGGAGTTTGTGGCACAACTAAGCCAGAAGAAGGGATCGGTTGGTAGGACATGTTCTCAGGCATCAAGGGATCACCAATTTAGTTCTGGAGGGCAGCGTGGAGGGTAAAAATCATAGAGGGAGACAAAGAGATGAATACACTAAGCAGATTCAGAAGGATGTAGGCTGCAGTAGGTACTGGGAGATGAAGAAGCTTGCACAGGATAGAGCAGCATGGAGAGCTGCATCAAACCAGTCTCAGGACTGAAGACCACAACAACAACAACAACAACCTTTAGAATTTGAAAGAGAGTATTCCAGTCAACATTGTCAAAAGCTTTCTCTAAGTCTACAAATGCTAGAAACGTTGGTTTGCCTTTCCTTAATCTATTTTCTGATCTTCCCCGAGGTCGGCTACTACCAGCTTTTCCATTTGTCTGTAAAGAATTTGCGTCAGTATTTTGCAGCTGTGACTTATTAAACTGATAGTTCGATAACTTCATTACCTTTAAAAATTTACCATAATGATCAATACATGAGTCGCGTTTGGCTGTAATTTTTTGTACAGCTGACAGAAGATACAACGAAACCAATATGTCTTAATGCTAGCACAACTAGAAACATAGTCCTTATTTTTGCTTTAGAACTGTATGTGAGCCGAAATAATCACTTTACAGTTTTGTCTTAGCTGAAATACCGGCAGTGTTTAAATAATTAATATGTGTTTTAAGAGGTGTATTTTTATTTTTATTTATTTTACTCGTCTAATTCCGTATGACCATATTGAGGAGCAAATCTCCAAAGTCATGGAACGTGCCAGTACACGAAATTAAACATAAAAGTAATAACAGATAAAATAAAATGTTTATGAACCCTAAAAAAGATAAGCCGTAAGTTAATGTAAACGCAATCAACAATGTAACACAGGAATAAGCTTAATTTTACAAGGAACTCCTCGACAGAAGAGAAGGAGGAAACTCTTCAGTTTCGATTTGAAAGCACATGGATTATTATTAAGATCTTTGAATTCTTGTGGTAGATTATTGAAAATGGATGCAGCATTATAGTGCGCACCTTTCTGCACAAGAGTCAAGGAAGTGCGATCCATAGGCAGATTGGATTTCTGCCTAGTATTAACTGAGTGAAAACTGCTAATCCTTGGGAATAAGCTGATATTGTTAACAAGAAACGACAGTAAAGAACATATACAGGGTGAGTCACCTAACATTACCGCTGGGTATATTTCGTAAACCACATCAAATACTGACAAATCGATTCCATAGACCGAACGTGAGGAGAGGGGCTAGTGTAATTGGTTAATACAAACCATAAAAAAATGCACGGAAGTATGTTTTTTAACACAAACCTACGTTTTTTTAAATGGAACCCCGTTAGTTTTGTTAGCACATCTGAACATATAAATAAATACGTAATCAATGCTGTTTGTTGCATTGTAATATGTTAATTACATCCGGAGATATTGTAACCTAAAGTTGACGCTTGAGTACCACTCCTCCGCTGTTTGATCGTGTGTATCGGAGAGCACCGAATTACGTAGGGATCCAGAGGGAACGGTGATGGACCTTAGGTACAGAAGAGACTAGAACAGCACATTACGTCCACATGCTAACTCCTTTTTATTGGTCTTTTTCACTGATGCACATGTACATTACCATGAGGGGTGAGGTACACGTACACACGTGGTTTCCGTTTTCAATTACGGAGTGGAATAGAGTGTGTCCCGACATGTCAGGCCAATAGATGTTCAATGTGGTGGCCATCATTTGCTGCACACAATTGCAATCTCTGGCGTAATGAATGTCGTACACGCCGCAGTACATCTGGTGTAATGTCGCCGCAGGCTGCCACAATACGTTGTTTCATATCCTCTGGAGTTGTAGGCACATCACGGTACACATTCTCCTTTAACGTACCCCTCAGAAAGAAGTCCAGAGGTGTAAGATCAGGAGAACGGGCTGGCCAATTTATGCGTCCTCCACGTCCTATGAAACGCCCGTCGAACATCCTGTCAAGGGTCAGCCTAGTGTTAATTGCGGAATGTGCAGGTGCACCATCATGCTGATACCACATACGTCGACCCGTTTCCAGTGGGACATTTTCGAGCAACCTTGGCAGATTATTCTGTAGAAACGCGATGTATGTTGCAGCTGTTTGGGCCCCTGCAATGAAGTGAGGACCAATGAGGTGGTCGCCAATGATTCCGCACCATACATTTACAGTCCACGGTCGCTGTCGCTCTACCTGTGTGAGCCTGCGAGGATTGTCCACGGACCAGTAATGCATGTTCCGTAGATTCACTGCCCCGTGGTTTGTGAAACCCGCTTCATCGGTAAACAGGTAGAAGTGCAACGCAGTTAATGCCGATTGACAGAATTGCACTCGATGATTAAAGTCATCACCATGTAATTGCTGATGTAGCGACACATGAAACGGGTGAAAGCGGTGATGATGCAGTATGCGCATGACACTACTTTGACTCAGTCCACCGGCTCTCGCAATGTCCCGTGTACTCATGTGTGGGTTCATGGCAACAGCAGCTAACACACCAGCTGCACCCGCTTCTCCTGTGACGGGCCTGTTACGGACCCGTTTGCGTGCTACGACCATACCTGTTGCATACAGTTGGCGGTAGATGTTTTGCAATGTGCGGCACGTTGGATGCTCTCTGTCCGGGTACCGTTCTGCATACACCCTGCAGGCTTCAGCTGCATTTCGTCGACACTCGCCATAGATGAGTATCATCTCCGCCTTTTCAGAGTTCGAATACACCATGGTCACAGTTCCTACAACACTACACTATCACAGACGTCTGGTAACACGGTGTACTACATTTGGTCTGTGTGCGGAGACAAATGCAGAATAACAATAGCAGCAAACGCTAAATGCGGACACTGCCACAGCTAGACCAAACCACAACAGTGCACTACAGTCACACTCGTAAACCCGGTCGTCATCGTAAACATGTCCCTGCAGATGCTGCTCGCCGACCGTGGCCCGTGTTTGTTAGAACACGCAACTGAACGTCGGAGGTTTCAAGTGTCAACTTTAGGTTACAATATCTCCGGGTGTAATTAACATTTTACAATGCAACAAACGGCACTGATTACGTATTTGTTTATATGTTCAGATGTGCTAACAAGATTAAAGTGGTTCCATTTAAAAAAACGTAGGTTTGTGTTAAAAACATACTTCCGTGTATTTTTGTATGGTTTGTATTAAACAATTACACTAGCCCCTCTCCTCACATTCGGTCTGTGGAATCGGTTCGTCAGTATTTGATGTGGTTTACGAAATATATCCAGCGGTAACGTTAGGTGACTCATCCTGTATATATTGAGAAGCCAGTGTAAGAATAGCCAGACTAATGAACGGTGGTCGACAAGAAATTCGCGAATTTACACCACTTATTACCCGAACCGTCTGTTTCTGAGCCAAAAATATCTTCTGAGAATGGGAAGAGCTACCCCAAAATATAATACCATATGTCGTCATAAGCGAATGAAAACAAGCAGACTATTTTTCTTCTTGTACTGTCACTTACTTCAGATACCGTTCGAATAGAAAAATGGCAGCATGAAGTCTCTGAACAAGATCCCGAACGTAGGCTTTCCACGACAGTTTACTTTCTATCTGAACACATAGAAATTTGAACTGTTCAGTTGCATTAATCATATACTCAGTCTGTGACATTAAAACGTCGGGTTTTGTTGAATTGTGTGTTAGAAACTGCAAAAGCTGAGTGTTAATATGATTTAGCGTTAGTTTATTTTCTACAAGCCGTGAACTTATGAACCGCGCTGTTTGAAACAGTGTCAGTGTTGCGCAGACCATCCTTTATTATCCAGACAGTGTCATCAGCAAACAGAAATAGTTTAGAATCATCTGTAATACTACTAGAGGGCATATCATTGATCCAAATAAGGAACAGGAGTTGCCCCAGTACTGATCTCTGCTCCCCCCCCCCCCCCGCCCCTCCCCTCCCCCGTTTGACCGCGCCCCACTCAGATCTCACATGATAGCCATTCTCAACAATGTGGATGATAACCTTCTGCTGTCTGTTTGTAAAGTAAGAGGTGAACAGGCAGTGAGCTATTTCACGTATACCGTAATGGTCCAACTTCTGGAGCAATATTTTGTGATCAACGCAATCAAATGCCTTTGTTAAATAAAAAAATATGCCTAGCATCCGAAACCTTTAGTTTAATCCATACATTACTGTGGTGTCACCGCCAGACACCACACTTGCTAGGTGGTAGCCTTTAAATCAGCCGCGGTCCGTTAGTATACGTCGGACCCGCGTGTCGCCACTATCAGTGATTGCAGACCGAGCGCCGCCACACGGCAGGTCTAGAGAGACTTCCTAGCACTCGCCCAGTTGTACAGCCGACTTTGTTAGCGATGGTTCACTGACAAAATACGCTCTCATTTGCCGAGACGATAATTAACATAGCCTTCAGCTACGTCATTTGCTACGACCTAGCAAGGCGCCATTACCAGTTACTATTGATACTGTAATCGTGTACCGTCAAGAGCGACGCTCATCATTAATGGATTAAAGTTAAGTATTCCACCTGCTACGTCCGTTTTTCTAAAGTCTAATTTCCTTGTCCTGTTCCAGACCTCACGCCAGCCTTCGTGAGCTAAAACGCGTGCCTTTCGGCTTCCTCTCATACCCGGTGTTGGCTCTCCTGCCAACCCACAACAATTACCTCACAGAGAAAAGAGAATATAGCATTTTCAGTTGTTAACCCACTTCTAAAACCGAACTGTACATTTGACAACAAATTATGTGAAATAAAATGATCAATTATCCTTACATACACAGCCTTTTCAATAGCTTTAGCAAACACTGATGGCATAGAAATAGGTCTAATATTGTCTACATTATCCCTTTCTCCCTTTTTATACAGTGGCTTTACTACTGAGTAATCGTTTAGGAAACTGACAATTCTGAAAGAAAAAATTACAAATATGGCTAAGTGCAGGGCCAACATGTGCAACACAGTACTTAAACATTCTTCTAGGCACTCCATCATATCCATGAGATTCCTTAATCTTCAGTGATTTAATTATTGGCTCAGTCTCGCCCTTTTCAGTATCAAAGAGGAGTATTTCAGACATCAATCTCGGAAAGGTATTTTCCAAGGAGTTATATGATTCCCGGTAGAAACTAAGTTTTTATTTGATTCACCAGCAATGCTCTGAGAGTGATTGTCAAATACTGTACATATATCTGACCTGTCAGCAACAAAAATATTTTTACTACGAACTGAGTTTATATCGTCGACCTTTTGTTGCTGACCAGGCACTTCCCTCACGACTGACCATACGGTTTTAATTTTATCCTGTGAATTAGCTGATGTTCTATATGCATACGACTTACTCTTTGCCTTCCAATAACATTTTAAGCACCTTTTATACTGTTTGTAAAGGGCTACTGTAACTTGATTATAACTACTTCTAACATTTTTATATGATTTCCACGTTGTTCTACATGACATCCTTATCCCACTAGTCAGACACCCAGGCTGCTTTTTACTGCTAGTACCCTGTTTAGAACGTTCTCATGGAAAGAAACATTCAAAGAGCATGAGAAATATGTTAAGAAAAGCATTATACACACATCAAAAAAAGTTTTGCCTCACCTCGGTTCCGAGAGTTCCGGAACCTGTTCAGAAAACTGGAATAGAGATCAACATAAACATCATTTCCGCCCTTTTTATTGCTCACGAAAACCACACGTTGCATGTTGTACCACCATTCAGCGAGACATTCAGAGGTGGTGGTCCAGATTGCTGTACCCACCGGTACCTCTAATACCCAGTAGCACGTTCACTTGCATTGATGCATGCCTGTATTCGTCGTGGCACACTATCCACACGTTCATCGAGACACTGTTAGTCAAGATTGTCCCAATCATTCTCAGCGATTCGGCCACTCCTTCAGAGTGGTCGGTGGGTCACGTCGTCCATAAACAGCCATTTTCAATCTATTCCAGGCATGTTCGATAGGGTTCATGTCTGGGGAACATGCTGGCAACTAGTCGAGCGATGCCGTTATCCTGAAGGAAGTCATTCACAAGATGTGCACGATGGCGGCGCGAATTGTCGTCCATGAAACCGAATGCCTCGCCAATATGCTGGCGATATGGTTGCACTATCGGTGGGAGGATGGCATTTACGTATCGTACAGCCGTTACGGCGCCTTCCATGACCACCAGCGGCGTACATCAGCCCCACACAATTCCACCCCAAAACAGTAGGAAACCTCCACCTTGCTGCACTCGCTGGACTATGTGTCTAAGGCGTTTAGCCTGACCGGGTTGCTTCCAAACACGTCTCCGACAATTGTCTGGTTGAAGGCATATGCGACAGTCATCGGTGAAGAGAACGTGATGCCAACCCTGAGCGGTCGATTCAGCATGTTGTTGGGCCCATCTGTAACGCGCCGCATAGTGTCGTGGTTGCAAAGATGGATCTCGCCATGGACGACTGGAGTGAAGTTGCGCATCATGCAGCCTATTTCGCACAGTTTGAGTCATAACAAGACGTCCTGTGGCTGCACAAAAAGCACATTATTCAACACGAAGGCGTTGCTGTCAGGGTTCCTCCGAGCCATAATCCGTAGGTAGCGGTCATCCACTGCAGTAGTAGCCCTTGGGCGTCCTGAGCGAGGCATGTCATCGACAGTTCCTTTCTCTCTGTATCTCCCCCATGTCCGAACAACATCGTTTTGGTTCACTCTGAGACGCCTGGACACTTCGCTTGTTGAGAGCCCTTCCTGGCACAAAGTAACAATGCAGACGAGATCGAACCGCCCCGTCTAGGCGTGGTTGAACTACAGACAACACGAGCCGTGTACGTCCTTACTGGTGGAATGACTAGAACTGATCGGCTGTCAGACCCCCTCCGTCTAAAAGGCGCTGCTCATGCATGATTGTTTACATCTTTGGGCGGGTTTAGTGACATCTCTGAACAGTCAAAGGGACTGTGTCTGTGTACTATACCCACAGTCAAGGTATATCTTCAGGAGTTCTGGGAACCTGGGTGATGCAAAACTTTTTTTGATGTGTGTATTTACCATCTATGTTATTGGCACCATAAACATCCTGCCACTCTTGTTCCTTACGAAGTTTAAAAAACTTTCTATTGCCGTCGGATTAGCTTTTCTACATAGTTTCCAATTATATGTAACATTGGTTTAAGTACAAAAACCTTTTAGTGTTACAATTTGTTCCTCATGGTCTGAAAGGGCACTCACCCTTTTACTAACAGAATGCCCATCTAGTAATGAAGAATGAATAAAAATATTGTCTATGGCTCTGCTACTGTTCCCCTGCACCCTGGTTGGAAAAAAAACACAATCCGCATCAGATCACACGAATTTAGATCTTCCAACATCATTTTTCTTGCACAGTAACATATAAAATTAATACTGAAGTCAACACATATAACTGACTTTTGGTGCTTCCTATAAAGTGAACCAAGAACCCTTTCTAGCTTGAGCAGAAATGCTCTGAATTCGTAGGGGACCTATAAGCAACAACAATTAGACGTTTAGTTTCACTAAATTCAACTGTCCCCGCACAACATTCAAATACCTGTTCAGTGCAATGCCGTGATACGTCTAGGACTCAAATGGAATACTGTTCTTTACGTACATGGCCACTCCTCCACTCCGCGAAGAACTTCTTGGAAAACAGCCAGTTAACCTGTATCCTGCTAAAGAAAGCCTCTGAATTGTCAAATTATTTAAGTGGTGCCCTGATATACCGATAATGTTAGAGTCAACGTCTATAAGCAGTTCATTAACTTTATCTCTAATACCTCTTATATTTTGATGAAATATGCTAATTCCTTCACTTCTTGGATGCCTGACCTCCTCTGAAGGTGATTCCTTTGTTAGAGGAGCTTCCTTTAAGCAGGGATACCTATCAGCTGACTTCAGTCTAAAACAGGTACAGCTCTAACACCAACTACTACAGGAATTCAATAAAGCTAGTGTTAACAGATGTAGCTTAATGGTGTGTTTTAATCAGTTTTGATCAACTTAGGCTTTTCTTCGAATAATATGCTCGTTGTGGAAGTGCTCCTGTAAGCAATACGTGCTGTTTATTGTTGATAACAAGTGTTTTTTATTCGTTTGCATGTTCTTACGAAAACCGCAGTCTGCTTTAAACGTGTGTATATGTAACTTGATGTTCTTCTCATAACACGATTCTGCATTGTATGTATTAAGCTTAACTAGTGCGCAAATACACTACTGGCCATTAAAATTGCTACACCCAGAAGAAATGGAGATGATAAACGGGTATTCGTTGAACAAATATGTTATACTAGAACTGACACGTGATTACATTTTCACGCAATTTGGGTGCATAGATCCGGAGAAATCAGTACCCAGAACAACCACCTCTGGCCGTAATTACGGCCTTGATACGCCTGGGCATTGAGTCAAACAGAGCTTGGATGGCGTGTACAGTTACAGCTGCCCATGCAGCTTGAACACGATACCACAGTTCATCAAGAGTAGTGAGTGGCGCATTGTGACGAGCCAGTTGCTCAGCCACCATTGAACATTTTCTGTATCCAGAAAGGCCCGTACAGGACCTGCAACATGCGGTCATGCATTATCCTGCTGAAATGTAGGGTTTCGCAGGGATCGAATGAAGGGTAGGGCCGCGGGTCGTAACACATCTGAAATGTAACGTCCACTGTTGAAAGTGCCGTCAATGCGAACAAGAGGTGACCGAGACGTGTAACCAATGGGACCCCATACCATCACACCGGGTGATAGGCCAGTATGGCGATGACATATACACGCTTCCAATGTGCGTTCACCGCGATGTCGGCAAACACAGATACGACTATCATGATGCTGTACACAGAACCTGGATTCATCCGAAAAAATGACTTTTGCCATTCGTGCACCCAGGTTCGTCGTCGAGCACTCCATCGCGGGAGCTCCTGTCTGTGATGCAGCGTCAAAGGTAACCGCAGCCACGGTCTCCGAGCTGATAGTCCATGCTGCTGCAAACGTCGTCGAACTGTTCGTGCAGATGATTGTTGTATTGCAAACGTCCCCATCTGTTGACTCAGGGATCGAGACGTGGCTGCACGATCCGTTACAGCCATGCGGGTAAGATGCCTGTCATCTCGACTGCTAGTGATACGAGGCCGTTGGGATCCAGCACGGCGTTCCGTATTACCCTCCTGAACCCACCGATTCCATATTGTGCTAACAGTCATGGGATCTCGACCAACGCGTGCAGCAATGTCGCGATACGATAAACCGCATTCGCGATAGGCTACAATCCGACCTTTATCAAAGTCGGAAACGTGATGGTACGCATTTCTCCTCGTTACACGATGCATCACAACAACGTTTCACCAGGCAACGCCGCTCAACTGCTGTCTGTGTATAAGAAATTGGTTGGGAACTTTCCTCATGTCAGCACGTTGTAGGTGTCGCCACCGGCGCCAACCTTGTGTGAATGCTCTGAAAAGCTAATCATTTGCATATCACAGCATCTTCTTCCTGTCTGTTAAATTTCGCGTCTGTAGCACGTCGTCCTCGTGGTGTAGCAATTTTAATGGCCAGTAGTGTATTTACTCAGCTACAGATCTTGTTTAGACCGGCTCGTAAGCCTTACACCGTCCATCTTACCCCACCAAACGTCAGGCTTCAGTAAAAGATGCGTCTTTGCCCGTCTAGTAATGTGAGTCTTTGACTCTGCCTCTGTGGCGTGTACTGCGCGGCGGGCCTCACTTACTCAGAAGAGCTACAGCGGCAATCCGCCTGCCAGGTGGCAGCTGGCGAGCACCTCCCCCACCCACTGGCCAGGAGCCGCCCCACAGGCGCAACACACTACACCTCGAGACCTGGATCCGGGAGGGGTGAGGATTAGTGTTCGTGAGAAATTCCCGAATTTTCTCTTGGTTTCCTTAAATCACTGCGAATGGACAGCCAGATTCTCGCCCTTAACCCTTCACAAGATCCACAAAGACGAAACACATTGCAAAAAAACATTTCAACAGTGTCCACTGAAGACTTCATGTCTCACCGGAGTGGTTATTAAAAGTACGTTAAACTCAGAACGGAGTGACACAGTGGTGTGCGAAGTGTGCGAATGATAAGCGTTGTTATAATTACCAGCGAAATCCATAGATTCAGACTGCCAGGCTGCAAATAGACGACTAACAGCAATAACAGCTCAGAAAGGTTTCGCGTTTTCTTCTCGGTGTATCCAAGAAAATGAAATTTTGACAGAAAATATTTGCCAGATCGCTACACTACTAAGGGTCGGTAGTACAGTCCCCTGCTAGCAGCCGCTTAAGTTCTATTGTTGGAATAGCGCGGAAAACGCATTGTACGAACACATAACAAGGCCTAGCCGCATAATAAACGCGGGCAACTGAATCGGTGATTCAGGCAGGGTTACCGAAGTCAACTGGAGAGTAAGTTTTGACAGCGGCAGGAACAGGTACAGAATTAGTGGTGAAAGATTGTTTGTTAGAACGAGAAAGGAGAAGAAACGGAGAGATCACGCAAATTATATGGAAGAATAAGACGAATCCAAATTTATATAAAAATTTCGTGCTATACTGCTTTTCGATCTCTTGCTGAGAAACTGGATCACATGAATGAAATGTGAAACTATTCCATAACATAAAAACTTTTGTCTGTAATAGGCTAAATAATCATTTGATATTGGTACTTCGTGAATTATATTCTGTCATGTTATTTATGTAAATGAGTTAGATAGCCGGCCGAAGTGGCCCTGCGGTTCTAGGCGCTGCAGTCTGGAACCGCGAGACCGCTACGGTCGCAGGCTCGAATCCTGCCTCGGGCATGGATGTGTGTGATGTCCTTAGGTTAGTTAGGTTTAACTAGTTCTAAGTTCTAGGAGACTAATGACCTCAGAAGTTGAATCCCGTAGTGCTCAGAGCCATTTGAACCATTTTGAGGTTGCGAAACGGACCTGCACCACGCAAGTAACGAGCAGCCCTTAGTGGCTCGCCATCACAGTTTTCTTTATCTTAAATATCTTTGTGACTAATGCCCATTTGGCATATTTATTATTTTATAAATGACATATAAGTGCTGCCAGTCTTTCCGTACTTATACTCTATCATACATTTTCAGTCATAATTCTGCGACCATGTTATAGAATATAGACCATTCTTTGTTTTAAATTCTGAGGAAGACACTCCTAGCAGCGTCGAAACCAGGTTAATTTGTTAATAATAGTGACCGATGGCTGATTTTCTTTCAATTGTAACTATTCACGGTCTCTGAACGTCCAGCCATGTACAAGGTCAAAATGATCCTTCTTAAAACGAAAGAACCATTTTCTTCCCGCGCTCTTTCCAGCGGCGCTATCCCCATAGACGGTGCAAATGTTTCTTGTTGCCTTGTCTGCTGTCACCCCTCTGTTGGGTTCAAACAGAGGAGTATGTCGGAGATAAGGGACGCGAGAACATCTCTCTGTCCAGTACCTGCAGTGTATAAAAATGGTTCAAATGGCTCTGAGCACTATGGGACTTGACATCTGAGTTCATCAGTCCCCTAGAACTTAGAACTACTTAAACCTAACTAACCTAAGGACATCACACACATCCATGCCCCAGGCAGGATTCGAATCTGCGACCGTAGCGGTCACGCGGTTCCAGACTGAAGCGCCCAGAGCCGCACGGCCACACAGGCCGGCCCTTGCAGTGTATACATTGCAGAGCTGGTTGCCATATTTCGGGCTTTGCGATACGTCAAATCCCTGGCCACGACGAACTTTCGGATCTGCAGCGATTCCATGAATTGCTTAAAAGGCATATTCCTGTGCATCTGCAAAAACCTTTTGGTCGCCTCTACAGCTCTGGAAAGACAGTGACCTTCGTCCGGACACTGAACTAGCCGACCGTCTAGCTAAAGACACTAGTACAAGAGATCAGTCTGACATCGGAATGACAGTCACCGACTTACAATTACAACTTCGGTGCAATATTTTAAGGCTCCGGGAATTGGAACGGCAGGCTACAACTACCCAAAACATGTTGTGAGCGATTAAAGGGTCCACTAAGGTGTGGCATACATCGTTCCAGGCCTCTCGGAAAGATGCTATTGTGTTGCGCCGATTACGCATCGGCCACAAGTGACTCAGCCACGAGTTCCTCCAGCGTCGAGAGAATCGCCTTCCCAGCAGCTGCGGTAGTCTGCTGACGATAGCGGACGTTCTTGTTGAGCGCGCCCTGCTGGCCCATCTGCGGCACGTTCTCTGCTTGCCTACCTCACTGCCCCAGTTGCTTGCGGCTGACCAGACAGCCACTATCAAAGTGTTGCATTTCCTCAGAGAAAGCGGATTTTACACTAAACTATAATACTCCTAAACTTTCAGTGTTAGGGGTGGAAGGGCGGCGGGGGGGGGGGGGGGGGGGAGGGGCGAGCCTCCCCCTCGGCGGGAAAGTACCCTCGCAGGGCACTTTCATTCCCCCTCACCTTGTTGTGACTTTGGTGCCTTTGGACCCTCTTGTGCAAGATGCTGTCTGTGGTATCTCTGTTTTCCTTTACCTATCGTGTTACAACTATCGTCACGCCGTTTTTCAAACTCTTTGACTTGCTTATACAGGATGTTCATTTTCCCTAAAGACATTGAAATATCTCGAAAACTACATCATATCGGATCAAAAAAAAAAGTTATAGTTTCAATTTGTTTTTCTCGGGGCGGGACATCCAGCGATACCACACTCGACTCCAACCCCACCCTGTGCGTGAGTGGCGGGTGGCAGCTTTGAAATCGCCAATGGGAATCCCGTTCCTTATTGTAGGTTAGTTTTTCCTGAAGCGTTTTCTTCGTTTCGCCACACATGGCGCTGTAATCGGAGGAACCGAAATGGGTACACAACCGTAATTTACGACATCCTACTCAATGGCCCTTGAATGGTTCAAATGGCTCTGAGCACTATGGGACTGTGGTCATCAGTCCCCTAGAACTTAGAACTACCTAAACCTAACTACTACCTAGACCTAACTAACCTAAGGCATCACACACATCCATGCCCGAGGCAGGATTCGAACCTGCGACCGTAGCGGTCACGCGTTTCCAGACTGAAGCGCCTAGAACCGCACGGCCACACCGGCCGCCCACAAGCCCTTGAATGTCCAATGGTACATGGGAGCCCACGTCCATGCTGCGAGAGTAGGACAGGGCATATTTCATAATTTCTAATTGGAAACAGCACCACAACCCACGGATAAATGCCCAGCAATTACACCGCGATTCCGGTATGTCCGTAGGTGGTATTGTCACACTGCTGCATCGTCATAAGTGTCATGCACATCATGTGTCACTGCAACAAGAACTTCACGGTGCTAATTTCCGTAACTGGGCAGTGTTTTGTGATTGGGCGCATCAACAAATGCAAACGACCCCCACGTTCTTTGCCGAGGTACTGTTTTCCGATGAGTCTACACATTCACAAACTATGGTACCGTTAAACGTCATAACATGCAATACTGGAGTGCAGAGAACCCCGGTGGTTACGCCAGGTTGATCATCAACGTCCTTTTTCAGTTAACGTGCGGTGTAGCATCATGGGAAACAAACTCATTAGTCCGTATTTTATCGGCAGCCCGTTGAATGAACGCAAATATCGAATGTTTTTGGGACAGGAGCTACCAGTACTACTGCAGGAAGTTGCCACCAACCTTAGACAATGTGTGTGGTTTCAGCATGACGTTTGCCCAGCGCATTACGCAATTGAAGCACGGGAGGTATTAGACTGTGTTCACACTGGTCGCTGGATCGACAGAGGTGACCCTAGTAATTGGCCCGCTGAGTCACCGGATTTCATGATGCCAGATTTCTTTCTGTGGGGGTATTTTTAAAGATAACGTGTACCAGTATGTGTCAACAGGCCGTGAAGACATGGTCGACCACATCAGAAACACCAGTGCTGACATTCCTGCAGCTGTGCTTTTGTCCTGTGTACGGTCATTTGAAAAGCAGATCACTAAGCGTATTGAAGCTGGCGGTACAACGTTTGAACACTTACTCTATTTGAAACAGTAGCGTAGTGTTCGCGTCGCGCCATGGCCACAGAGGTGCGGCGAGTGGTCCCCTGTTCGATATTCCGGGGGAGTACAACGTTGCGAATACGGTTTCCAATTAGAAGTTATGAAATGCTGGCCTGTCCTAACCTCTCAACACGGTGGTGGGATCCCACATGCCACTGGATTTCAAGGGCCTTTGAATAGTATGTCAAAATTACGAATGTGTGTCGATTTCCACTCCTCCGATTACAGCGCCAACTGTGGCGAAACGAAAAAACTGCTTCAGACAAAACGCATGTAGATTTTGCCATAGAATCGTAATCTGTAATAAAAAGCGGAAGTTCCCATTGAAGACTTCAGAGTTGCCGCCTGCCACTCACGCACTGGGTGGGGTGGGGGGTCAAGTGTGGTATCATTGGATGCCCCCACCGAGGCAAACAAATTGGAATTACAACGTCTTTTTTTATCCGATGTGTGGTTTTAGAGATATCTCAATGTCTTCAGTTAAAATGAACACCCTGTACAGTTGGAGCAGCCAAATCCCCATTTTTCACGTTTTTCTCTAATGAGACAGAGGGACTGATGATCCAGTAGTTTAGTCCCTTTAAACACATAATCATCGTCATTTGTGTGGGAAATGTTCCGATTTCTCCACTTGTCAAGCCATTTTTTAGCGTCTACAGCTCCACTCACTATCTCTAAATGACAAAATCACAATATCTAAACTCAAATAGCAACAGTGAACTACAAATAAAAAATTAAAAATCGATAAATAAAGCCGTAGCAACCGGAATACCAAGATGCAGAACGAAAAAGCTACGAATGTATGCACCAACCTAATAGATAAAACTGCAAGACTACTCAAAACGCTTTCGTCGACCAACGACAATGTGTTATTGCTCTCAAATAGATCGTAAATCATTGCAAAATAAGCAGGTACCACCTGAAGATTATGGAGTAAATGCATTGTGGTTAGCTGATGGAAACCATATTTCTGTTTGTATGAAAATATGTAAAAGCAGTATAATTATTAAAATGAAAACTTACTATATTCTGCTGACCAAACAATCGAAAGTTCGCTTTCTGAGCCCTGGTTGTGCGATTTCATCTTTTTTTTTTTTTAATGTTGTGAAAAATTAAAGACAGTTGGGATCGCCTGGGACGAAAGGTGCGTCTTGTTATTTTGTCATACATATATTTCTCTTCAGAGTTATTTGAACGAATGTGTGTCGTTGTAGTTCGAAACAATTTGGCCTGCTTATATTTGCTTTCTATCCCTATGTTAGCTCCTGTGACTTCGATTAGTGCAATTGAACGCTAAGCGTATTTAATTTGTATTTCGCTAAACGAATTGCAAAGAAAAATTAAACGATCCTCCCAATAAAGCAGTTCGTTTTCGACAAACACACAGAAACTATAGACTGGCGCCTCTCAGTGTTCTGACCACCGTCAATATGGCAGCCGTGTTAACGACGAATGTGTTAGCTGCTCTATGAAAATTAAACTCGCTGGCAACGAACAAATCAGAACAAGCAACTTAGTCGCCAGTAGCGTTATGTATCGGTCGGAGACACTCCTTTCGAGGGAAATCATTCTGTGCGAGCAAGGAAATAAAAACACAGTCGATGCAGGCGTTATAATTTTGCTTTAAAAAAACTCCTGCCGCCGGCCTCTCTGAAAGTCGTTTTCAAACGGTTTCCGCGCACAGGTCTAAGTCGAATCCTGGGCTTGTTCACCACCCAAAGAATATTAACAAATGATTACTAATATTTTTCACCAAAAAGTATTTACAGGTAGTGGCAAAATATCCTTTGAAAACGATTGATTAAGTCATCGAATAATTAAAAGACAATGTATCCTATGTACTTCCTGGTCAATCGCCTTAACATCAACCAAAAGAGAATTATCGGTGATGGGTTCAAAACGGCAGGAAGAGAGGGACAGAGCTTCAATAAATTGTTACAATGTAGCATTAACTATCTAAAATTGATATTTATTCCCAAAGGATAAAAAATTCCTGTTCGAGTAATTACGGCTCAAACGGCTCTGAGCACTATGGGACTTAACATCTGAGGTCATCAGTCCCCTAGAACTTAGAACTACTTAATCCTAACTAACCTAAGGACATCACACACATCCATGCCCAAGGCAGGATTCGAACCTGCGACCGTAGCAGTCGCGCAGTTCCGGACTTCCCGCCTAGAACCGCTCGGCAACCGCGGCCGGCCGAGTAATTAAACACACAAATTTTGAAAATATATCATTTATAGAAATATACTTCTATTTACCTCTCCTTATAATAAACTACGTTACTTGTCTCTAAAAAAGATGGCACCTGCACTCATGACCCAAATGTTAACTGAGGTCTGAACAAATATTTAAATGGGAACACTCCTGCTTGGAAACGGCGTGAAAAAACAGAATAAACTTGATGTAACTGCCAGAGACTTGTGTCAGTCGATTATCTCCCGTTATGTGAAACCAATTAAACCTGGAGAGTGGTGACGAACATCCGTAATGCCGACGTGGCCGCTGAGACTGGTTACTTTCGACTGAAAGATCCGATTGGCCAGCCGGTTATTAGAAACCATCCGGTTGACCCGCCACTAGGCGTGAAGTCGACACTGTACAGCTCAGTCGGCAGAACAAAGGCAAAAGTTCCGGTTTCGAATCCCAGCACGCCAGTTCCGACGTGCCAGGAAGCTTTTAAATGGGAGGACACTCCGTTGCAGAGTGCATGGTTCGTTGTGGGCAGTAAAAATGTATAGCGCAGTACTAGTAGCAAGCAAGGAAATGCGAGAGAAAAAGTTGTTGTGTGGTGGAACGGCGCCTACTCCCGCGCCTGTATCCTCCTGGACTGCGAGCGACCGCGGCCTCGCTAGCGACTACTCCGAGCCTCGGCTGCCTGGCTGAGACTTTATGCTGCGCAGTTCGCTCTCATAGCACGTCGCGTCTTACTGTCTCGATCTGCCTCGGCTGCGTTTCGTACGGCGTCGCAAGACGGACGGCGCCCCGTTCATCAGGCGACTGGCAGGCACGAGAAATCCGCTCGCACCCCCCCAAATGCTCACGGACGGCACCGCGGTCGTTCTGGAGCTCACAGAACGATCGAAACTGCGTGCACAGCCGCAGTTTTCTCCCACACAACGGCTCCCCAGTCGCTTGGGTTACAGGAGTGCGCCACCGCTCCCAGCCGGGAGTTAGCTCTCTGGAAGCGCAGGACCTCCAACGTCGCACGGAACCTACAAAGCGAATTTTCTCAACTGTTACCATACTCATTTTAACTAATTTTAGTACATTCAGATCAGTAAACAACAAGACATTATCGACTAAAAATCACGCTGGTGACGGAATTATAATAATATGACACTAAAAAGACAGCTATGGCTAAAGATAATTTTAAAACTGGGGCAACCACAGCTAATATAGTTACACACATCTACATCTACATGGTTACTCTGCAATTTACACTTGTCTGGCAGACGGTTCATCGAACCATTTTCGTACTACTTCGCTACTACTCCCGAATGGCATGTGGGAATGAACACCTAAATCTTACCGTTCGAGCTCTGATATCTCTTATTTTATTATGATGATCATTTCTCCCTACGTAGATGGGTGTCAACAAAATATTTTCACATTCGGAAGAGAAAGTTGGTGATTGAAATTTCGTAAATAGATATCGCCGCAAAGAAGACCGCCTTTGTTTCAGTGACTGCCACCCCAACTCGCGTATCATACCAGCGACACTCTCCCCCCTATTGCGCGGTAACACGAAACGGGCTGCCCATCTTTGCACTTTTTCGATATTCTCCGTCAATCCTACCTGGTAAGGATCCCACACTGCGCAGCAATATTCCAAGTGTTCTGCCAATATTCTAGGCGTTCTGCCAACAAAGTGCAGTCTTCGTTTCCTGGCTGTCATTCCACCAGACTCAAATTCACTGACGCTGGAGCAAGCAGAACATCAGCAGGTTGATCTGTCATCAAGAATTCGTTGCTTCATAAGAATTTGAGTGACAATGAGATGCTTTGGTACGTCATCTTTCTTACTGCGTTAACTCGGACACAGTTTC
The DNA here is from genome assembly GCF_023864275.1 of Schistocerca cancellata. Taxonomy (NCBI): domain Eukaryota; kingdom Metazoa; phylum Arthropoda; class Insecta; order Orthoptera; family Acrididae; genus Schistocerca; species Schistocerca cancellata. The sequence goes on along the minus strand of NC_064634.1, from coordinate 450,250,565 downwards.
TTTTCAGAGAGTTTTAAGATCGTTTCTGTAGGGTTAGAACATATGTTGAATGTACTTTTGGCATTCTTGCTAAAGAGTGCACAATTTTTGATCAGGCTTTGAACGTACCTCCAGAATATGCTGAAGATATTACAAAAACTTGCTGCGTAGCGCACAGTTTTGTTCGTGATCGAGACATATATATTTGAAGAGTCTTTGAGGACTTGTGGGTTATGTGACATGTCAAGGCACCCTACAGAAGCGGGAAGAAATGTGTGTGACGCTCACCAACGTTTGCCTCCAACTTCCAGTGGAAACTTTAATTTTCTGAAGTTTGTCTGGATATTCCTCACACCATACTGCATATCGATTGATGTTTTTCAGCTTTAAATACGACATCTTCTGTACTGACTTTCGTCTCTAGCCAATAGTATGACCTCCTCGACCGTAAACCGAGCGAGGTGGCGCAGTGGCTAGCACACTGGACCCGCATTCGAGAGAACAACGGTTCAACCCCGCATCCGGCCATCCTGATTTAGATTTTCCGTGATTTCCCTAAATCGCTTCAGGCAGATGCCGGAAGCGTTGCTTAGAAAGGGCGCGAACGACTTCCTTCCCCATCCTTCCCTAATCGAATGAAACCGTTGACCTCGCTGCTTGATCTCTTCCGCCAAATCAACCCAACCCACGACCGTATAGTCTGTCTGTAAACTCAAGAGCGAGCAAGCCAGTGTCAGACAGTTAACTTTGTATACTTACTGATATACTTCGATATCCGGAAGTGATGGATAATCGTCTAGCATTGCAAGAAAATGTGCAGAATACGAAGAAAAGGACGTATTTGCGAAGTAACGAGCGTTCGATCGTCTCTAATGTTATTACTGCGTGAATTAGAGAGGCGACCCATGAAGAACTGTTGGCTAATATTACCAGTCCCAACCAAAGGGCTGCAATTTATGCTAACGTCAGCCTCGCGCGATGGGACGCATAAGGAAGGAACGTGAAAGTAAGCCGCGTCGTTTACTGGAATCGCCACGAAGGAAAACTAATAATTTTGGTAGAAAACCCATCGTTATAGAGTTTCAAAATCATGTAAAACCTTTGATGCTTATGGAACACTAAATCTCTATCTCGGTCACTATTCACCTGATCCTAAGACATATTGCTTAAACCATGTGCGCAATAGCTATTCTAAACGCGAAATTTTCTTCGAAACATGTACACCGGTTCTGGACTTCTAAGCAAAAAGCTTGACGTACGAGGTGCGTTCACATATTAATTTTTATTTTTTGGCCAGAACTTTATTTGTTAATCCACAGTAATGTTATCCTCATCAAAATATTCCCCATTACATACTATACACTTATGCCAGTGCTTTTTCCAATTCCCGAAACACTTTAGGAACTGTTTCTTCGGGATAGTTTATAGGTCTTTTAACTGTGTATTTTTAATCTCATTCATGCTTGTAAAACCACTGTCCTTTAAGGCCTGCTTTGAAATGTTTGTACCACTTGTATGTCCTTGATTTACTCATAACAGGCTCACCAAAAGCAATATTTAACGTCTCTTAAAATTTCATACACTTTATTCCATTCTTATAACAAAAATTAATACAGGTTCTCTAATCTATTTTTGTACAAAACAAATATTTGTTGATGCTACCACAAAACATGTAAACTTTTTGACAGCTGACAACAGAGTAAATGCCAAATACGCATAACATTGAACACATACTTTTGAGACATGTTTATGTAGACAGTGACAAAAAAGTAGTGCAAATCGGACTAATGCAACACACAAAATTACAAATTTCTGCTTACTTTGTTGCAAGAACTGTTAAGTTTCGCCGGCCGGGGTAGCCGAGCGGTTCTAGGTGCTACAGTCTGGAACCGCGCGACCGCTACGGTCGCAGGTTCGAATCCTACCTCGGGCATGGATGTGTGTGATGTCCTTAGGTTAGTTAGGTTTAATTAGTTCTAAGTTCTAGGGGACTGATGACCTAAGATGTTAAGTCCCATAGTGCTCAGAGCCATTTGAACCATTTGTTAAGTTTCAATGCAGTCCTTCAAAGAAAACTTCTACCTTTTAGTAGAAACACAAAGTAAGAACAAGCCTTAAATTCTAAATATTGATTGCATTATATGGGGTTCGTTTTACGAATAGCAATAGAGGAACTTACATTCACATGAACAGCCATTCGGTCCTATGTTTATAGTAGAATCCTGACTTCCGTTCTTATGTTAATATTATTATGTTGTGTTTCGGAAGAAGCTATCGTTTTCTGTATTCATTATGGTCTTAATGCATTTGTCTACAAATAATCGCAGCCGAGACGTATTTGTACACTGCGTCGCCACAGATTTAAAGCGCGCGCCGCGGCAGGGTCGGTTCTACGTTGTGAAACAGCCTGTAGAAACGCCTTGTGACGTAGCTGGACTGACAGAGTAGGGACTCGCTCGCTCTTCAGTTTACCGACTGACTATACTACCAAATAACAGCAATCCGAGTACGACAGGACTTTTTAACGAGGCGCCAGCCGCTTCTCGGTCGGTCGGCAGTGCATCCGGGGCCGTCGAGTTTAGGCCGCAGTTGGTAGCCCTGCTTCCCAGCGGTGGCCCAGTGGCGCTACTGTCACTGACAAGGGGAGGCCGCCAATTGTGAAATTCAGATTCGATTCATACTGCGCATAATAAAAGCTCATGGCTAGAGGTGTCATGTGGCAAAGCACCAAGATGCACTTCTCAGCCGTTGTCGAGAAAATCGACAATTAAAAGAAACCGTTGTGGTGAAATACTCTCTAAGAGTAAAAGTTTTCTGTAGCGTCGTTGTGCAGTGGTAAGCGCTGGGGTTCGTAATCCGAAGGTCACCGGATCGAATCCTGATCCAATCAATCATTTTTTTTAGTATTTGTTTTTTGTAATTCATATATATATATATATATATATATATATATATATATATATATATATATATATATATATATATAATTCCCGGCCATCAGTTGCAACAATTGTGCATATAATAAGTTGTTGAAAGTCGTTTGTCGTGGAAAAACTGGCGACTTCGAACATCATTATGTTTTCCCCAAACAAAGTTGTATTTCACAAAGGTTATTAATTGCCTTCATAATGTTAACCACGTATAGTTAACGGAAGACGTAGAAACGATATTCCGAAACGTATACGTATAGCGTAAGTCAAACGTTCGAATTAGAATAGAGACCACACGAACACAAACTTGTTGTGGCAGGTATGAAATATAAACTCCGTTACTCGCTCGTTACACTTGAAGGACAGATGTTGAATGGGCCGAAACGAGCCGCCGCATAACAGCGTAGTTGCATGCCAACTTCGAAAGAAGGTAGATGCGGTCCCTAGCGCAACTTGTAACATCGTCGAAAATCAGTGCGGATGGGAGAGCTTTGGTACACCCTGTTAAACAAACGGAAAAATGGAGGCGGTACAATTGGAGAGCGATACGCCTTCACTAACATGCATAAGCAATTCATTAATAGTTTATATATATATATATATATATATATATATATATATATATATATATATATTACAAAAAATAATAATAAAAATAAATTGCATGGCGCGAGATTCGATCCGGCGACCTTCGGAGTACGAACTCCAGCGCTTACCACTGCACCACGACGCTGTAGAAAATCATTAAGCGTAGAGAGTATTTCACCGCAAAGGTTTCTTTTAACTGTCGATTTTCTCGACAACGGCCCAGAAGTGCATCTTGGTGCTTTGCCACATGACACCTCTAGCCATGAGCTTTTATTATGCGCAGTATGAATCGAATCTGAATTTCACAATTGGCGGCCTCCCCTTATGAGTGCCACTGAGCGCCACAGGAGCGCCGTGGCGCTGCACGTCTGTAGGCGCCCAGGAGAAGGGGAAGCGCTTCTCAGTGGCTTTGTAGTTTGTATGTAGGGGGGCCTGTAGACTAGAAACGGCAGCTGCGAATGAAACTTTATATGTTCAGTTAACAAACTGATTATTAAAGCGGAATTTTACTTGGCCTATCGATAGAACCGTCCAACATTACTCCAGAGCGATATTGGTTTTACCAGTAGGTATCAACAGGGACAGTGAAACATGAAGAGTAAAAAGCAAGCGAGCAACGACGCAGCAGTAGCAGTCATTCACTGCTGGAGTCCTGTTTATTCTTCGAATTCCATTGTCCTTAACAGCTTCCCAAGTCTTGTTTTTTTTTTTTCCGCGCTCTGACCCAGGTGTGGTCCGACAGACCGCTATGTTGAAATATCCATAAAAACTGCGTTTAGCCGTTTCAGTGAAATAGTTCAATTTTTTAATGAAAAAGGCTACTTTAATACCACACAAAAATATATTCAAACAAATTTTAACATTTATTTTTACGAACAAATGCATTCAAGTACAAAACTGCACAAAATGAACGTAACATTACATGATAATGGTGAAGCTATAAAAACTCAAATATGCTGCACCCTAGATTAAACTTTTTCCTATATGTTAATTGTTTATTATACATGTAATATTAAAAATATAAAAAATTCCATGAAACATTTGAAAAAATGGAAATTACGCTAGTAATTTTCAGGTTTTTAGTTTACTTCTCAGACGTTTTCTTTGCACTCTCTGAAAATTTTTGTAGAGAAATCAAGTTAGATTGGATTCTTGCACCAATGACAAATGTAAGACCTCGTTCTCTTCTTTTCTGGGTCAAAGATGGAGCATATTTTGCGTTTCTCCAGTTGTTCTACAACGACTTCTAGTCTTGTTTCTGATATACCCAAAACACGGCGAAGGGTACACGAAGTTCACGGGCTATGTAATAGTTTAGACTCACGTTTGATCTTTGGTGTCACATACGAGATTGCAAGCTTCACAAAAAATTAAAGCGGCTCAACTGAGTATCGTTTTTCTAGGAATTGTGAAGGACAAAGGTATTCACCGCACTTCTATCCAACACGCGGAAAAATAATGCCAATGGCCATCTTTCGAAGAGGCGGGCGACATATCTTTCAACTAAATATATTTCTAGCAGAACCTTTAGCTAAATATTCAGCCTGTACATTTCCGTCTTCGTTACTTTGATATCTTGTTTCATTCAAGGATTTCACAGGTGACAAAACAAATTCGTGTTCACTTTCGCACTGTTTCTATTCTGAATTATATTCACTTTCACTTTCGTTGTCATTATCTAATCCAACACCACTTTCCCCATCAATCGACAATACTTCTCTGTTCATTGATTGTTCCCATTTCTACACCGTTATTTGCTGCTTGATCCATGTCCCTATGCACAATTATCAAAATACTATCTTAAATATTTGTCAATAAGTTACAACGTAATGGTAACACGCTACTCTCGTCTTCACTCTACTTTCTCAATTCACTTTTTGCCTAAAGATTACCACACTATGTTGCACAATATCACACAACAAGTACTCAAACCATTTGAAAACAATATCCTCAAAGTCAAGGTCCGTAACACGAACAGCAGGTGAAGATTTGGCTACTGAATACGTAACACATAAGTCGCAGGTGCGGTCTCGGGGACCGCTAGCATGAAAGAAGCAGTAATAGCAAAGGGTTCACGTCACACTAAAGTGGCTACTGACGAAGGAACTCTCTTCAGGTTCGGGAAGTAACAAGCAGACAACGCTGCAATCTCCTACCGCACCGCTATGCGTTAGCAGCAGGGTAACAAAGAACGCCGGCGGTCTGTGAGACCGCACCTAGGGCGTTGAGGCTTAACACATCTCAATAAAACAGATATTTTCAGTATATCCATTGTGGATGACGAACTGCGGCTGTTTTAAGTTGGCGATTTATCTGGTAATAACAACTAGTCGCTTTTTTTAGTTTTAGTTTTTAGTTTACTTTCTGTAAATGAGTGTAAAACCAAGTCCAGCTAAATACTGTCTATATTAGTGTATATAGCGTAATAATGTACATTACAGAAAGAGATTTGATACGGATACCGCAAGGCAGTGCAGTCATCGCACTGCGTGTAGCTGCACTTGGTCGACGGTATAACGTACTTGCAACACCTCCATCTGATGGTGATCCTGCAGCGGCTCGTGAACATGTTCATGGATGAATAAATCGCATAAAAAAACTAAAAAAAAGTGACTGGTTGTGTGGTGTTACCGCCAGATACCACACTTGGTAGGTGGTAGCCTTTAAATCGGCCGCGGTCCGTTAGTATACGTCGGACCCGCGTGTCGCCATTATCAGTGATTGCAGACCGAGCGCCGCCACACGGAAGGTCTAGTCTAGAGAGACTCGCCCCAGTTGTACAGCCGATTTTGCTAGCGATGGTTCACTGACTACATACGCTCTCATTTGCAGAGACGACAGTTTAGCATAGCCTTCAGCTACGTCATTTGATACGACCTAGGAAGGCGCCATATTCAGCAATTATGAATGTATTCTGAAGAGATGATATTGTGAATCATGTACCGTCAAGAGCGACGTTCATCATTAATGGATTAAAGTTAAGTATCAAACTAATTACGTCCACTTTCTGAATTCTAATTCCTTGTCATGTTCCAGATCTCACGTCATTGTAGTCCTTCCCTCCTCACGCCAGCCTGCATGAGCTAAAACGCGTGTATATCGGCCTCCCCTCGTAAAACGGTGTTGGCTCTTCAGCCAACACAACATTTTGCATATTTATTATGAGATAAATCGCTGAAACAGATATTGGACTAAACTAATCGGGGACCGCTCTATCGGTTGGGCAAATAAAATCCACTTAAAGATCAATTTGTTTGTAACACGAAACAAACCGACTCTCTCCGTCGACATTGGGCGTCGTATGAAATACGTGACGAGTAGTGTTTGTCTGGGCTGCCTCCCGCTACACAACGCAAAAGGGAAACCGAGACTATCTGCAGAAGCACCAGAGAAAACGCACTTGACGACTCTTAGGAGAGGCGACCTGTACGTGCTGTGAACCGTGCAAATGACTACATGATGAATGAGTCGCATCTGGGGTACCGTTACTTAAAATCGTACAAACATATGGAAATATAAGTGCGTGGAGCTATCGCGTACGCACGGTTGTAGGTAAACCGAATGACATGATTCGATTTATTGGTAGGATGCCACGGCCTGCTGCCTGCTGCGAAAAGTTGCAGTTGACCCTAAATAACGAAAAGTGTGAGGTCATCCACATGAGTCCTAAAAAAAACGCGTTAAACTTCGGATACACGAAAAATCAGTCTAATCTAAAAGCCGGAAATTCAACTAAATACCTAGGTATTACAATTACGAACAATTTAAATTGGAAGGAACACATAAAAAATGTTGTGGGGAAGGCTAACCCAAGACTGCGTTTCATTGGCAGGACACTTAGAAAATGTAACAGACCTACTAAGGAGACTGCCTACACTACGCTTGTCCGTCCTCTTTTAGAATACTGCTGCGCGGTGTGGGATCCTTACCAGAGGACTGAGTGCATCGAAAAAGTTCAAAGAAAGGAATCTTCTCACGAAATTCCAGTCACCAACTTTCTCTTCCGAATGCGAAAATATTTTGTTGACATCGACTTACATAGGGAGGAACGATCACAAAGATAAAATAAGGGAAATCAGAGCTCGTACGGAAAGATATAGGTGTTCATTCTTCCCGCACGCTGTACGACATTGGAATAAAAGAGAATTGTGAAGGTGGTTCGATGAACCCTCTGCCAGGCACTTAAATGTGATTTGCAGAGTATCCATGTAGATGTAGATGTAGATGTAGATGCCGGCTGGCCGCGGTCCCAGCACTGAGCTTTCAGCGGCAGAGAGCGCGTCAGCTCGCTTTCGTTGTAAATACACGCAGCATTTAACCCAGATTATTTTTAATTTTATTTTTAATGAAAACTTTAATTTATCTTTTAATTATAATGAAAGTTACATGTATATAATATTCTTTCCTTTTTTTATTTACACAGTTTTTGAAAAATACCTCACCCTTCTGGAAGGTCTTTGCTGTAAATACATGCACTTAACACAATGTCACTATTTAAGTGTCAATACTATCTTACTATTTCTTATGGAACAGTATGAAATAACAAAAGCAAGCAGTCCCCGTTGATATTTATCAAGCAGCGAAAAGTCTAGATTTAAGTATAACTTCATTCTTCGAGAGCTGCAAGATCACCAATGATATCTATACAGGCTCAGTCCGATAGAGCGTCTGTCACGTAAGCAGGAGGTCCCGGGTTCGATTCCCGGTCGGGGCACACATTTTTCAACTGTCCCCGGTGATATTTAGCAACGCCTGTAAGCAGCGAAAGGTCTAGAGTTAATTATAACTTCATGCTTCGAGAGCTGCAAGATCACGAATGATGTCTGTGCAGATACCAGCTACATACAAAATAAGAAGTAGTGCACGGCATTTAATGCACTATATTGTAGGTTTTTTCTGACATTGGTGATAGTGAAATTATGTCTTCTTTCTCAAAACAGGTTGTAGTTGCAGATCTGTGACATATGTTCCAGCTTGTCATATATACACTCCTGGAAATGGAAAAAAGAACACATTGACACCGGTGTGTCAGACCCACCATACTTGCTCCGGACACTGCGAGAGGGCTGTACAAGCAATGATCACACGCACGGCACAGCGGACACACCAGGAACCGCGGTGTTGGCCGTCGAATGGCGCTAGCTGCGCAGCATTTGTGCACCGCCGCCGTCAGTGTCAGCCAGTTTGCCGTGGCATACGGAGCTCCATCGCAGTCTTTAACACTGGTAGCATGCCGCGACAGCGTGGACGTGAACCGTATGTGCAGTTGACGGACTTTGAGCGAGGGCGTATAGTGGGCATGCGGGAGGCCGGGTAGACGTACCGCCGAATTGCTCAACACGTGGGGCGTGAGGTCTCCACAGTACATCGATGTTGTCGCCAGTGGTCGGCGGAAGGTGCACGTGCCCGTCGACCTGGGACCGGACCGCAGCGACGCGCTGATGCACGCCAAGACCGTAGGATCCTACGCAGTGCCGTAGGGGACCGCACCGCCACTTCCCAGCAAATTAGGGACACTGTTGCTCCTGGCGTATCGGCGAGGACCATTCGCAACCGTCTCCATGAAGCTGGGCTACGGTCCCGCACACCGTTAGGCCGTCTTCCGCTCACGCCCCAACATCGTGCAGCCCGCCTCCAGTGTTGTCGCGACAGGCGTGAATGGAGGGACGAATGGAGACGTGTCGTCTTCAGCGATGAGAGTCGCTTCTGCCTTGGTGCCAATGATGGTCGTATGCGTGTTTGGCGCCGTGCAGGTGAGCGCCACAATCAGGACTGCATACGACCGAGGCACACAGGGCCAACACCCGGCATCATGGTGTGGGGAGCGATCTCCTACACTGGCCGTACACCACTGGTGATCGTCGAGGGGACACTGAATAGTGCATGGTACATCCAAACCGTCATCGAACCCATCGTTCTACCATTCCTAGACCGGCAAGGGAACTTGCTGTTCCAACAGGACAATGCACGTCCGCATGTATCCCGTGCCACCCAACGTGCTCTAGAAGGTGTAAGTCAACTACCCTGGCCAGCAAGATCTCCGGATCTGTCCCCCATTGAGCATGTTTGGGACTGGATGAAGCGTCGTCTCACGCGGTCTGCATGTCCAGCACGAACGCTGGTCCAACTGAGGCGCCAGGTGGAAATGGCATGGCAAGCCGTTCCACAGGACTACATCCAGCATCTCTACGATCGTCTCCATGGGAGAATAGCAGCCTGCATTGCTGCGAAAGGTGGATATACACTGTACTAGTGTCGACATTGTGCATGCTCTGTTGCCTGTGTCTATGTGCCTGTGGTTCTGTCAGTGTGATCATGTGATGTATCTGACCCCAGGAATGTGTCAATAAAGTTTCCCCTTCCTGGGACAATGAATTCACGGTGTTCTTATTTCAATTTCCAGGAGTGTAGAATAAATTTTTACAATTTTAGACGGTCTTCCTGTTTGCGTAGCAACATGGCAGAACTGCAGTGACGATTCATTGATAAAACGAACGTGGTCGATTTTATCTCTACTCTCCCTGTAGAGCTTTCATGCACTGCGTTCGATTACATTGACAAGATATGCAGTAATGTGGAGGGACAATTTCTAAGGCCTGCTACATACTCTATAGAGTGACATATTTTGGTGAGCTTTATTAGTTGCACCCATAAACTTGTTGAAATTGGCTGTTAAATTGCTATCCCTCTTTTCTGTCGAATTCAAAATTACGTTACTGCAACAGTCGTATTTATAGCATGATTGTTTGTTGGCACAGTCACCGTGTGCTCACTAATACACTCCTGGAAATTGAAATAAGAACACCGTGAATTCATTGTCCCAGGAAGGGGAAACTTTATTGACACATCCCTGGGGTCAGATACATCACATGATCACACTGACAGAACCACAGGCACATAGACACAGGCAACAGAGCATGCACAATGTCGGCACTAGTACAGTGTATATCCACCTTTCGCAGCAATGCAGGCTGCTATTCTCCCATGGAGACGATCGTAGAGATGCTGGATGTAGTCCTGTGGAACGGCTTGCCATGCCATTTCCACCTGGCGCCTCAGTTGGACCAGCGTTCGTGCTGGACGTGCAGACCGCGTGAGACGACGCTTCATCCAGTCCCAAACATGCTCAATGGGGGACAGATCCGGAGATCTTGCTGGCCAGGGTAGTTGACTTACACCTTCTAGAGCACGTTGGGTGGCACGGGATACATGCGGACGTGCATTGTCCTGTTGGAACAGCAAGTTCCCTTGCCGGTCTAGGAATGGTAGAACGATGGGTTCGATGACGGTTTGGATGTACCGTGCACTATTCAGTGTCCCCTCGACGATCACCAGTGGTGTACGGCCAGTGTAGGAGATCGCTCCCCACACCATGATGCCGGGTGTTGGCCCTGTGTGCCTCGGTCGTATGCAGTCCTGATTGTGGCGCTCACCTGCACGGCGCCAAACACTCATACGACCATCATTGGCACCAAGGCAGAAGCGACTCTCATCGCTGAAGACGACACGTCTCCATTCGTCCCTCCATTCACGCCTGTCGCTACACCACTGGAGGCGGGCTGCACGATGTTGGGGCGTGAGCGGAAGACGGCCTAACGGTGTGCGGGACCGTAGCCCAGCTTCATGGAGACGGTTGCGAATGGTCCTCGCCGATACCACAGGAGCAACAGTGTCCGTAATTTGCTGGGGAGTGGCGGTGCGGTCCCCTACGGCACTGCGTAGGATCCTACGGTCTTGGCGTGCATCCGTGCGTCGCTGCGGTCCGGTCCCAGGTCGACGGGCACGTGCACCTTCCGCCGACCACTGGCGACAACATCGATGTACTGTGGAGACCTCACGCCCCACGTGTTGAGCAATTCGGCGGTACGTCCACCCGGCCTCCCGCATGCCCACTATACGCCCTCGCTCAAAGTCCGTCAACTGCACATACGGTTCACGTCCACGCTGTCGCGGCATGCTACCAGTGTTAAAGACTGCGATGGAGCTCCGTATGCCACGGCAAACTGGCTGACACTGACGGCGGCGGTGCACAAATGCTGCGCAGCTAGCGCCATTCGACGGCCAACACCGCGGTTCCTGGTGTGTCCGCTGTGCCGTGCGTGTGATCATTGCTTGTACAGCCCTCTCGCAGTGTCCGGAGCAAGTATGGTGGGTCTGACACACCGGTGTCAATGTGTTCTTTTTTCCATTTCCAGGAGTGTATATTGCAACTGTCAGATCTGAAGTTAAATTCTTTTTCATTCCCCCCCCCCCCCCAAACACACACACACACACACTACTTTTCACAGTAATTCACTTCTTATTACTGCACTTTATTTTCTTATACCAAAATTAGAGCTTATGAGGCAAATGTTGAGAAATAGGATTTTTATGTGTGTATTTATGAAACAACAGTAACATTAATCAGTGTCCTCAATCTAATATAACGAACAATGAAAATCTATACACTCTGAATGATGATAAATATGATTAAGAACATATTATACAGGGTGTTACAAAAAGGCACGGCCAAACTTTCAGGAAGCATTCCTCACACACAAATAAAGAAAAGATGTTATGTGGACATGTGTCCGGAAACGCTTAATTTCCATGTTAGAGCTCATTTTAGTTTCGTCAGTATGTACTGTACTTCCTCGATTCACCGCCAGTTGGCGGTAGCGTATGCTCTAATGCTATATACAGGGTGTTACAAAAAGGTACGGCCAAACTTTCAGGAAACATTTCTCACACACAAAGAAAGAAAATATGTTATGTGGACATGTGTCCAGAAACGCTTACTTTCCATTTTAGAGCTCATTTTATTACTTCTCTTCTAACCACATTAATCATGAAATGGAAACACACAGCAACAGAACGTACCAGCGTGACTTCAAACACTTTGTTACAGGAAATGTTCAAAATGTCCTCCGTTAGCGAGGATACATGCATCCACCCTCCGTCGCATGGAATCCCTGATGCGCTGATGCAGCCCTGGAGAATGGCGTATTGTATCACAGCCGTCCACAATACGAGCACGAAGAGTGTCTACATTTGGTACCGGGGTTGCGTAGACAAGAGCTTTCAAATGCCCCCATAAATGAAAGTCAAGATGGTTGAGGTCAGGAGAGCGTGGAGGCCATGGAATTGGTACGCCTCTACCAATCCATCGGTCACCGAATCTGTTGTTGAGAAGCGTACGAACACTTCGACTGAAATGTGCAGGAGCTCCATCGTGTATGAACCACATGTTGTGTCGTACTTGTAAAGGCACATGTTCTAGCAGCACAGGTAGAGTATCCCGTATGAAATCATGATAACGTGCTCCATTGAGCGTAGGTGGAAGAACATGGGGCCCAATCAAGACATCACCAACAATGCCTGCCCAAACGTACACAGAAAATCTGTGTTGATGACGTGATTGCACAACTGCGTGCGGATTCTCGTCAGCCCACACACCTTGATTATGAAAATTTACAATTTGATCACGTTGGAATGAAGCCTCATCCGTAAAGAGAACATTTGCTCTGAAATGAGGATTGGCACATTGTTCGATGAACCATTCGCAGAAGTGTACCCGTGGAGGCCAATCAGCTGCTGATAGTGCCTGCACACGTTGTACATGGTACGGAAACAACTGGTTCTCCCGTAGCACTCTCCATACAGTGACGTGGTCAACGTTACCTTGTACAGCAGCAACTTCTCTGACGCTGACATTAGGGTTATCGTCAACTGCACGAAGAATTGCCTCGTCCATTGCAGGTGTCCTCGTCGTTCTAGGTCTTCCCCAGTCGCGAGTCATAGTCTGGAATGTTCCGTGCTCCCTAAGACGCCGATCAATTGCTTCGAACATCTTCCTGGCGGGACACCTTCGTTCTGGAAATCTGTCTCGATACAAACGTACCGCGCCATGGCTATTGCCCCGTGCTATTCCATACATCTAATGGGCATCTGCCAACTCCGCATTTGTAAACATTGCACTGACTGCAAAACCACGTTCATGATGAACACTAACCTGTTGATGCTACGTACTGATGTGCTTGATGCTAGTACTGTAGAGCAATGAGTCGCATGTCAACACAAGCACCGCAGTCAACATTACCTTCCTTCAATTGGGCCAATTGGCGGTGAATCGAGGAAGTTCAGTACATACTGACGAAACTAAAATGAGCTCTAACATGGAATTTAAGCGTTTCCGGACACATGTCCACATAACATCTTTTCTTTATTTGTGTGTGAGGAATGTTGCCTGAAAGTTTGGCCGTACCTTTTTGTAACACCCTGTATCTGGTGTCACCGCCAGACACCACACTTGCTAGGTGGTAGCCTTTAAATCGGCCGCGGTCCGTTAGTATACGTCGGACCCGCGTGTCGCCACTATCAGTGATTGCAGACCGAGCGCCGCCACACGGCAGGTCTAGTCTAGAGAGACTCCCTAGCTCTCGCCCCAGTTGTACAGCCGACTTTGCTAGCGATGGTTCACTATCTACATACGCTCTCATTTGCCGAGACGACAGTTTAGCATAGCCTTCAGCTACGTCATTTGCTACGACCTAGCAAGGCGCCATATTCAGTTACTAACAGATAATATTGTGAATTATGTACCGTCAAGAGCGACGTTCATCATTAATGGATTAAAGTTAAGTACCAAAATAATTACGTCCGCTTTCTGAATTCTCATTCCTTGTCATGTTCCAGACCTCATGTCAGTATAGTTCTTTCCTCCTCACGCCAGCCTACGTGAGCTAAAACGCGTGCAATTCGGGCTCCAGTTGTAACACGGTGTTGGCTCTTCTGCCAATACAACATTATATATATTTTAGTGACTTATGTTCTTATAGTATGCTTTTGTTGTTAAAATATGGTACAAGCACATGTCACGGCAAAACAGAAATGGCGGAAAATATTCTACCAGATTTCTGTATGCATAAACCTAATGTCTTTGTAGAAGGATGTGCTGAAACATACAGGTCATATCAGACGTGCCAATATCCGTATTATACTTACTGTATTAATCTGGCATTCTGAGGGACTAAGTCAATAGTTATTTCTCTAATACATTTGTGCACAGAGAAGTTACACTTACACGTATACTAGAAGATCAGACGGATAATCCATTTTCAGCAAACCAAGTATTCTCGTACGCACACAATAACGCTAAATGTTGATTTAACCAGCAGCACGGGTCAGTTGGATGCAGTGTATAGTAATGCTACATGTTGAAAGTTAGGATAAAACAAGTTTTAAGAATCCTTCCTAAAGGATAACAGCCATATCTGGTTTTGATGCAATACCTGATTCATTCTGTTCAGGATAACCTAGCTTTATGATATTACTCATTCGGATTATACAAGCAATAAGTCAAAGAAAGATGTATGGTAGAAGATAGCAGACGAATTGTGTAATACAGATCGTAAACAGTAGTTATTTCATTTATTTATTTATTGCATAATCATCTTCGCAATAAGCAATGAATACAAAAGACGGAACTTGTTCATCAGTTTAGTATGGGCCTCTTTTTAAGACAATAAGTGCCATTGAACAGAGCATTATGCTGAACTAAAAATCACTCTAATTTATCTCTCGTAAGGAAAGCTCCACTCGTGCGCCTCGCGCCTGCACTGAGGAAGCGAGAGAAGCTGATTAATAGTAGTCCCGTGTCTCCCTCAGCGAGTTCACTCGATTTTATGCTTTGAGAAGGGTTGGAACTTAAATAGCGGAAACACTGCTGTGGAGACACTATGCAATGGAATCTACTATTGACGCTGATAGCACACGTTGTTGACATACCTACCTTACCTCCGACCAGATGGAATCGCCCGTTCCACGTCACCGGAGTGCGCACATTCGAGGGTAACAGTCACTTGTGAGCGAGCGGTCTAACGTAGCGGCGTCACCAAGTTTTTGAAAGAGGAACAACGGAGTTGGATCAAGATTGAATGTGCCGGAGGTCGTACAGCACGACAGCGTCATCAAGCTCTTCAAGAGGCGTGCGGGGAATCGGGATTGCCGTACAGAACAGTGGCACGTTGGGTAAAAGCTTTCAACGAAGGTCGGCAAACTGTGGCAGACATGCATCAACTACTTCAGCGTAAGGAGTTCCATTCAGTTGTCCAGACAGTGGTTCCCCTTCTGGAATATTTTGACTTTCACCAATCAGTCATTTCCTTATACTGATTTGAAAAAAAGGCGTTTGCTTCACTAAATCTGTCTATCGAACCATCGAGTGACTCGCGACAGTTCATCTACACTCCTGGAAATGGAAAAAAGAACACATTGACACCGGTGTGTCAGACCCACCATACTTGCTCCGGACACTGCGAGAGGGCTGTACAAGCAATGATCACACGCACGGCACAGCGGACACACCAGGAACCGCGGTGTTGGCCGTCGAATGGCGCTAGCTGCGCAGCATTTGTGCACCGCCGCCGTCAGTGTCAGCCAGTTTGCCGTGGCATACGGAGCTCCATCGCAGTCTTTAACACTGGTAGCATGCCGCGACAGCGTGGACGTGAACCGTATGTGCAGTTGACGGACTTTGAGCGAGGGCGTATAGTGGGCATGCGGGAGGCCGGGTAGACGTACCGCCGAATTGCTCAACACGTGGGGCGTGAGGTCTCCACAGTACATCGATGTTGTCGCCAGTGGTCGGCGGAAGGTGCACGTGCCCGTCGACCTGGGACCGGACCGCAGCGACGCACGGATGCACGCCAAGACCGTAGGATCCTACGCAGTGCCGTAGGGGACCGCACCGCCACTTCCCAGCAAATTAGGGACACTGTTGCTCCTGGGGTATCGGCGAGGACCATTCGCAACCGTCTCCATGAAGCTGGGCTACGGTCCCGCACACCGTTAGGCCGTCATCCGCTCACGCCCCAACATCGTGCAGCCCGCCTCCAGTGGTGTCGCGACAGGCGTGAATGGAGGGACGAATGGAGACGTGTCGTCTTCAGCGATGAGAGTCGCTTCTGCCTTGGTGCCAATGATGGTCGTATGCGTGTTTGGCGCCGTGCAGGTGAGCGCCACAATCAGGACTGCATACGACCGAGGCACACAGGGCCAACACCCGGCATCATGGTGTGGGGAGCGATCTCCTACACTGGCCGTACACCACTGGTGATCGTCGAGGGGACACTGAATAGTGCACGGTACATCCAAACCGTCATCGAACCCATCGTTCTACCATTCCTAGACCGGCAAGGGAACTTGCTGTTCCAACAGGACAATGCACGTCCGCATGTATCCCGTGCCACCCAACGTGCTCTAGAAGGTGTAAGTCAACTACCCTGGCCAGCAAGATCTCCGGATCTGTCCCCCATTGAGCATGTTTGGGACTGGATGAAGCGTCGTCTCACGCGGTCTGCACGTGCAGCACGAACGCTGGTCCAACTGAGGCACCAGGTGGAAATGGCATGGCAAGCCGTTCCACAGGACTACATCCAGCATCTCTACGATCGTCTCCATGGGAGAATAGCAGCCTGCATTGCTGCGAAAGGTGGATATACACTGTACTAGTGCCGACATTGTGCATGCTCTGTTGCCTGTGTCTATGTGCCTGTGGTTCTGTCAGTGTGATCATGTGATGTATCTGACCCCAGGAATGTGTCAATAAAGTTTCCCCTTCCTGGGACAATGAATTCACGGTGTTCTTATTTCAATTTCCAGGAGTGTACATCTACACGGGTACTCCATGAGCCGCCGTGCGATGTTGGCGGACGGTATACTGCACCACTACTGCTCACTTCCCTTCCTGTTCCACTCGCGAGGGAAGACGACTGTCTACGTGGCTCCATACGAGTATTAATTTCTATCTTTATAGGAAAGTAGTATCTGTTACCGAAAGAAAAGTTACCGTTGATGACCATGCAGCTTTCGTTAGAATGAAATGATAATTAAATGGACACCCTAGCTGCAAACAGGCGTTGATATACTTCATTGGGGACATGTTGAAAATGTGTGCCCCGACCAGGACTCGAACCCGGGATCTCCTGCTTACATGGCGGACGCTCTATCCATCTGAACCACAGGGGGATAGTTCGTCTGCAGGGACTTATCCCTTGCACGCTCCCCGTGAGACCCACATTCCCAACATGTCGACACCACTACATTCGTACTGCGTTTGATAGATGTTTGCCCATCATATTATTCGTGGCAGATTAATCTACCAAGTCCCGTAAGAGTTTGGGCACACATTTGCAACATGTCCCCAACGAAGTATATCAACGCCTGTTTGCAGCTAGGGTTTCCATTTAATTATCATTTCATTCTAACGAAAGCTGCATGGTCATCAACGGTAACTGTTCTTTCAGGAATAGATACTACCTTCCTATATAGTTAAAATATGGCTTCCCGGCCATTGACCTTCTTGTGCGAACGCACACGCTATGCCCAAACTCTCATGGGACTTGGTAGATTAATCTGCCACGAGTAATGAGTATGATGGGCAAATATGTATTAGACGCACTACGAATTTAGTGGTGTGGACATGTTGGGAATTGAGTCTCACGGGGAGCGTGCAGGGGATAAGTCCCTGCAGGCGCACTATGCTCTGTACCCTCGGTGGTTCAGATGGATAGAGCGTCTGCCATGTAGGCAGGAGATCCTGGGTTCGAGTCCCGGAAGGGGCACAAATTTTCAACATGTCCCCAATGAAGTATATTAACGCCTGTCTGCAGCTAGGGTGTCGATTTATTTTCTATCTTATTTTTGTGGTCTTTAGGCGAATGTACGTTCTAGGTGGCAGAATCGTTCTGTAGTGAGCTTCAAATGCTGGTTCTCTAAATTTTCTCAGTAGTGTGAATGGAAAAGAATTTCCGTCCAGGGACACCCATTTGATTCCCGAAACATATCCGAAACACTTACATGTTATTTGAACCTACCGGTAACAAATGCAGCAGCCCGCCTCCGAATTACTTCAATGTATTCCTTTAAGTCGACTTGACACTGATCCCAAATAGTCGAGCAGTACTAAAAAATAGGTCGCATCAGCGTCTCCTTTACCACACTTTTCTAAAATTCTTGGTTCTATAACTTAGAAAGTCTTCGAGCCACTGACTTATCTGTGAACTTATTCCATATGCTGGTACCTTCGTTAACAGCCTGAAATGGGGCACTGTGTAAAATGCTTACCGGAGACCTAGAAATATGGAGTCCGCCTATTTCCCTTAATCCGTATTTCGCAGCATATCGTAGGAGAAAAGGGCAAGCTGACCTCCGCACGAGCAATGCTTCATAAACAATGCTGATTCGTGGGCATAAACTTCTCAATCTCAAGAAAATTTTACTATATTCCAATTGAGAATACGTTCAAGGATTCTGCACGAGACCGATATTAGGGATATTGGTCTGAAATTTATCTGTTCCGTTCTTTTGTCCGTCTTATATGCAGGAGTTACCTGCGCTTTTTTCCACTCGCTTGGGACTTTGTACTGGGCGTGAGATTCGAGACACATGCAAGATAGGTAAGGGGCGAGCGCAGTAGACTGCTTTTTATAAAAGTGAGTCGGAAATCCGCACGGACTTGGTGATTTAGCCTACATATTTTCAACTCTTTCAGTAGCTTCTTTGAGTCATGGATGCTTATTACTATGTCGTGATATTGGGAACTGTTCTATTCTCCTGTGTGAACGCTTTCTTAAATGCAAAATTCAAAAATTTGGCTTTCGTTTTGCTGTCTTCATCTGCCACACCAGACTGGTCAACGAGTGACTGGATGAAAGCGTTAGACGCGCTTAGCGATTTTACACAGTACCGGAATTTTCACGGGTTGTCTGGCAGATCTTTTGCAAGATACGATGGATGTAGTTGCTGTAGACTTCGCACAAAGATTTTTTCACAGACGCACGAATCTCTACCAAACTTTGCTTGTCGTCACTTTCGTGTTCTCTTCTCAGCCGAGAGTAACAACAATATCTGCTTCCTCAGCGTTTTCCGAATGTCGTTGATAAACCACGGTGGAAATCCATTTACTAGACACATGAATCTCCAGACACACGATTTACAACCTTCTTAAACATTACCCATAATTGCTCGACGTCCATGGTACTAGCACCAAGTGACGTCAGTTCGCTCTGTAAGTGAGATGCGAACAACTGCTTATCCGCTCTTTCTTGCAGGAACACTCTCTTAACCTTCTTGACTGATTTATTAACTTTCGTAACCATAGTCAGAGACAGTAAAGGACCTGGAAGAACAGTAGAACGGAATGGATTGTGTCTTGAAAGGAGGATATAAGATGAACATCAAAAAAAGCAAAACGAGGATAATGGAATGTAGTCGAATTGAGTCGGATGATGCTGAGGGAATTAGATTAGGAAATGAGGAAAGGAGTTTTGCTATTTGGGGAGCAAAATAACTGACGACGGTCGAAGTAGAGAGGATATGAAATGTAGACTAGCAATGGCAAGGAAAGCGTTTCTGAAGAAGAGAAATTTGTTAACATCGAGTATAGATTAAGTGTTAGGAAGTCGTTTCTGAAAGTGTTTGTATGGAGTGTAGCCATGTATGAAAGTGAAACATGGACGATAAATAGTTTTCACAAGAAGAGAATAGAAGCTTTCGAAATGTGGTGCTACAGAAGAATGCTGAAGATTAGGCGAGTAGATCACATAACTAATGAGGAGGTATTGAATAGAATTGGGGAGAAGAGAAGTTTGTGGCACAACTTGACTAGAAGAAGGGTTCGGTTGGTAGGACATGTTCTGAGGCATCAAGGGATCACCAATTTAGTTCTGGAGAGCAGCGTGGAGGGTAAAAATCGTAGAGGGAGACCAAGAGATGAATACACTAAGCAGGTTCAGAAGGATGTTGGTTGCAGTAGGTACTGGGAGATGAAGAAGCTTGCACAGCATAGAGTAGCTTGGAGAGCTGCACCAAATCAGTCTCAGGACTGAAGACCACAACAAAAACTACAAAAACCATAGTTGCTATAATGACATGACGATCACTAATCTCCGTCTTTATGCTGACACTGTTGATAAGATCCGGCCCATTTGTAGCTACATTTTCAACGACATTTGCATTACGCGTGGGCTGCTGTACTAGCTGCTGAAGACAGTTTTCAGAAAACGTGTTCAAAATCGCACGACGTCCTGTCTGTCTGTGCCCCCTGCAATGAATCCACAGACATCCCAGTCTGTGCGCGTTAGGTTAAAATCTCCTCCAGCTTGGTTTCACCATCACCTGCTATATGCGACCAAGATGACTTCACTGTCACACTCAACTTCGGCCTCAATAGAGACGATATTTTTGTCAACTGCAGTGAACACTCCCTCTGCTATGGCTCTAACCTGTCTTTCCGATATACGTTCCACGACGTGCTGATAATCTCAGAGGGGTGTCGAGGTGCGTCCACACTGCGCCCCTGCCGCTGCCTCCCAGCTGCCTGCCAGGCTCTGCCTCACTCGTCAGCATCGGTTCGCCCCAGCTCCCTAATTTAAAAGTGGACCAAGTGGTTACACCAAGTGCCAGCTCCCTTGCGCTGTGCCTGTTAGCTGAGGAACGAGACAGAAGAAGATGCAACCGAGACCCAAGAAAGGTGGCGGATAACCACAGTTTTCAGAAGCAGGAAAAGGTATAGAGGCAGTGATGTGACGGATGACTTGGACGGTGAAAATATGCATTCCGAGACATGTCGCCGTATGTCCACATCTGATTCTGAATATTTGATAAATTTAGATGGACTGAAGATAGAAAAGCTGACAGCAAATTTCGGAAAGCTATGCCAGTTACTGAGCTGTTGGCACTTACGCTCAGATACGTAGCAACTGACCATCCCCACTCCAACCTCGGTTTTTTGTTTAAAGTCTCCCAGAAGGTGATATCAAAGGTTGTTGTTGAAGTATGTGCAGCTCTTACTGGCATCTTGAAGGAGTTTGTAAAGGTAAGTTAATAAATTATACAAATTTTTTTATTCACGCATTTTTCTTCATCAGTTATTAAGCAAAAAATAATAAACAAATTTTTTATTAAAAATGAGTAAAGAAAATTGAACGCAAAGATTATTACTTTTCATTAAGTGTTATAAATCAAGGAAATACAGAAAATGTGGAGACCCTTGTTCGGTGTTGTCAGCGATAGCAGTAGATGTCTCTTGGATGTTGGTTTGCATCTGATCAGGGGCATGTACATATTGGGATGAAGGAATAGATAAATACGACGAGAAACTGAAGTCGCTCTTGTTTGAACTTGATCTAGAATGTTCGAAACAGCCGTTTTCTGCCCTGAAAATCGTGTCGGAAAATTCTTTTTATAACAATAGCGCATGTCCTTTTGTCCATGGATCGTAGAACGTTAGCTACTTACTCTCCATAGGCCTCAAACTATTCTCTACTTTTAGATATAGCAGTTTGTAGTGCAATATAAGCGTCTGATATACTGAGATTCTCGCCCTTTTTTTCTGAATTTCTCTTGATGAAGCTGATGAAGCAAATTGCTTCTTGCAGTGATCGGTGTGGGTGGTACCTCGTTGCCTTGCGTTGTTTGATGGTCCAATTCTTGATTACTGATTTCTTCACAAATGCTCGTTGTACCTTCGATTATATCCATGCTCGCAACCCTCTTTTCTTCCAAATCCTCCTTCAGTTCCTGCTAAAATAAAGCGACAATAGATTAACACAAACAATAACAAAGCAAAGAAAATAAAAGAATGGATGTAAGAATAAGGGGCAAATACGACGGTAATCTTAAGAAATTGGGAGCAATATAAATTTGATAAGTAAAATGTAAAAATTCGTTATAATTATTACCTTCCTATTATCACGCATTTATATGATTTAATTATTATTACGTTGTCCATTATTATTACTGCTGTTCTTAATTATTAATATTATTAGGGATTATTAGCTTTTATTTATTTTTTGCAGATGTCACAGACACGACAAGAGTTGTTGCTGATAGCAAAGGAATATTTTAAAAAATGGATCTTTCCTTGATGCAATGGGTGGCAAACATTGCGCAGACCAAGACCCAGCTTATTCTGGAATCGATTTTTTCATTTATAAGACATTTTCAGTAATGTTCTTTTCGGTCTAGTGGACACTGACTGTTGTTTTTTGTACGCTGACGTGGACCGCCAACGTCGAATTTCAGACGGCAGTGTTTTTCGGAAATCTTTTTTTAATAATATCAGGAATGGTACTATGGTTTTACAGGGCGATCATGCTCTCCTAGGTGGGCAGAAAAACGTACGTTATGTTATTGTCGCAGACGACACGTTTCCCCTCAACAATCATATCGTCAAGCCGTATAATGGACAACCTCGGAGGTCAATGAAAAGAATGTTTGACTACAGACTTTCAAGAGCATGGTGGATTGTGGAAAATGCCTTCAGGATACTTTATTCAGTGTTCAGGATACTAAGAAAGCCTGTATTACTACAGCCTGATAAATCCCGAAGTGTTATTATGATTTGTATAAACTTCTTGCGAAAAAGTTCTCCTCCCACACAAATTTATACTCCTGTAGGAGCAGTGGATCATGAGGAGAACGGACACTTCATCCCTGAAACTTGGAGAAAGGAGACCACTTCTCCTACAACGTTTGCACGATTAACGAATATTCCACGACCTTCAACACAGACTGCCCAAGACATTAGAGATGAATTCGCTCCTTATTTGATGTGCAAAAACGAGAGATTGGCATGGCAAGATTAACAGTAACTTTTAAAGAATACTTATTTTCAGCTATTAGCTGCCAACATACTAGTGACTACCTGACTGCACACATTTCAACTATCTGTCTATGTGAGGTTTTACCTTCATTCATTCCTAATTCATTATTATTATTATTATTTCCTTAAATTAGCTCTATATAAACCAGCCAAAGCTGCAATTTTACATTCGTTGACTAGTTTCGCGCCATGACTCATTGTTAAACCATCGTAACAGTCAAAAATGGTATTTCGAAAATGCAAAAACTATGTCAAAAAAAGTGCAAACGAACAGTTACTCGCACACATTCACTGTTCGTTTGCACATTTTGACAAAGTTTTTGCATTTTCGGAAATACCATTTTTGACTATGTTAGGACGATTTGAAAATGGGTCCTGGCCCGAAACTAACCATCGAGTGAATAAAAAAAGCGAAATTTGCGACTCTGGTTGGTTTTTCGTTGTACTGGTTAACAGAAGTTGCTGACCCAGCATGCATGCAGGAAATTCGTATATCAATAGGTATTATGCATTATTATTTACTTATTACCAACTTTTTTCTGTCAACTTTTTCTGCCATGATCACATTTAAGAGGATTCGGTAGCTATTTTGTCAAAAAAATAAATTCTATTTTTATTTTTTTTTTTAATCTGTGATGTTCAGAGCTCATTTTCTACATCTATATCTACATACATACTCCGCAATCCACCATACGGTGCGTGGCGAAGGGTACCTCGTACCACAACTAGCATATTGCCTCCCTGTTCCACTCGCAAACAGAACGACGGAAAAATGATTGCCTATATGCCTCTGTACGAGCCCTAATCTCTCTTATCTTATCTTTGTGGTCTTAACGCGAAACGTAAGTTGGCGGCAGTAAAATTGTATTGCAGTCAGCCTCAAATGCTTGTTCTCTAAATTTCCTCAGTAGCGATTCACGAAAAGAACGCCTCCTTTCCTCTAGAGACTCCCACCCGAGTTCCTGGAGCATTTCCGTAACACTCGCGTGATGATCAAACCTACCAGTAACAAATCTAGCAGCCTGCCTCTGAATTGCCACGAACTTTATATTTTTTATCACAATTAGATATTTTTTTAATTTTTTTTAATTTGAAAACCATAAGCAATTACTATATTCCTAATAGCAATGATAATAAACTAAAATAAGCACAAAAATATTTTAAGATAATATGTGATACGTTTAATAATGTGTCAAGAAATAACAAAAAAATTTAAAAATAAAAATGAACAGGGACCGAAATATAAGCTGAGAAAGATAAAAGTTAAGTGGCCGCTAAGACAGAAACCAAAAGATACCGGACCTCATTGAGTTTGTTAACAGGTTTTTTCATTCTTTTCCCAAAATTAATATTTTTTACGTACTTCTTTGTTGATTGCCTTCCACAGCCGATATTAACAGTGCAGAAATTCAAATGCTTTGAAACTGAACCAGTTTGGAGCGTTCACTTCCTCATGCCCAGCACCAGACTTCCTAGGTTTTTTCTTCTGGTAGGCTTTCCTATAAGTGGCTGATAAGCTGATCTTTTTTTTTTAATTAGGCCACATCTGTGCGGAATTCTGTCATAATGGAATTCCACTTTTTTGTGGACTTTATTTTATAATGGGAGTTTGTGGTATCCCACAACACAGGACATCGTTCATAAATATTATGAATTTAATAGTAAAATCCTCGGTCTACTCGATTTTAAAAGAAAAACCGACGTCCACGACACAGGAAGGAAAGAAAAAAAGCAAGCCCGAACTGGACGAGTGCGGCGAGCCGGCTGATCAAGGCCCGCCGCCGCCCACACCACCCGCGCAGCCCGCCCTGCAACCCTTTGATGTACCGACAACAGGCAGAGCCAGGCCCGGGCGGCTCGCGGACAGTCCTCGGAGCCGACAGCACCTCAGCCCACGTTACCCATAAGGCCCGAGTCACACGAATAGTGTGGATGCTCCTTCATACGTGTCCGCCTCCTTAGCTGGGTGGAACGTGCTTGCCTCCCGTGCACTAGGCCCGGGTTCGATTCCCGGCCGGGTTGGAGATTTTTCTCATCATCATTTCATCCTCATCATCGGCCGCAAGTCGTCCAGTGTGGTGCCGACTGAAATAAGACTTGCACTTGGCGGCCGAACGCGAATGGGACCATTCAGCCAACAATGCCACACGATCATTTCAATACGCCTTCATACGTGACCAGATAACTTCATTGTCACACTCAACTTCGACCTCACTAGAGACAATATTTTTGTCAACTTCAATGAATGCCTCCTATGGCGCTAATCTATCTTTCCGATACATATTCCTTGACTCACTAAATATCCCAGATATTTCCACTTCAGGTTTCAGCCAGCTCTCAACGCCAAGAATAATCTGAGTGCGAGAACTTTGCTGGAGGGCGGTAAATTCAGGAACTTCTTTACAAATACACCACGAAGATGACGTCCTACAGGCGCGAAATTTAACCAACAGGAAGAAGATGCTGTGATATGCAAATGATTAGCTTTTCAGAGCATTCACACAAGGTTAGCCCCGTTGGCGACACCTACAACGTGCTGACATGAAGAAAGTTTCCAACCAATTTCTTATACACAAACAGCAGTTGACCGGCGTTGCCTGATGAAACGTTGTTGTGATGCATCGTGCAAGGAGGAGAAATGCGTACCATCACGTTTCCGACTTTGATAAAGGTCGGATTGTAGCCTATCGCGATTACGGTTTATCGTATCGCGATATTGCTGCACGCGTTGGTCGAGATCCAATGACTGTTAGCTGAATCGGTGGGTTCAGGAGAGTAATACGGAACGCCGTGCTGGATCCCAACGGCCTCGTATCACTAGCAGTCGAGATGACAGCCATCTTATCCGCATGGCTGTAACGGATCGTGCAGCCACGTCTCGATCCCTGAATCAACAGATGGGGACGTTTGCAAGACAACAATCATCTGCACAAACAGTTGACGACGTTTTCAGCAGCATGGACTATCAGCTCGGAGACCGTGGCTGCGGTTACCCTTGACGCTGCTTCACAGACAGGAGCGCCTGCGATGGTATACTCGACGACGAACCTGGGTGCACGAATGGCAAAAGGTTATTTTTTCGGATGAATCCAGGTTCTGTTTACAACATCATGATGGTCGCATCCGTGTTTGGCGACATCGCGGTAAACGCACATTGGAAGCGTGAATTCGTCATCGCCATACTGGCGTATCACCCGGCGTGATGGTATGCGGTGCCATGGGTTACACGTCTCGGTCACCTCTTGTTCGCGTTGACGCCATTTTGAACAGTGGACGTTACATTTCAGATGTGTTACTATCCGTGGCTCTACCCTTCATTCGATCCTTGCGAAACCCTACATTTCAGTAGGATAATGCACGACCGCATGTTGCAGGTCCTGACCGGGCCTTTCTGGATAGAGAAAATGTTCGACTTCTGCCCTGGCCAGCACATTCTCCAGATCTCTAACCAATTGGAAACGTCTGGTCAATGGTGGCCGAACAACTGACTCGTCACAATACGCCAGTCACTACTCTTGATGAACTGTGGTATCGTGTTCAAACTCCATGGGCAGCTGTACCTGTACACGCCATCCAAGCTCTGTTTGACTCAATGCCCAGGCGTATCAAGGCCGTTATTACGGCCAGAGGTGGTTGTTCTGGGTACTCATTTTTCAGGATCTATGCACCCAAACTGCGTGAAAAAGTAATCACATGTTAGTTCTAGTATAATACATTTGTCTCATGAATATCCGTTTATCATCTGCATTTCATCTTGGAGTAGCAGTTTTAATGGTCCGTAGTGTACTTCGACAACTCGCTGATAAAATTTTGACAGTCGAAATATCTTTTCCCTGGACATGGTCTGACGTCCCTTTCTGCGTATCGACCGACGAATGGTGATCAGAGCAACTTAAACTGCCCCCTAACTTACAATCCCTCATATGCACTCCACTATTACTCTGCTACCGGAGTAGCCGCTTCCTTTGTGTATTGCACCCCTGACGTATCAAAGGGAATGTATAAATCCCCTCCCAATAACTCAGGTCTAGAAATCTGTAGCTAATACCGTCACAGAGTAGACAAAGCCTTTGGTTGAGACCCTTAACTCGCCGATCAACTCTGGAAGCAATGCCACAAACCGCGCGCGAGACGAGGAACCTCTGCCAGCCACATGTACGAACATAGGATGGCCTCAGAACCCGTGCGACTGGCTTCTTTGGTGCTGATGTGAGCAACAACTTGCAGACGACTGCACCCTGCACGCTCGATAGCCGCAGGCAAGGACGGGTCCGCGTCTCGGATGAGGCCCCTTGACAGACACACCGAGTGCACGTTGGCTTTCTTTCCCGCCCCGAACGTGATCTTCGTGAGAGGCTTCATAACGCGCCTAACGTCGGAGCTGCCCGTAACTGGGAAACACCTACACAAGTGAGCTTGCTCGAACTGTGCTGAAGGAACAGCCACAATAATAGGTGAGGCCAGACGGCCGGCCTCCCCCTCGAGCGACGAGAACGCTTCACCACCCGCCACTCACCCTGCTGTGGGGGCAGATCCACCGCGTCGGTTATGCTAGGGTGTGTCTCGGCAGCAGAGCCCGTGGCCGGAAGAAGCAAGTCCAGCATAGTCCCAGGCAACGCGCAGGATTCTCAGCCACCGCCACATCTCGAGCCAGCAAACTGACGCTGATTTCGTATCCGCTCTTCTAGGTGTTAAGTGTTGCACGATATCCGTAAATCGCCCCAAGATAATGCCGAAATGGTTCCTTTCAAAGGACACTCCCGACTCTCTTCGCCTTGAATCATTCTGAGCGTGTGCTCTGTCTCTAATGACCTCGACGCTGACGGGACATTAAACCCTATATATCCTTTTTCGGACCACATCAACACCTGTAAAACTATTAACAGTAGCAGCAGTAGCCATTGAAACTAGAGAGCAATGTTGTTTATAACTGAAATAAGTGGAACCAGATAACGGATGTTTTGCCACTGTAAGATGTTTCTCGTTAACAGTGGCAGGACAATTATACAGGGTGCGGCGCTGGGAACGTCCATATCTGAAACGCGCAGCACAGATTCATACGTTTCCGTTTCACGAAATAATGTATGTGAAGCCTTGATCGAAAACATGACTCGCGACGCCCTTGTCTTTTTCAGCGACGAGGCACATTTTCATTTGTCTGGATACCTGCGATATTGGAGTGACACGAACCCCCGAGAACTTGACGAGGAGCCCTCGTAAATGTGTGGCTGTCTGGTGTGCGTTAACCAAAATTGATATTATTGCCCCACCGTTTCTCCAAGGGAATGATAGGGCAGTTACGGCGTCTTCCAAGCATTATGTCCACGTCCACACGGCACGTCAACGACTGTTGCGCAAACACTTCCCCCATCGTCTCATCTCTTTGAGGGATGACCTTCAGCAGCCAGTACGCTCGCCGCTTTTAGCTGCCTGCGAGTTTTTCTTACGGGGCAATCTTAAATCGTTGGTGTATACCAAACGTCTACGGACACTGGGTGAGTTGCGGAACAACATTCGTGCTGCTGTTACCAACGTAGACAGACAAAACGTGGACAGAGAAATGCATCACAAAGCGGACCGAAGCTTCCGATTTCGGGTCTCCAAATGCATTGAGCCGAACGGAGAGATCACTTTCAAAGCCTGATGGGATAAAACTTTAGGATGTAGTTCTTCGTGAAGAAAATAGAATTATATTGCTATCTCCAATACTTTGAGTTTTATAATTTTTTAAAGTAAGCAAGTCCCCGCGCCACTCCGTGTACAGTGGGCGTTTGCTCGCACACTCGGCGCGCTGCCACGCGGGTCCACGCTAACACGGCTACTTTCTCTGAGAGAGTGGGGTGTTAAGCTGTTGGATGAGCTCCTCCACAGGTTATGCACTGCACGTACACGTAAAGCATTGTACTTCATGCTAACGTCCACAAGCTTTACTCCGCCCTTTTTTGCAGTGAGAGTTTAGGGTCAAGTCTAACTGTGCAGATGTTTCGGCAGGTTACGCAGTAGCCCGAGGCTGACGTGATTATGGTAGCCGTGTCTCTAGATATGTGTATCACTCTACCACAGATGTTTTTGACACGGTATACGTATTTGCAAGTGTTGTCCTCTGAACTTTGTGGCGTTTCTCAAACCGTGCTCTTGTACAGCTGGCCGTGCGGTTCTAGGCGCTACAGTCTGGAGCCGAGCAGGTTCGAATCCTGCCTCGGGCATGGATGTGTGTGATGTCCTTAGGTTATTTAGGTTTAATTAGTTCTAATTTCTAGGCGACTGATGACCTCAGAAGTTAAGTGTGCTCCCTGCCGCCGTTGGATAAGCAGCTGCAGCAGCAAGTCGTATACTCCTAGCTCACGCATTTGTTACATAGTTTAATTCTTAATTTCTTTGCGTGTTTTTGGTACTTGCATTGTTTAATTCATAAATTTCGAGCGTATTATAGTATTTGATAGTTGTAGCATCGCGTTTTAGTACCTGAATAGTGTAAAATCGCGTAGTCTCCTTCCGCCGCCGAGCAGTGTGTCAGCAGTGCGCAAGTAGCAGCATTACTGCATTTACTAGGCAATCTTGTATTTTAATAACCGTTTAAATTTTGTTTCGATTTGTTTGCGCTCTCTGTAGATTAGTTCAGACGTTCTTTGCACAACATATTTAGCATGGATAGGGACTGCAACTGCTGTGTTCGGATGCAGGCTGAGTTGGCATCCCTTCGCTCCCAGCTTCAGGCAGTGTTGGCTTCGCTCACACAGCTTGAGGTTGTTGCCAATGGGCATCACTGTGGGGGTCCGGATGGGGGTTTGTCGGGGACGGCCAGCTCGTCCCACGCATTCCCCGATCGAACTACGACTGTGGTTGCCCGGGATACTGCTCGCATTGACGCTGATCCCTCACCTGTGGTAGAGTGGGAGGTCGTCTCAAGGTGTGGCAGGGGGCGAAAGACATTCGGGAGGGCTGAACGGAAGGCCTCTCCAGTTTGTCTGACGAACCAGTTTCAGGCTCTGTCTCAGGCTGATACTGATCTTCGGCCTGACATGGCTGCTTGTCCTGTTCCAGAGGTTGCCCCTCAGTCTGCAAGATCCGGGCGGTCGCAGAGGGTGGGCTTACTGGTAGTTGGGAGCTCCAACGTCAGGCGCGTAATGGGGCCCCTTAGGGATATGGCAGCAAGAGAGGGGAAGAAACCCAATGTGCACTCTGTGTGCATACCGGGGGGAGTCATTCCAGATGTGGAAAGGGTCCTTCCGGATGCCATGAAGGGTACAGGGTGCACCCATCTGCAGGTGGTCGCTCATGTCGGCACCAATGATGTGTGTCGCTATGGATCGGAGGAAATCCTCTCTGGCTTCCGGCGGCTATCTGATTTGGTGAAGACTGCCAGTCTCGCTAGCGGGATGAAAGCAGAGCTCACCATCTGCAGCATCGTCGACAGGACTGACTGCGGACCTTTGGTACAGAGCCGAGTGGAGGGTCTGAATCAGAGGCTGAGACGGTTCTGCGACCGTGTGGGCTGCAGATTCCTCGACTTGCGCCATAGGGTGGTGGGGTTTCGGGTTCCGCTGGATAGGTCAGGAGTCCACTACACGCAACAAGCGGCTACACGGGTAGCAGGGGTTGTGTGGCGTGGGCTGGGCGGATTTTTAGGTTAGATGGCCTTGGGCAAGTATAGAAAGGGCAGCAGCCTCAACGGGTGCGGGGCAAAGTCAGGACATGCGGGGACCAAGCAGCAGTCGGTATTGTAATTGTAAACTGTCGAAGCTGCGTTGGTAAAGCGCCGGAACTTCAAGCGCTGATAGAAAGCACCGAAGCTGAAATCGTTATAGGTACAGAAAGATGGCTGAAGACAGAGATAAATTCTGCCGAAATTTTTACAAAGGTACAGACGGTGTTTAGAAAGCATAGATTGCATGCAACCGGTGGTGGAGTGTTCGTCGCTGTTAGTAGTAGTTTATCCTGTAGTGAAGTAGAAGTGGATAGTTCCTGTGAATTATTATGGGTGGAGGTTACACTCAACAACCGAGCTAGGTTAATAATTGGCTCCTTTTACCGACCTCCCGACTCAGCAGCATTAGTGGCAGAACAACTGAGAGAAAATTTGGAATACATTTCACATAAATTTTCTCAGCATTTTATAGTCTTAGGTGGAGATTTCAATTTACCAGATATAGACTGGGACACTCAGATGTTTAGGACGGGTGGTAGGGACAGAGCATCGAGTGACATTATACTGAGTGCACTATCCGAAAATTACCTCGACGTTTCATTCACAGATGCACTTGATATTTGTTACTAAGACTCGTGGAGATAACATCTTGGACCTACTGATAACAAACAGACCCGAACTTTTCGACTCTATATGTGCAGAACAGGGAATCAGTGATCATAAGGCCGTTGCAGCATCCCTGAATATGGAAGTTAATAGGAATATAAAAAAAGGGAGGAAGGTTTATCTGTTTAGCAAGAGTAATAGAAGGCAGGTTTCAGACTGCCTAACAGATCAAAACGAAAATTTCTGTTCCGACACTGACAATGTTGAGTGTTTATGGAAAAAGTTCAAGGCAATCGTAAAATGGGTTTTAGACAGGTACGTGACGAGTAAAACTGTGAGGGACGGGAAAAACCCACCGTGGTACAACAACAAAGTTAGGAAACTACTGCGAAAGCAAAGAGAGCTTCACTCCAAATTTAAACGCAGCCAAAACCTCTCACACAAACAGAAGCTAAACGATGTCAAAGTTAGCGTAAGGAGGGCTATGCGTGAAGCGTTCAGTGAATTCGAAAGTAAAATTCTATGTACCGAATTGACAGAAAATCCTAGGAAGTTCTGGTCTTACGTTAAATAAAAAAAAAAAAAAAATGGCTCTGAGCACTATGGGACCCAACTGCTGTGGTCATCAGTCCCCTAGAACTTAGAACTACTTAAACCTAACTAACCTAAGGACATCACGCACACCCATGCCCGAGGCAGGATTCGAACCTGCCACCGTAGCAGCAGCGCGGCTCCGGACTGGAGCGCCTAGAACCGCACGCCCACCACAGCCGGCTTACGTTAAATCAGTAAGTGGCTCGAAACAGCATATCCAGACACTCCGGGATGATGAAGGCATTGAAACAGAGGATGACACGCGTAAAGCTGAAATACTAAACACCTTTTTCCAAAGGTGTTTCACAGAGGAAATTCTATGTACCGACTTGACAGAAAATCCTAGGAAGTTCTGGTCTTACGTTAAATCAGTAAGTGGCTCGAAACAGCATATCCAGACACTCCGGGATGATGATGGCATTGAAACAGAGGATGACACGCGTAAAGCTGAAATACTAAACACCTTTTTCCAAAGCTGTTTCACAGAGGAAGACCGCACTGCAGTTCCTTCTCTAAATCCTCGCACAAACGAAAAAATGGCTGACATCGAAATAAGTGTCCAAGGAATAGAAAAGCAACTGGAATCACTCAACAGAGGAAAGTCCACTGGACCTGACGGGATACCAATTCGATTCTACACAGAGTACGCGAAAGAACTTGCCCCCCTTCTAACAGCCGTGTACCGCAAGTCTCTAGAGGAACGGAAGGTTCCAAATGATTGGAAAAGAGCACAGGTAGTCCCAGTCTTCAAGAAGGGTCGTCGAGCAGATGCGCAAAACTATAGACCTATATCTCTGACGTCGATCTGTTGTAGAATTTTAGAACATGTTTTTTGCTCGAGTATCATGTCGTTTTTGGAAACCCAGAATCTACTCTGTAGGAATCAACATGGATTCCGGAAACAGCGTTCGTGTGAGACCCAACTCGCTTTATTTGTTCATGAGACCCAGAAAATATTAGATACAGGCTCCCAGGTAGATGCTATTTTTCTTGACTTCCGGAAGGCGTTCGATACAGTTCCGCACTGTCGCCTGATAAACAAAGTAAGAGCCTACGGAATATCAGACCAGCTGTGTGGCTGGATTGAAGAGTTTTTAGCAAACAGAACGCAGCATGTTGTTATCAACGGAGAGACGTCTACAGACGTTAAAGTAACCTCTGGTGTGCCACAGGGGAGTGTTATGGGACCATTGCTTTTCACAATATATATAAATGACCTAGTAGATAGTGTCGGAAGTTCCATGCGGCTTTTCGCGGATGATGTTGTAGTATACAGAGAAGTTGCAGCATTAGAAAATTGTAGCGAAATGCAGGAAGATCTGCAGCGGATAGGCACTTGGTGCAGGGAGTGGCAACTGACCCTTAACATAGACAAATGTAATGTATTGCGAATACGTAGAAAGAAGGATCCTTTATTGTATGATTATATGATAGCGGAACAAACACTGGTAGCAGTTACTTCTGTAAAATATCTGGGAGTATGCGTGCGGAACGATTTGAAGTGGAATGATCATATAAAATTAATTGTTGGTAAGGCGGGTACCAGGTTGAGATTCATTGGGAGAGTCCTTAGAAAATGTAGTCCATCAACAAAGGAGGTGGCTTACAAAACACTCGTTCGACCTATACTTGAGTATTGCTCATCAGTGTGGGATCCGTACCAGATCGGGTTGACGGAGGAGATAGAGAAGATTCAAAGAAGAGCGGCGCGTTTCGTCACAGGGTTATTTGGTAACCGTGATAGCGTTACGGAGATGTTTAACAAACTCAAGTGGCGGACTCTGCAAGAGAGGCGCTCTGCTTCGCGGTGTAGCTTGCTCGCCAGGTTTCGAGAGGGTGCGTTTCTGGATGAGGTATCGAATATATTGCTTCCCCCTACTTATACCTCCCGAGGAGATCACGAATGTAAAATTAGAGAGATTAGAGCGCGCACAGAGGCTTTCAGACAGTCGTTCTTCCCGCGAACCATACGCGACTGGAACAGGAAAGGGAGGTAATGACAGTGGCACGTAAAGTGCCCTCCGCCACACACCGTTGGGTGGCTTGCGGAGTATAAATGTAGATGTAGATGTAGATGTAGGAAGACCGCACTACAGTTCCTTCTCTAAATCCTCGCACAAACGAAAAAATGGCTGTCATCGAAATAAGTGTCCAAGGAATAGAAAAGCAACTGGAATCACTCAACAGAGGAAAGTCCACTGGACCTGACGGGATACCAGTTCGATTCTACACAGAGTACGCGAAAGAACTTGCCCCCCTTCTAACAGCCGTGTACCGCAAGTCTCTAGAGGAACGGAAGGTTCCAAATGATTGGAAAAGAGCACAGGTAGTCCCAGTCTTCAAGAAGGGTCGTCGAGCAGATGCGCATAACTATAGACCTATATCTCTGACGTCGATCTGTTGTAGAATTTTAGAACATGTTTTTTGCTCGAGTATCATGTCGTTTTTGGAAACCCAGAATCTACTATGTAGGAATCAACATGGATTCCGGAAACAGCGATCGTGTGAGACCCAACTCGCTTTATTTGTTCATGAGACCCAGAAAATATTAGATACAGGCTCCAAGGTAGATGCTAGTTTTCTTGACTTCCGGAAGGCATTCGATACATTTCCGCACTGTCGCCTGATAAACAAAGTAAGAGCCTACGGAATATCAGACCAGTTGTATGGCTGGATTGAAGAGTTTTTAGCAAACAGAATACAGCATGTTGTTATCAATGGAGAGACGTCTACAGACGTTAAAGTAACCTCTGGCGTGCCACAGGGGAGTGTTGTGGGACCATTGCTTTTCACAATATATATAAATGACCTAGTAGATAGTGTCGGAAGTTCCATGCGGCTTTTCGCGGATGATGCTGTAGTATACAGAGAAGTTGCAGCATTAGAAAATTGTAGCGAAATGCAGGAAGATCTGCAGCAGATAGGCACTTGGTGCAGGGAGTGGCAACTGACCCTTAACATAGACAAATGTAATGTATTGCGAATACATAGAAAGAAGGATCCTTTATTGTATGATTATATGATAGCGGAACAAACACTGGTAGCAGTTACTTCTGCAAAATATCTGGGAGTATGCGTGCGGAACGATTTGAAGTGGAATGATAAAATACAATTAATTGTTGGTAAGGCGGGTACCAGGTTGAGATTCATTGGGAGAGTCCTTAGAAAATGTAGTCCATCAACAAAGGAGGTGGCTTACAAAACACTCGTTCGACTTATACTTGAGTATTGCTCATCAGTGTGGGATCCGTACCAGATCGGGTTGACGGAGGAGATAGAGAAGATCCAAAGAAGAGCGGCGCGTTTCGTCACAGGGTTATTTGGTAACCGTGATAGCGTTACGGAGATGTTTAACAAACTCAAGTGGCAGACTCTGCAAGAGAGGCGCTCTGCATCGCGGTGTAGTTTGCTCGCCAGGTTTCGAGAGGGTGCGTTTCTGGATGAGGTATCGAATATATTGCTTCCCCCTACTTATATCTCCCGAGGAGATCACGAATGTAAAATTAGAGAGATTAGAGCGCGCACGGAGGCTTTCAGACAGTCGTTCTTCCCGCGAACCATACGCGACTGGAACAGGAAAGGGAGGTAATGACAGTGGCACGTAAAGTGCCCTTCGCCACACACCGTTGGGTGGCTTGCGGAGTATAAATGTAGATGTAGATGTAGATGTAGATAGTGCTCAGAGCCATTTGAACCATTTCTTGTACAGTTACTCGTATGTTTGCGATATTTTTGTTGCAACTGGAGGCGATGAGGTGCTTTATGTTGCGTCTGTAGCCAAGTACGTAATATTTTCATATGGAAGGCCATACTTATTACGTTGGGACATAAGTTCGCAACGTTTTTGTTTTACATGTTGTTATTTCGGTTGTTGTGTTTATTTATCGATTGTAATTTTTTTATTTGTAGTTCACTATTCCTATTTGAATATACGTATTGTCATCTTGCCATTTAAAGATAGTGTCGTTGTGGACGCTAGAAAATAAGAGTGCCAAGTGTAAAAATCGGAACATTTCCGACATATTCTTCTGTCTAAGTTCAGTAGACGGACGAGGGCAGCGGAGGCAGCCAGAAACATTTGCGCCGTGTACGGGTCTAATGCCATTGGACACAGAACAGCAAGAAAATTGTTTTCTCGTACTAAGGAGGATCGTTTTGACATTAGTGACTCTACACGTCCAGAAAAACCTTCGGGGTCTCAAAAAATGGTTCAAATGGCTCTGAGCACTATGGGACGTAACTTGTGAGGCCATCAGTCCCCTAGAACTTAGAACTACTTAAACCTAACTAACCTAAGGACATCACACACATCCACGCCCGAGGCAGGATTCCAACCTGCGACCGTAGCGGTCGCGCGGCTCCAGACTGTAGCGCCTAGAACCGCTTGGCCACCTTCGGGGTTTCATGAAAATCATTTAAACACATTGATCCGCAATGTTTCACGTCATTGTACTCGAGAACTGGCAGATGTGATGAACTGTCATCATTCACCCATAGTGCGACATTTGCATGCTATTGAGAAGATTGAAAAATCGGGTGTGTGGGTAGCATATTTTTTTTTTTTTTGTGGTTTTAGGGCGCAAAACTTCTAAGGTCATTAGCGCCCAGTTGGGTAGCATATGCTCTAATGCTATATATACAGGGTGTTACAAAAAGGCACGGCCAAACTTTCAGGAAACATTCCTCACACACAAAGAATGTTAGAGCTCATTTTATTACTTCTCTTCAAATCACATTAATCGTGGAATGGAAACACACAGCAACAGAACGTATCAGCGTGACTTCAAACACTTTGTTACAGGAAATGTTCAAAAAGTCCTCCATTAGCGAGGATACATGCACCCACCCTCCGTCGCACGGAATGCCTGATGCGCTGATGCAGCCCTGGAGAATGGCGTATTGTATCACAGCCGTCCACAATACGAACACGAAGAGTCTCTACATTTGGTACCGGGGTTGCGTAGACAAGAGCTTTCAAATGCCCCCATAAATGAAAGTTAAGAGGGTTGAGGTCAGGAGAGCGTGGAGGCCTTGGAATTGGTCCGCCTCTACCGATCCATCGGTCACCGAATCTGTTGTTGAGAAGCGTACGAACACTTCGACTGAAATGTACAGGAGCTCCATCGTGTATGAACCACATGTTGTGTCGTACTTGTAAAGGCACATGTTCTAGCAGCACAGGTACAGTATTCCGTATGAAATCATGATAACGTGCTCCATTGAGCGTAGGTGGAAGAACATGGGGCCCAATCAAGACATCACCAACAATGCCTGCTCAAACGTTCACAGAAAATCTGTGTTGATGACGTGATTGCACAATTGCGTGCGGATTCTCGTCAGCCCACACATGTTGATTGTGAAAATTTACAATTTGATCACGTTGGAATGAAGCCTCATCCGTAAAGAGAACATTTGCACTGAAATGAGGATTGACACATTGTTGGATGAACCATTCGCAGAAGTGTACCCGTGGAGGCCAATCAGCTGCTGTTAGCGCCTGCACACGCTGTACATGGTACGGAAACAACTGGTTCTCCCGTAGCACTCTCCATACAGTGACGTGGTCAACGTTACCTAGTACAGCAGCAACTTCTCTGACGCTGACATTAGGGTTATCGTCAACTGCACGAAGAATTGCCTCGTCCATTGCAGGTGTCCTCGTCGTTCTAGGTCTTCCCCAGTCGCGAGTCATAGTCTGGAATGTTCCGTGCTCCCTAAGACGCCGATCAATTGCTTCGAACTTCCTGTCGGGACACCTTTGTTCTGGAAATCTGTCTCGATACAAACGTACGGCTATTGCCCCGTGCTATTCCATACATCAAATGGGCATCTGCCAACTCCGCATTTGTAAACATTGCACTGACTGCAAAACCACGTTCATGATGAACACTAACCTGTTGATGCTACGTACTGATGTGCTTGATGCTAGTAGTGTAGAGCAGTGAGTCGCATGTCAACACAAACACCGCAACATTACCTTCCTCCAATTCGGCCAACTGGCGGTGAAACGAGGAAGTACAGTACATACTGACGAAACTAAAATGAGCTCTAACATGGAATTTAAGCGTTTCCGGACACATGTCCACATAACATCTTTTCCTTATTTGTGTGTGAGGAATGTTGCCTGAAAGCTTGGCCGTACCTTTTTGTAACACCCTGTATCTAAGCAACTCCCCGTACAAAGACCTGCGCACGTCCACAAAAGATAATGTTAAGCATCTTGTAGAAAAGCGATGGTGCGGTGTACTACGAAGTGCTTCCCCGATGTGTAACCGCCACCGCTGACGTTTATTGTCAATAGCTGAGACATCTTCCAGACGCAAAACGAGAACAGCGACCAGGAAGACTGCTTGAAGTCATATTACTCCACGATAACGCCCGCCAGCATTCTGCTGCCCGCATCTCGTGGTCGTGCGGTAGCGTTCTCGCTTCCCACGCCCGGGTTCCTGGGTTCGATTCCCGGCGGGGTCAGGGATTTTCTCTGCCTCGTGATGGCTGGGTGTTGTGTGCTGTCCTTAGGTTAGTTGGGTTTAAGTAGTTCTAAGTTCTAGGGGATTGATGACCATAGATGTTAAGTCCCATAGTGCTCAGAGCCATTTGAACCATTTTAGCCATTCTGCTCGACTGACAAACAACACTGTACAAGAGTTGAGTTGGGGAATCGTGCCGCACACACCTTATTCCTCTGATATTGCGCCCTCAGATTTCGCCTTGTACGCTCTCTATTGAATAACCTTTTAAGGAAACGTACACTCCGGATGAAAATGCGCCCCGAACGTGGCTCGACGAATTCCTCGCTTCAAAACCACGTGATTTCTACAATCGCGGAATCGAAAAGTTACTCCAGCGTTGGCAGACTGTTGTAAATAGTGAACGAGAATGTGTTATTGATGGCTAAAATCTCTGTTATCTTTCTCTGTTGTGTTTATAAAACATATGGAAAAACACTCCAAGTTATGCACCAGTATAAGTTGTCCTGTATTTTGCACAGGTATTCCACGTCCATTATGAATAATATTTGATTCCGATTTACTTAACTTTGCTCTTGGCGCCGCTTCTTATTGGCCAATACCTTGCGCCTTCTCTACATCATTGTCTACATCTCATCTGCATCTACGTGATTACTCTGCTATTCGCAATAAAGCGCCTGGCAGAGGGTTCAATGAACCACCTTCATGCTATCTCTCTACCGTTCCAATCTCGAACGGCACGCGGGAAAAACGAGCACTAAAATTTTTCCGTGCGAGCCCTGATTTCTCTTATTTTATCGTAATGATTATTTCTCCCTATGTAGGTGGGTACCAACAGAATGTTTTCGCAGTCGGAGGAGAAAATTGGTGATCATTCGTAACCACGAAATCCATGTCATTTACGCATGCCCTACACACGACATTTCATTTGTGTTCAGCTCCCTTAGCTGTTGTCGCAGACTGGCTAGCAGAGATTCAAATGCGAACAAGGCCATCGACATTGAACAGCCTTGCCTTACTAAACTTTTGCAATCACTTGTTCTCGGTGTGGACAGTTTATTAGGGGTCTGTACGAATTTTTCCTTAATATTCTGAGTATGAAGTAGACAAAACATTATGAAAAAGCCCATTGCTTTGATCATTTCGAATAACGCTTTTTGAAAGTATAGTTATATATAGCGCATTTTAACTGTAAGTGTCAAAATAGCCTTAGTAGGACAACAATTAAACACGTGTCATTGTGTACTCTGTGGGATTAGTAACCAGTAAAACAGCTCAATTTATTAAGTTTCTCCAAGACTACCATGAGTTACAGTTAGTATTCACACAAATGAATAAGGAGAACAGAATCATACGTGGTAGTTTTACTAGTAAGTTTAAGAACATTTGAAGCAAACTGTAAATGTTAACTTCTGTTAGTAAACGTATGCCCTCAGGGGGAAGACATATCCCACGAAAGGAAAGCGGTTCAGAACCAACTTAAGGGCACGCATATAAAACCACATTTACAGCCATGACAGTATCAGACCCACTTTCACGACCTGCCTACATGCTTTTTCAAGAAAACAGTCCAAGCTGCCTGCTGAATCTGTACTAGACGTTTCATTCACAGATGCACTTGATATTTGTTACTAAGACTGTCATCGGTTATTGTAGCAGTGTTCGAAACGGTAGAAATAGTAGCCACATCATCTGTAGCAGAGTCTTCTCCAAATTCTGAATCTCCTGCGTGCTCCTCTGTAACCTCCTCCCAGCATTTCATTACAGAATCGGCGAGAACTTCTTCTCCCAAGAACCTATCCCAGCTCCATGTCATTCTTATAGATCTAAAAGGAAAATTCACGGATGTCAGTATGATCCCTCTATAAAAACCAATCAAAATCGAGTAAATAACAAATCTGTTACATTCAGTTTTTAAAACTTTCTGTAATGCTGGATTTTTTCAGCAATCATCCTACATGTGCACTGTCAACGGATATAACTTATACTACCTCAGCGGCTAACATCTTCCAGATAATTTGTGAAATAATATTAACTGCAATGTTCATTCTTCATTAGAAGCAACATTTCACTGCGTACAATCACTAAGAACTGAATTCATGACAGTCTATTTCCTACCATGCAAGGCGTAGAAGAAAACTAGTTTTAAATATGCTTACACACGATTCTGGTATTGCTCTCATACTATATAATATAGGACATGTTTCAATGAATTAAACGTTCTGTCATTTATATCAGACAAATCCACAGGCAGCAAATGCTATCTGAACACAGAACCAGCTCTAAATATGGCTGCCTCAAAGACCATCGCTAAATATACATATTATTACTCCCTCGTTCACTGATATCTCAGACCTACCGACTTAGAAACGTACAAATGGTATTCATACTGAACAGAGAAACTTTTGTGAATATATTAATACCAACAAAGTCGATTGTTTGGAGGAAATTAAATAATAAACAGCATTTACGATCAATGGTATACGTATTTATCGGTGACACTTAGCGAGTTAATTTGAGAACGTCTGCTGTGGCTCACATAACTCTGCAACCGTACACGGTGCATATGACCGATCTATTCTCGGGCATGCTGGTTTGGTAAGATTTGGTTACTACGCGCGTTAGAGTGTAGATAGCAATGGTATGGTCCGAGATTCTCTATAAGCACACTTCGTAGTTTTCTGAGTAATAAAATAACAATTCCTTCTGTAAAGTCCTTTTGCGATTACTGCGTCAGGGGTCAATACTAAATTTTATATGCATAACACTATGATCTTCGTTTGGTCTTGGAAAATCTGAAGGAACTCTGCGGGCACTCCATCATTACACCTCGATTTGCTTATAGACTTGTGTGCTATTGCATTATTCACTTCTCTGTAGATTTTTAAGAGGGCTTCTTAATGCGTTGTTGTTAACAGAGTTACTGGGCACCAAATCCGCGAAGCTATTGTAGATGCCCTCCTTTATATCATTTTGTGTACTGTTGTCCCGTCCTGCCTTTTAATTTCTGTCAGTATTTTTCATTGCGCACTCTTCAAGTCATGTATGACGGGATATACTCAGGTTTCTTCGTGGTGAACACTAGCCTGCGTCCTCGCTCAAATTTTGTATCCATGTAACAGTTCCCACTTTGGCACTAAATCTTTAGTTTTTACTTTCTGGATATTCACATAATTTACGAAATAAGAGGCGTCTAGTCGGTAAAGGTCTCCAAGAAATTGCAAGTAAGAAGCATTCGTTTTCTTGGATGAGTAGTGTATTTTCTCGCGAGTAGCTCATCAACATTTGTCGCATTTTGCGTTTGATACGTTTGAGCCAGCAGATTACCGCAGAATTATACGACGCTAATTTCCGTTCACATTCCTCCTATATCTGGCTGAATCGTTCGCGGCCTCGTCATCTCGTAAATGTGCGACGTTCAGTTTCCACGTTGCTCCTGCTCCACAGTTTTTCCTTTTTCCGTGTCTAATACATATATATGCTACATGATCTATAAAACTGGTGGTCGCGACATCAGCAGATTAGAGTCGGCTCTTCAAAGTTGTTGGAGACGTAAATTCTATCTAGCAGACTTGCGGAAGTATTTGCGATGGACGTAAAACCAGGCACTGTACCGTCCTCATCGTCCTATTGGTCAGTTAGGTTCGTCTCCTTGACTAAATAGCCGAATTCTGGTGACGTGTTGAAATTGGAGGTTTGA
Organism: Schistocerca cancellata; assembly: GCF_023864275.1. NCBI lineage: Eukaryota > Metazoa > Arthropoda > Insecta > Orthoptera > Acrididae > Schistocerca > Schistocerca cancellata. Next base: position 450,208,405 of record NC_064634.1, on the reverse strand, counting down.
TCTTTAGCATTTGAGGCACAGAGGAAGAGTCCAGCTAAAATTACGTTGATTTGCTGCGCTCCGAAAAGGGGAACGACCTCGTTTTTAAAAACAATTTGGCTCTGTTGTGTCTTTTACAACTTCGGGATTGTGCGTAGGTATTGCTAACCCTGGTGTTGTGGACTGTACGACTACGGAGGTTCGAATGTAATCTTCTCAACAGAGGCTCCGTTGCAGTCATGTATGACGTGGAAGACAGGGGAGAATACTGCCTTAAGGCCCGTTGACTGGGAATGTATTCCGTTAGCGTATTATCTGTTTTCATCCTGCTTCGAATGCTTTGAATGCAGTGCTTCAGGATATACACAAATTTAGCGTCGAAATCAAAGTTCGTTACTGTCGTAAACAGGTACATTATGTGATCAAAAGTATCCGGACACCCACAAAAACATACGTTTTTGATATGAGGTGCATTGTGCTGCCACCTACTGCCAGGTACTCCATGTCAGCGACCTCAGTAGTCATTAGACATCGTGAGAGAGCAGAATGGGGCTCTCTGCGAAACTAACGAACATGGTCAGGTGATTGGGTGTCACTTGTGTTATACGTCTGTTCGCTAGATTTCCACACTCCTAACATCCCTCGGTCCACTGTTTCCGATGTCATAGTGAAGTGGAAACGTGAAGGGACACGTACAGCACAAAAGCGTACAGGCCGACCTTGTCCGTTGACTGACAGAGACCGCCGTCAGTTGAAGAGGATCGTATTGTGTAATAGGAAGATATCTATCCAGACTATCACACTGGAATTTGAAACTACAGAGGGATCCACTGCAATTACTATGACAATAAGGTGGGAGGTGAGAAAATGGATTTCATGCTCGAGCGGATGCTCATAAGCCGCATGTCACACCGGTAAATGACAAACGACGCCTCGCTTGGAGTAAGGAGCGCAGACATCGGACGATTGAACTGTGGAGAAACGTTGTGTGGAGTAACGAATCACGAAACACAATGTGGCGATCCGTTGGCAGGGTGAGGATATGGCGAATGCCGGTGAACGTCATCTGCCAGCGTGTGTAGTGCTGCTGCGCTAGTGTCAGTCCTAGTCGAGGGAAAGGGAAATTTTATCAAAACTCAATGAAGGCGCGGTTGGATGAGATCTGAGGCCGCTGGCAGAGTATGGTAACAGTCGACAGCCAGCGTGCCAGGCAAGGTAAACGTGGCACTCGCGGCTGTGGAGCTGCGACAGCGGTATTGCACGCACGATTTGTTTTAAGTTATTGCGATGTATGAGATGGGGCACTAGGCTACAGCCGAGAGTGGCGATTTGTAAATGGCTGACGTGTGGGAATTTATACCTGTCATAGTTTCTATCTCTCTCTGACACTACGTCAGAATCGAAGGAGAAACCAATATAAATAGATGGGCAATTTTAGCTTGGGACAGAGTGTGCCAGGTCAGTCGAGCGTCGGGACGGACCTGTGCTGGTCTACGCTTATAGGGGCCAGTCTGACAGCAATGTTATAAGTATTCTGCATAAACTTGTACTTTGTTTTTATGTACTTGTTCGGGCTATATTCCACCTCTGGGGACACAACACCGGGAAAGGGCGGAATGGCAGCCTGGAACTTGGAGATCACACGGTCTGCCTGAACGAGGCCAGTGACAGAGGTCTGCAGCGGGTCCAGCAGGGGCTCGGTTCCACTCGAGTCTACGGGCCACCTGGCGTACCGGGGCGAGGAGTACGCTGCGGGAGGCACAGCAGTGCTGCCAGAGACGGCGGCGGGTGTTGCCGTCCGGCAAGCACCACTAGCATCCAGTTGCGGCACAGCATCCAGGAGGGCGCGGGTTCGAGGCCGATCCTGTCCTGGGAGCAGCGCCGGCCCGAGGGCCACGGGTGACCAGTACGCGCCCACCTTTGTTCCATGGTCGGACAGAGCTGGCCAAACGGGGCGGAGGGCGGCGAGGACCGACTTCCAGCAGGGCGACCTTGATGGCGGCAGCAGCGGCGTCGGCTTACCAGCTGGCTGGACCTGTGGGACAGAACGCATGTCACGCCGACACTATGCTTCACACATCGAGTACTGTAAATTATCGAAATAAACAAATGTTACCGAATATCGCTGTATCACTCTGCACTGGCCCTTGACGCCCTTGAACTTGCCCGGCCTCCTGACAAAATACGGCCCGGTGGGTCCCAGCTTCAGCTCTGCCATCTGGAATCCCGGGTTCGACACCCAGACCATGCAACAGTGCCAACAGTAAAATTCGGAGGCGGTGGTGTTATGGTGTGGTCGTGTTTTTCATGGAGGGGCCTTGCACCCCTTGTTGTTTTGCGTGGCACTATCGCAGCACAGGTCTACACTGATGTTTGAAGGACCTACTTGCTTCCTGTTGTTGAAGAACAATTCGGGGATGGCGATTCCCATCTTTCAACACGATCGAGCACCTATTCATAATGCACGGACTATGTCGGAGTGGTTATACGACAATAACATCCCTGTAATGGACTGGCCTGCACCATCAGGCGGCTTCTCCTTCCAGATGTCCTGTCACGGTCGCCACGTCTGTGCTGAACCGCCGATCCTGTCTCAGCAACTCAGCAACGATGTCTGCAGCAGGGGAACGAAAAGCAATTTGAAAACTAACAGGCTTCACAACAGCCTAACCGTCTGCCCAATATAGACGGTCCGCCCCGGATCAAATTATAAGTTCTTTTTCCAGTTACTTGAAAAATACATAAAGAAAAGACATTAAGCTGTAGCAGATTCAACCTAGAAGATACGGACAGATGCAGCAAAATTGACCAGTCCCTGTTGAAAAAAAGTTTTATCGTAAAAAAAAATTAGACAGTTCAAAAAAGTCACAGAGTTTTTATATGTTCGTTGTGCGGTCTGACACTCCTTGCCAGAATAAATTGAAATTCTCCTAATTCTTCCTTAAATAATTAATTAATCCCACTAAAGAATCAATCATGTCCTCATTTAACGAAATATCCCACTTTAAAACCGATCTTCTTGACCACAATTTCCGATAAAGCTTTAAAACAGAATTTTAATACACTTCACAGTATCGATTATTTTCAAAATGTCAATACGTGTCGACTTCTCATTAATAAAACTTTAAACTAGTTAATTATTGAAGATCGTCCTCACTCTTGATAAAATTCTGCCAGAATCTCTTCAAGAAGTCTGAATTTTAATAAAATTTGCAAAATTTCACACACAAGTAATATTTACGATGTATGTCGTAACAACAGAGCCTACTGACTGTTTTAACTTCCAACTCGAAGTTTATTTAACAGTTGATAACCCATTGACATCCCCTTACAAATTTTATCATTCCACATTCAACATTGAACTCCTTTTCTTTAAAAAAAAACACATTTTAATAATGGTCAGCATGATGTTTCAACGGTTCTTCCAGCCGCCGGCCGTCGACCACGATGCAATAGTGGTTAGCTCTCGTCGTCCGCCGCGTCTGGAGTCCCCACACGATCATCTTGCTGCCACGCTCGACATGAAAGAAAAGAAACAAAATCTTTTTAAATAACAAGTCTCCACTTAACATACTATATATATATATATATATATATATATATATATATATATATATATATATATATATATATACTCCTGGAAATGGAAAAAAGAACACATTGACACCGGTGTGTCAGACCCACCATACTTGCTCCGGACACTGCGAGAGGGCTGTACAAGCAATGATCACACGCACGGCACAGCGGACACACCAGGAACCGCGGTGTTGGCCGTCGAATGGCGCTAGCTGCGCAGCATTTGTGCACCGCCGCCGTCAGTGTCAGCCAGTTTGCCGTGGCATACGGAGCTCCATCGCAGTCTTTAACACTGGTAGCATGCCGCGACAGCGTGGACGTGAAAGGGCGTATAGTGGGCATGCGGGAGGCCGGGTGGACGTACCGCCGAATTGCTCAACACGTGGGGCGTGAGGTCTCCACAGTACATCGATGTTGTCGCCAGTGGTCGGCGGAAGGTGCACGTGCCCGTCGACCTGGGACCGGACCGCAGCGACGAACGGATGCACGCCAAGACCGTAGGATCCTACGCAGTGCCGTAGGGGACCGCACCGCCACTTCCCAGCAAATTAGGGACACTGTTGCTCCTGGGGTATCGGCGAGGACCATTCGCAACCGTCTCCATGAAGCTGGGCTACGGTCCCGCACACCGTTAGGCCGTCTTCCGCTCACGCCCCAACATCGTGCAGCCCGCCTCCAGTGTTGTCGCGACAGGCGTGAATGGAGGGACGAATGGAGACGTGTCGTCTTCAGCGATGAGAGTCGCTTCTGCCTTGGTGCCAATGATGGTCGTATGCGTGTTTGGCGCCGTGCAGGTGAGCGCCACAATCAGGACTGCATACGACCGAGGCACACAGGGCCAACACCCGGCATCATGGTGTGGGGAGCGATCTCCTACACTGGCCGTACACCACTGGTGATCGTCGAGGGGACACTGAATAGTGCACGGTACATCCAAACCGTCATCGAACCCATCGTTCTACCATTCCTAGACCGGCAAGGGAACTTGCTGTTCCAACAGGACAATGCACGTCCGCATGTATCCCGTGCCACCCAACGTGCTCTAGAAGGTGTAAGTCAACTACCCTGGCCAGCAAGATCTCCGGATCTGTCCCCCATTGAGCATGTTTGGGACTGGATGAAGCGTCGTCTCACGCGGTCTGCACGTCCAGCACGAACGCTGGTCCAACTGAGGCGCCAGGTGGAAATGGCATGGCAAGCCGTTCCACAGGACTACATCCGGCATCTCTACGATCGTCTCCATGGGAGAATAGCAGCCTGCATTGCTGCGAAAGGTGGATATACACTGTACTAGTGCCGACATTGTGCATGCTCTGTTGCCTGTGTCTATGTGCCTGTGGTTCTGTCAGTGTGATCATGCGATGTATCTGATCCCAGGAATGTGTCAATAAAGTTTCCCCTTCCTGGGACAATGAATTCACGGTGTTCTTATTTCAATTTCCAAAAAAATGGCTCTGAGCACTATGGGACTCAACATCTTAGGTCATAAGTCCCCTAGAACTTAGAACTACTTAAACCTAACTAACCTAAGGACATCACACACACCCATGCCCGAGGCAGGATTCGAACCTGCGACCGCAGCAGTCCCGCGGTTCCGGACTGCAGCGCCAGAACCGCTAGACCACCGCGGCCTGCTTTCAATTTCCAGGAGTATATATGTTTCCTTATTAGACTTTTGAAACACCAGACAGCATACAAAAGTACATGTACTAATGCACGTTTGTTGACATCTCATTTCTTTGGGGGAGGGGCATCTAGCACGACGATTGCATTCGTTAATTCAGAGAGCCTTATAGGAGTTCGTTACATATATGGGTCAGCTATTCTCCAGATATCTGCCAGTCTTTCCCGGGAAATTCTGCCGACGGGTCGTCTGGTCCCGCCGACTTGTTTTGCGACGCATACTGTCGTACACTCTCCAGCTCGTAAGTCGCTATGGGAGTCAGTAAAGTCTCGTTCTGCCCTGCCGATATTTTACTCGTGGTGTGAAGAAATGCAACAGCATGAGTTCTGTTAGTCGATTCGATGTATGCGTGTACGGTGAAGTGCTGCGTTAACGTCACTTTTAGATACACGTGCGTATCACGCCCGTCCCGTCTCTTTTCTCGGAAGGAATATATTGAATATCGCTCGGCGTGCACCATGTGATTCACTGATCTCAGTTGCATTAAATTCGCAAAATCATGTGTACATATTTTGTGACCTGCACAGTTCTTTTATTTTGATCTGTGATTTTAGCCACGATTCGTTACATATGCCGGATATTTCGCATTAAACGCGTAGGGTCACTCCGCAGCAGCCTCAATGATGTGTATTGAAATTTCTTGCTGCCCAAAAAAGGCCTTTTTTTCCTTACCCTTTGAGAAGATACACTAACGCAAAAAAAATCGCAACATCAAATATAATTAATGTAGAGTAACGAAATTTCCTTAGTTTTTGTTAGGTAACGTGGTGCTATAGACGCATGCTCAAAATAAAATGTATCGACAGGGTCACAAACGAAGTGGTTCTGGAGAGAGCGGGTGAGAAAAGAAGCTTCTGGAGGTTCATTCTGAAAAGGAGAGTGCAATTTACAGGCCGTCTATTAAGACATAAAGAACTCCTGAACACAATCATAGAGGGATATGTCGAGGGAAGAAGACCAAGAGGAAGACCAGGCTGAGGTACATGGATCAAATCGTGAAAGATGTGGGAAGTAACATCTATAAAGAAATGAAGAGAAAAGCTGAAAGACTCACTGGATGGAGACAAGCTCCCATTGTAGCTGTTGCAGACCCCTTGGATTGACCACTACAGAAGAAGAAAAACGAAATTTCAAGAATACATCTGTCGAACTACTACATTTAAGTGATTAACAATGGAAGATCACGTTAATACAAGCGCGACATAAGCCATTGCAAACGTAAAATTCTGATTCATTAATAATCAGTGTAAGTCCAAAAATTTAGAATGCAAGCATGCAAACGTGCATTCATTGTGTTGTACAGATGCCGCACGCCAGTTTGTGGGATGGATTCCACGCCTGCTGCACTTGGTCGATCAATACCGGGACAGTTAATGCTGTTTGTGGATGACACACGAGTTGTCGTCCGATGACGTCCCATATGTGCTCGACTGGAGACACATCTGGTGATCGTGCAGGCTAAGGCAACTCCCTCTAGAATGATGTTCGTGAATGGCAGCGCAACAGATCGAGTCACGAGACTGACGTAGAATTTTGCAGTCAGGGTGCGTGGGAAAACCGCGGAGAGCGCTCCTGCTGTCTTACGAAATCTCACTCGAGGTGCAGGTCGAGTGTACCTAGCAAGCAGACAGGTTGGTTGCAGCCCCCTGCTGCCCGCCCTGTAACCAACACACTACCATCACTGGCACCGAGCCAGAACCAGCTTTCGTCCCAATGAGCTCTCGTTTGACACCACTGAAGTCACAAATGGTGGTGGTTTGTGGTAAGTGGAATGCACGCTACGGGCCTTACGGCTCGGAGCGGTCCCTGAACTACCCGATTTGTAGCGATTCGTCGTGTCACTGTGGTGGCAACTGCCGCTCATATTTCTGCTGCAGATGCAGTGCGATGCGAGAGAGCCGTATGCCCAACGCGATGGTTTTCCCTCTCCATAGCGCAACGTGACCGTCCGGAGCCCGGTCTCCTTAAAACCGCATATTCTCGTGACCACCGCTGCCAGCAGTCATGTAGAATGCTACTTTCATGCCAAGTCTTTCTCAAATATCGCCGAAAGAAAATCCAGCTTTTCGTAGTCCTGTTACACGACTTCGTTTAAACCCCTCGAGGTGTTGATAATGGGTTGTTTGTCACGCTAAGGGCTTTCTTGACTAATACCTACTCACCATGTTCTATTTCAAAGGTAACTAACGCGCACGACCGTTACAACCTGTATTTATAGGAAACCTCATGTGAACCCCCATAGTGGCGCCACCAGCGCCACTCTTACGAATAGACATCGTCTGTCAGATGTAAAAACACGCCTACCAACTTTCTACATCTACATCTACGTGATTACACTGCTATTCACAATAAAGTGCCTGGCAGAGGGCTCAATGAACCACCTTCATGCTGTCTCTCTACCGTTCCACTCTCGAACGGCGCGCGGGAAAACCGAGCACTTAAATTTTTCCGTGCGAGCCCTGATTTCTCTTATTTTATCGTGATGATCATTTCTCCCTATGTAGGTGGGTGCCAACAGATTGTTTTCGCAATCAGATGAGAAAACTGGTGATTGAAATTTCATGAGAAGATCCCGTCGCAACGAAAAACGCCTTTATTTTAATGATTGCCACTCCAATTCACGTATCATGTCTGTGACACTATCCCGCTTATTTCGCGATAATACAAAACGATCTGCCCTTCTTTGAACTTTTTCGATGTCATCCGTCAGTCCCACCTGATGCGGATCCCACATCGCACAGCAATACTCCAGAATAGGGCGGACAAGCGTAGTGCAAGCAGTCCCTTTGGTAGTGTTCTGCCAATGAATCGCAGTCTTTGGTTTGCTCTACTCACAATATTATCTATGTGATCGTTCCAATTTAGGTTATTTGTAATTGTAATACCTAAGTATTTAGTTGAATTTACAGCCCTCAGATTTGTGTGACTTATTGCGTAATCGAAATTTAGCAGATTTCTTTCAGTACTCATGTGAATAACTTCGCACTTATTTTTATTCAGGGTCAATTGCCACTTTTCGCACCATACAGATATCTTATCTAAATCATTTTGCAAGTCGTTTTGATCATCTGATGACTTTACAAGACTGTAAGTGACAGCATCATCTGCAAACTATGTAAGACGGCTACTCAGATTGTCTCCTATATCGTTAATATAGATCACGAACAATAGAGGGCCTATAACACTTCCTTGGGGATGCCGGATATTACTTCTGTTTTACTCGATGACTTTCCGTCTATTACTACGAACTGTGGCCTTTCTGACAGGAAATCACGAATCCAGTCGCACAACTGGGGCGATACCCGTAGGCACGCAGTTTGATTAGAAGACGCTTGTGAGGAACGGTGTCGAAAGCCTTCTGCAAATCTAAAAATAATGGAATCAATTTGACATTCCCTGTCCATAGGACTTATTACTTCATGAGTATAAAGAGCTAGTTGTGTTTTCTGAATCCGTGCTGACTATATGTCAATAAATCGTTTTCTTCGAGGTATTCTTCGAATACAGTATACGACTTTCGTCTGTGTCTCACAATTTCTTGTTGGTGTAATTTTTTTCCATCACTGTAAGTTAATTTAGGTTTGGCGTCTTTAGAAGACCAGTTCCCTTTGAGTACTTTGCATAATAAGCGCCTTTTGCCAAACCAGACTGACGTCTATTTCTGGTTGCCAGTCATGGAAGAAGGCGCACTTCCTCTGCCAGGTGCCAGTCCTCAGCGGAATACTCTGGAATGCGATACGATAGGCCGGGGCATCCGGAGAGTCCATCGGCCTCGTCTCGCAAGCTCACTCGTTGTCTAGAAAGACCAATTATTGTGCGTAAATTATTTCCACTCTGCTCTCTGATGAACCAGGCACATCCGGTATAAGCGATGTTCACAGGGCTGTCTGAGTTTCCAGGTATCGGTTAGTTGTAATTCCATAGTAAGAGTTGGCAAATCATTACTGAAATTAAAATTCTGTATCTTCTTTTATTTAGGTCGGACGCACGTTGAAGTCTCCTTCTAAAATAATTGGAATCTAGAGATGCATTAGGAACTCAAATATTACACCAGTGTGAAATTCACGCCTTCAGATGTTGGTATCATTTTTTGATAGTGGGTAAATAACACTGAAATGGAGATTTCGAAATTTTGTAGCCATGCCTTGCCCGGAAGGTTCGCCCAGCATTCTTCTTTATTTCTAAGAGGGAATCTGATGAAATAATACAGATGAAGAAAAATAAGTAAACTGTTTATTGTTTCAAAAGAAATCGCCACAACTGTTGCTAGATTTGTCCCACTGTGAGACAATTCGTCCAATGCCTTCATGGAAAAATGTTTGCTGTTGCCTACGGAACCATCCTTGTACGCAGGCGTGCACCTCTTTGTCCGAAGCAAAGCGACGGCCTCGAACGTCTTTCTTCAGGGCTCCATTGAGAGACATCGGGATTCTGTGGAGGATGTGTAGCGACTTCCCAGCGAGACTTCTGCAGTGCAGTCGAAACGCCATCATTCCGTTGCAGGAAAGTGCCCCCTCACATGCTGCCAAGGTTATTGCGACTACACTACAGAAGTCTCGCTAGGAAGACTTTGCACATCCTCCAAACAGTCCCAATATCTCCACATGCGATTTCCATATTACTGGAACCCTGAAGAAAGACATTCGCGGCTATCGACTTGCTTCGGGCAAAGAGGTGCACTCCTGGGCACAGTCCGTAGGCAACAGCAAACATTTTTCCGTGAAGCCGTTGACCAATATTTACAAGTATCGCCAAGTCCTCGTCTTCACGAGGGCATTATAACCTGGAGTGCTCGTCAAACTGTCAGCAGTACCACATCTAAGCCTGCAGTGCTAACGTAACGCCCAAAACGTAACCTTCTTGAATCTGTACGTATTCTGTTTACATTGATGGTAGCTACTGCGTAAGTTTGTGTCGCAGTAATGCGCTACAGAAACTTGTTATATTATCAGCATTTCTCATTTACGTGTTGTGACATCCATTAATTCTTCCGTGTTATGTTATGTTTGTAGTTAAAAAAATGGTTGAAATGGCTCTGAGCACTATGGGACTTAACTGCTGAGGTCATCAGTTCCCTACAACTTAGAATTACTTAAACCTAACTAACCTAAGGACATCACACCTGCGACCGTAGCGGGCGCGCCGTTCCAGGCTCAAGCGCCTAGAACCGCTCGGCCACTCCGGCCGGCTGTTATGTTTGTGGTTTGAACGGCTATCGTCTTGGATGGATTTGGTGTTAGTTCCCTTTAGCCCTTACCCTTCCTAATGTTTTTCCTATTACGTTTACGCGCTATGAAGGTTCTCCCAGCCCGCCGACTCGAGTGTGGGAAGGCCGCCCGCCGCCTGATCCGCCCAAGCACGAGTCACGGCCCGCCCTCGCAGCTTCACCTCGTTCCGGCTAGGCATGCGGAAAACCGGCCGGTTACAGCCGATACCGGTAGTTTAGTTCTGAATAACCGACATAACTGGGTAAAAAACAGGAACATACATCAGTCATAGCAGCAGTGCTAAAATTTATAATGGATCAAATCAGAAAATTTTTCGTTTTTAAAGAAACTTTTTTAAAGAACAGGCAATTTCTGTTTGTTGCATTAGGATAGCTTTGAAATGTTGCGTTATTGTAGGAAATGGGGAAAAGAGGTCAGTCTGTTTTAATAAGAGTGCCGACAGAAAGGAGGAAAAAACACGTGGCATAAGAACTGATACAGCATTACTGAGACAATCATGTCCCTCTTACTGTGCGGCGTGGCCTATCACGCGGTACGTGCGAACGTGCAGTCGCTCACTCTGGCCGTCGGACGTCAGCTGTATTACAGAATGCCACCGTCCCTAGCCTGAAAGTATTTTACCAAGTGTGGTAGCAGTGAAGTACAATGCCCCGTTTACTTTGAAAGATTAGAAACGGGAGGAGCCACGACAAAATTGTGACATAATATAAGGAGACAACTTAAAACTTAACAGTTCATTCATAGTTTACAATAAAAATATAAAGGAGCTGATATGCTACCTGTGTCTACAAAAAATGCCTTTATCTAGTCATACAATGAAGGCTTTCACGACCGGAGGTTTCAGCTGCTGAGAATTTTTCCGGGTTGTATGGCCGTGCTCCATGGAACTCTTCAGTCCCTGACGTTTCGTCCAAGGCTACGTTGGACATGTTCGGAGGTGCTCGCCGTTGCGCTAAGTCTTGCCGACTATCCAGCAAATAATTGAGGACGTAGGTTCCAAGTCCTGCTCTGAGATGAAGGAGTTGGCACAGTAGAGGAATTGGTGGTAGGCCACATCAGACCAATCACAATACTGATGACTTAAAACAAATGAAGAACTAATCTTTGAAACCGTTGTTTGTATTTGTGGAATGTCTTTAATTTACTACTCAAAACGATATTTTTTAAATTTATTTATTTGGCTTAGATTCTCTTTGTACAATTTAGTGTAGATTGCAACCACGTTTTTAGCCGTCTAAAACATATGGTTACTGTGTACACTAAATTGTAACAAGAGAATTCATAAATTCATATTGACAGATTTTCACTTTCCGCACTTTATAATGGCGAATATCTTTACTAAATAAAAGAGAAGCAGGTTGAAAAAGGTGGTATCCCATATTCAGCAATGTCTTCAGGAAGTCTAAATGTTCAGTCAAATTTTGGGCAAAATAACGAGATATGGTTTACATCAGCTTTTGACTCATGATCACACCCATGCGCAGGAGAACTGTAAATGTTGATCCGATGCAGATGAAGAGAAAAGGTGGCGTGGCTGAAGCGGAGCCGTATGGTGGAAATCGTTCAGATATGTCCTGTTGAACCACAGCATGATAACCACATTTCATTATAGCAGATGCCAGTGTGAGAATGCACCCACAACAAAGAGATCGTCTGCCCCTCTATGTACTGCGAAGTATTCTGATACTACGTCTAATAAACGGTGGGGTAAAAAGTGCCACGAAGAACAGAGTTCCAGGGTACAAAGAAACACAGCAGAGGAACGGAAATACAGTACAAATTTGGCTATAGCAGATGTTGAAAGCGACCATCATTCATCTCTTGGCACTTTTGGGGCAAGTTGCTAAAGGTAGATCGAAGCTGGGCTGCTGGAATTGCATGCAAAATGTTCTGCTACAGTTCTTGAAGGCAATGAGGGCTGCTGTGACGCACCTTAGACTTGAGGGCTCCCTGCATGAAATAGTCGCACACTGACAGACCAGGGGGCCTGGTTGGCCAGACTGACCTCTGATAACGACTCTTGTCAGGCGTGAAGATTTTGTAAATGCACCGCAAGGTTCGGCCGGCTGTATGGGCAGTTGCTCCATCCCGCTCGAAGTAACTGTAGGTTTTCTCCTCCTCTGTTAATGCTGCCACAAATTCACGTCCAATTGTATCCACTCGTTTGGATCACTTTTATTTACCCCACCCTGTATATAATGGTTGGTGGTTCTACTCCATCTCCGATGTTGAATATTTTTAAGGACAGTCTTGAGTCAGACCCGATTAATATCTTTAAGAACGGAGCTGAAGATATAAACTTGAGTGCTTCCAAAAGACATTCTGTCTCCACCATAAAAACAGAAGCGCCTTTAGGCAGTTCGAAGGTTTTCCAGACGTGGATCTAATGGCATAGAAAAGCACAGCCAGTATATTCTTCTTGTGGAACTGTGGATGTATCGTATATACACAGACGTTGCAATACCCTGCGGTGCGTGAGACTGTGAAAGCTTTTAGAGTAATGGACCTACCCATACTCTATCACACTCCCCTTAAGACTCCATGTTAACTGTAAATCACACAACCCAATCGCTATCTTGAAATGCCCTAACAAAGAATCATAAGTTGGGAAATTGCAATAATCTTACGATATAAGTATCTCCTCAGTCAACAGAATTAATCAGTGAATTGATAGGAACTATGTGCTCCTTGAAGTAAAAATGAAATGAAACATTGACAGATCATTTATTATATTAAACAATTACAAAGTATTAGCATCAACACTCTAAAAAAAAGTTAATTTCTGACGACAAATAACAAGATAGGCAAGTGGAGGTATGGTTACCGTATACAAACTGCACATACTCGTAAAACCATAAATTCAGTACTACTCAACGATTGATTTAGAAACTCCAGTGGTCTATTTAATACCACATCAAACAAATAAGGCATGACTCGTGTTTAGCAGAGCTGTGACAACGGTGTGTTTCCTGGCTGTACATTAACCCTCAATTAGTGAGCCGTGCTGCTGCATACTCTCACCAACCTGCTGTGGCAATAAGTCTATGAGTGAAGAAGCAGAATCTCGATCGTCAGGACATCTCCAAGCGCCACGACGTCTCGAACCAGCGACCTGTATCCATCCATAACCAAACCAAGAGTGTCCTTTTTTCTTCTACTAGCTCCCAGTTTGCGCCAATACAGCCGCAAACGCCAAACAGGAAAATCGCACAGTGTGTCAATGCCACGTTTAACAAATTGCCACCCCAGAACGTCGCCAGTCGCGGGCCAATCAGAGCGCATCTTCCTCACTAATTTGTGCTAAAAATTCCCGTCTGACATCAGCCAGCTATGGGCAAATCAGAGCATTGTTTAACACTTCTGAGCTTTCCGAGGTCAAACCGACGTGACGTGCCCTATGCGACGTTCCTGTAGTGGTTTGCCCCAACATGCTGAGAGGCCGGCCGGTGTGGCCGAGCGGTTCTAGGCGCTTCAATCTGGTACCGCGCGACCGCTACGGTCGCAGGTTCGAATCCTGCCTCGGGCATGGATGTGTGTGATGTCCTTAGGTTAGTTAGGCTTTACTAGTTCTGAGTTCTAGGCGGCTGATGACCTCAGATGTTAAAAGTCCCATAGTGTTCAGAGCCATTTGAACCAACATTCCAAGACTTGCACCCTTCCGCCATAAACTGTGGTGTCCCAGCAAGCACTCGAAACTGTTGCCCTTCGCCATCTCAAGAGGCGAGCCGTGCCCCAGACCACTAACCCCGACTTAATGAAAAACACCGAAAGCGTCCGCGAGCATCCGTCGGTGGCTACACAAAGTTTTGAGTGCCCGCGATGCACCTGCTGTGGGCTGTGCGTTTCTCGCGTATTCGCAGGCTGGAGCTATTAGCCTCTTTACCGACGACCACTTTATAAAGTACGTTCCCCTGTAATAAATCGACGTAATGAGACTTTAAGTGGATGCAATTAAAGTGTCCTACCTATCGCCAGTAGTGGCACGGGGCGAACTAATTTAGTAAAAATGGAAGGAGGCAATCTAGGCGGCTTGTAACCTTCCGACATAACCAGACCACTGAGCTGCAACGAGACGAATAAAGGTGCAGTTTATGTCAACACGTTCCGCGCTGGACATCATAATACAGTAGGCTGCAATATGGGGACTGCATATGTCAAGATCGTATTCAAATAAAGGTAAATGCGAAGAACATCGTATATGAGGTATAAAAGCCCAAGTGTCAAAGCTGGCACAGACAACTGGAATCAAAACAAAATTATTGCACTTGGCTGTTACAGGAAAGGCTTGGTCACGTTACGGTAAACAAGGGCAGTGGCGACTAAGCTAAACGCATCTCACTGTCAATATTTTCAGTTCAGTTGTGCAAATACTACTTACGCAGATTATGCACTGATTCACACGACAAGCCGACCGAGCTGCAATAACATTGCGGTCGACTAACAGAATGGTATTTTTCTACATGAAAACGTTGCATTTTTGTTTTTAATTACAGGGTTATTACAAATGATTCAAGCGATTTCACAGCTCTACAATAACTTTATTGTTTGAGATATTTTCACAATGCTTTGCACACACATACAAAAACTCAAAAAGTTTTTTTAGGCATTCACAAATGTTCGATATGTACCCCTTTAGTGATTCGGCAGACATCAAGCCGATAATCAAGTTCCTCCCACACTCGGCGCAGCATATCCCCATCAATGAGTTCGAAAGCATCGTTGATGCGAGCTCGCAGTTCTGGCACGTTTCTTGGTAGAGGAGGTTTAAACACTGAATCTTTCACATAACCCCACAGAAAGAAATCGCATGGGGTTAAGTCGGGAGAGCGTGGAGGCCATGACATGAATTGCTGATCATGATCTCCACCACGACCGATCCATCGGTTTTCCAATCTCCTGTTTAAGAAATGCCGAACATCATGATGGAAGTGCGGTGGAGCACCATCCTGTTGAAAGATGAAGTCGGCGCTGTCGGTCTCCAGTTGTGGCATGAGCCAATTTTCCAGCATGTCCAGATACACGTGTCCGGTAACGTTTTTTTCGCAGAAGAAAAAGGGGCCGTGAACTTTAAACCGTGAGATTGCACAAAACACGTTAACTTTTGGTGAATTGCGAATTTGCTGCACGAATGCGTGAGGATTCTCTACCGCCCAGATTCGCACATTGTGTCTGTTCACTTCACCATTAAGAAAAAAATGTTGCTTCATTACTGAAAACAAGTTTCGCACTTAACGCATCCTCTTCCATGAGCTGTTGCAACCGCGCCGAAAATTCAAAGCGTTTGACTTTTGTCATCGGGTGTCAGGGCTTGTAGCAATTGTAAACGGTAAGGCTTCTGCTTTAGCCTTTTCCGTAAGATTTTCCAAACCGTCGGCTGTGGTACGTTTAGCTCCCTGCTTGCTTTATTCGTCGACTTCCGCGGGCTACGCGTGAAACTTGCCCGCACGCGTTCAACCGTTTCTTCGCTCACTGTAGGCCGACACGTTGATTTCCCCTTAAAGAGGCATTCAGAAGTTTTAAACTGCGCATACCATCGCCGAATGGAGTTAGCAGTTGGTGGATCTTCGTTGAACTTCGTCCTGAAGTGTCGTTGCACTGTTATGACTGACTGATGTGAGTGCATTTCAAGCACGACATACGCTTTCTCGGCTCCTGTCGCCATTTTGTCTCACTGCGCACTCGAGCGCTCTGGCGGCAGAAACCTGAAGTGAGGCTTCAGCCGAACAAAACTTTATCAGTTTTTCTACGTATCTGTAGTGTGTCGTGATCATATGTCAATGAGTGGAGTTACAGTGAATTTATGAAATCGCTTCAATCATTTGTAATAGCCCTGTACTTTGGTTAGAATTGTTCGAGCAGCCATACATAGCTGTTATGTTTTGTGCTGAGGTAGAAGTGGATGCCTGGATAGAGCATCTGCATAGTTGCTAGTTTTTTTCCGGTTCCAAATCTTAGAACGATTTCTGCAAACAAAGATACATGTCTACCAATTGGCAGTGGTCACAATATCGGTCAGATTTTAGTTGTACAATTTTTCCCCGTGAGAACCTTCTCAATGACAATTTTATATCCCACAGATGTTACGTCTAACGTGAATATTGTGTTGTTCATCTTCGTCCAGGTATTTTTCCAATTTTTGTTTGGATATTTCTGCTCTATGAAATTTTTTAGTTGCACTCTAGCCAGCGACATATAAATCTTGCGAGTGTGAAACTTCTGAGGACATTCTTGTATACACCTTAATTCGGTGTAATATTTATGGACATGTACTAGTTGGGTACTAAAATGTCCCACGTTAACTGGTGTAGTGTTGTTTCTTGGGGCTGGGATGGTGAGCAGGTATTTGGCTATTATTATATTTTATTTCGGTTTATAAACATAGCTGTGCAGTGAGGACGGACATCCTTGACACCTAAATCGCCGTCATTGCGGTCCAAAGTCACTGATTGAAGTGAGACCTTGAAAATGCTTTTTTCTGCAAACATACCAGCATACGGCTACCAAATTATTATGTCTGATGTCAGCTGGAATAGGTAGCAGCGCTGCTGTGTCATACGTTTTGCTGAGAATGTATCTAGATGTTAGTAAACAGTGCTCGTTTCAGGCGATTTAGTGACCGGAGCACCTGTACTCTTTCAGTGTGGCTCTTGAAGTACTGAGCGTATGCTCGCAGTTTAGCTTACAAAGTCACGACGTGTGGATTCAGTATTAGAATCATTCCTAACTGAGTTATCGTACCAGTTCTCTTCAGCCAAGGTATTTTCTTTGACCGCTGTTAGGTCCTATGGCCATAATCTTCAATTCATACTCGTTTAACCTCCCACCGACGGAGTTGGTACATCCGTCGAACTGTACTCATCCTTCGATCTGTGCTTATAAGAACGCTAATGTCCGCGTGTGTGGCAGATCGTTTTCGTGTTGAAAACTGCCATTTCTTTTAAATGTAAGTGCAAATTTAAAAGTAGCAGTTCCACGCCATTGGTTTGCAGAGTCATAGATAGACGATGGCTATGCCAAAGCTGAGCAGGGAAGGTAAGGGAATTAATGGAAGAAAGCTTACCAACTTGAGATTTGCTGATGATATTGCCTTACTGGCCAAAGACTTCGCAGAGCTCCAAAACTTAGTTACAGATCTTGCATCGGAATGTCAGCTGGTTGGCTTGAACATGAACCTTTCCAAAACAAAAGTAATATCCAACAAATGGATCCCAGCTGGAGATGTGAAAGTCAAGGACAGTCTATTAGAAGAGGTCAGTGAATATGTCTACCTTGGCCAGATTATAAATATGAAGGGAGACATAAGGCCAGAAATCTATCGATGCATCAAGCTTCGCTGGCAAGCATTTGGGAAGAATTCAACACTATTCAGATCAAAAATGCCAGTAAATCTGAAGGAAGCAGTATTTGATCAATGCATTCTTCCTATGATGACGTATGGCTGCGAGACATGGACACTGAACTCATTCACAAAAGGGAAACTTAGGACAGCACAGAGAACCATGGAGAGATCAATGCTGGGCTATACAAGAAAGGATAGGAAAAGGGCAGATGACATCCGGTCTGTGACGAAGGTAAACGACATCTTAGAGAGAGTAGGTTCCTTGAAATGGCAGTGGGCTGGCCACGTCGCAAGAAGAAAAGATAACAGATGGACGAAGCTAGTACTGGAGCGGAGTCCGAGAGAGCACTGGAGGCCTAGAGGAAGACCGCCAGACAGATGGGACAAAGACATCAAGAAGACCGCTGGTAACACCTGGCAGAGAACTGCCCAAGACCGTCCCACTTGGAGAAGACTGCTGAAAGCCTACCTGAATCGACGACTCGAAGAGGCCACATCATCTAATGATTGAATTGGCTGATGATGATGATGATGATGATGATGATGATGAGATAGACGAACATACTGACTGATAGACACAGTGTGATTAAGAGTTCAGATTCTGGGTAATCATGTTGTATCAAATGTGGGAAATGTGCACTGGTTCACATTCTATGCATTACACTTGATGGAAATTTGTGGTTGACCTCATCAAAAGCTATGTTCCGTCATTTTGTTTCCCTAACCAAGTTAACTGTAAAACCCGTCTATATTCGCACAAAACGTTCGTAGCCCTCCAGCCTTTGCCGACTACCGTTTTGTAAGACCCGAGTGCCAAACCGAGAAACGGTTTCAATCTGGTGTTTACAATTTGTAGATCATAAATGAGGAGATTAATCGATCAATAATCTTCCAGGGTGTTGCTTTGTGCCTCTTTAGGATGTGCTCTCGTCCGAAGAGTAAGGTCCCGTAGTAAAATTGATACCTCACGACGGAACCACAAGCTAAAGAGAGTCGCTGCCAGACGCAGCCACGAACGAGAGACGTCGACGGAGACCCGCCCTTGGTAGGTTCCGTACGCCGCCGCCGTCCGAAGTCCGCTTACATCAGAGCTGGCCCCACAGTGGTCGCAGCAGCACAGTACCACAGATTCGGCAGCGAGCTAGTGTCGTTCGTCAGGACAGTGTACGAACATTGTAGTTAAATGCCATGTGATATACACTGACGGAAAAAAATCGCAGTACCGAGAAGCAGTTGTATGGCAAAAACGAAAGCTGGTATAGGCGTGTTTCTACATATTCAAGGTGATGTCTATTTAAATTCCGCGCCGTTCGCGTAAGAGTAGTGCTGGTAGCACCACTAAGAGGATGCAAATCAGGTTTGCTCTGACTACACACTGTAACGGTTGTAAGCGTTAGTTACCTTTGGGATTGGACGTGGTTATCTTAGTCAAGAACGTCTTTAAGGACAGACGCAGGGCAAAATGCATTTTTGTACTTAAACATACGTATCTCCAAAAATATTACAGTTAAAATAGTAAAACTTGAGACCATTACGCGTACGTAATATGATGCTCGACACTCTGTGCAATTTTTGTTTGAAAATGCGCATCCACATACATTTAAAGGGATTCGAATTTATCACCATTGTTTCTATAGTGTGCCTTTTCTCGAAAAACTAATCGAGCAATAAAACCGGAATTTCACAGTTTACATCTCCGTAAGAGGCTAATAAAACAAGTGGAACAGATTTTTGTTTCAGGTTATAGTTGTTTTGAAATTAATTTTTCAGTTTTGTGTTACCTGGGACTGCTCCGCTTTTCTCAAACCACGCGGTCGGTTGGCAGCGGCGAATACGTTGGCACTCAAAACGTATTTGCCGCTGCCGACCGACCGCGTGGTGAAGAGATGCCGGGACTGGACTTCAGTTAAGTAGTTTTAATTCGACATGGTACCACTGTACTATAGGTTTTAATTTTAATGTTGACTGTGCCTACTCTGGCATGTTATAGTAATTTTATGCTTCTGAAGAAGGCTAGATTAATTTAGCCGAAACCTGGTAAGGAGTAGAAAATTTGCGCAACTGAGGCTGATTCTTCAAAATATTAGTCTATCACAGTTGTTGACGGGGCTGCAATATGCTAAAAATTCTTAAAATGGCAGTGACAAGAAATACATTTCTGAAGAACGGAAATTTTTTAACATCGATATAAATGTAAGTGTTAGGTAAACTTTCCTGAAGGGAATTGTCTGCAGTGGAGCCCTGTATGGAAGTGAAACGTGGAAGATAAATAGTTCACGTATGTGATGCTGCAGAAGAATGGTGAAGATTAAGTACAAGTATCATGCATCCAATGAGGAGGAACTGAACAGAATTGAGAGAAAAGAAATTTCTGGCATAACTTGACTAAATGAAAACATCGGTTGGTAGGACACATTCTGAGACGTCAAGGGACCATCAGTTTAATATTGGTGGGAAGGCTTTGGGGTAAAAATGGTTGAGAAAAACAAAGAGACGAGTACAGTGAGCAGGTTCCAATGGATGTCGTTGCAGTAGTTATGCAAAGACGGGCTGCAAAGGACAGAGTACAGAGTAGCGTAGAGACCTGCATCAAATAAGTCTTCGGACTCAAGACCACAAAAACATTTGAAAAACTAAACTCAGCCCGAACAGGCCGTGAAGCACCAACGGTTCCTACGGGCCGCGTGTCGTCCTCAGCCCCCAGGCGCCACTCTATGCGGGTACGTAGGGGCGGGCATGTGGTCAGCACACCGCTCTCCCGGCAGTATGTCAGTTTACGAGAGCGACATAAACATTTGGATTTATATAATTTCTTATCTTTTCTGTTAATTTGCATATTTAGTTGTATTGGGTTGGTGCATAAGCTGGTAGCGTTTTTTCCTATGTTTAATAAACACAACAGATACACATAATAGAGACTCTAGTCATCTATAATATACAGGGTGATTCATTGATCGTGACCGGGCTAGATATCTCACGAAATAAGCGTCAAACGAAAAAACTACAAACGACGAAACTTGTCTAGCTTGAAGGGGGAAACCAGATGGCGCTATGGTTGGCCCGCTAGATGGCGCTGCTATAGCTCAGACGGATATCAAATGCGTTTTTTAAAAAATAGGAACCCCCATTTTTTATTATATATTCGTGTAGTACGTAAAGAAATATGAATGTTTTAGTTGGACCACTTTTTCCGCTTTGTGATAGATGGCGCTGTAATAATCACAAACATATGGCTCACAATTTTAGACGAACAGTTGGTAACATGTCGGTTTTTTAAATTAAAGTACAGAACGTAGGTACGTTTGAACATTTTATTTCGGTTGTTCCAATGTGATACATGTACCTTTGTGAACTTATCATTTCTGAGAACGCCGGCCGTGCTGGCCGAGCGGTTCTAGGCGCTTCAGTCCGGAATCACGCTGCTGCTACGGCCGCAGGTTCGAATCCTGCCTCGGGAATGGATGTGTGTGATGTCCCTCGATTAGTTAGGTTTAAGTAGTTCTAAGTCTACGGGACTGATGACCTCAGATGTTAAGTCCCATAGTCCTTGGAGCCATTTGAACCATTTCTGACAACGCATGCTGTTACAGCGTAATTACCTATAAATACCACATTAATGCAATAAATGCTCAAACTGATGTTCGTCAACCTCAATGAATTTTGGCAATACGTGTAACGACATTCCTCTCAACAGCGAGTAGTTCGCCTTCCGTAATATTCGCACATGCGTTGACAATGCGCTCACGCATGTTGACAGGCGTTGTCGGTGGATCACGATAGCAAATATCCTTTAACATTCCCCACAGAAAGAAATCCGGGGACGTCAGATCCGGTGAACGCGCGGGCCATGGTATGGTGCTTCGACGACCAGTCCACCTGTCATGTTATTCAATACCGCTTCAACCGCACGCGAGCTATGTGCCGGACATCCATCATGTTGGAAGTACATCGCCATTCTGTCACGCAGTGAAACATCTTGTAGTAACATCAGTAGAACATTACGTATGAAATCAGCATGCATTGCACCATTTAGATTGCCATCGATAAAATGGGGGCCAATTACCTTCCTCCCATAATGCCGCACCATACATAAACCCGCCAAGGTCGCTGATGTTCCACTTGTCGCAGCCATCGTGGATTTTCCGTTGCCCAATAGTGCATATTATGCCGGTTTACGTTACCGCTGTTGGTGAATGACGCTTCGTCACTAAATAGAACGCGTGCAAAAAACTGTCATCGTCTCGTAATTTCTCTCGTGTCCAGTGGCAGAACCGTACGCGACGTTCAAAGTCGTCGCCATGGAATTCCTGGTGCATAGAAATATGGTACGGGTGCAATCGATGTTGATGTAGCATTCTCAACACCGACGTTTTTGAGATTCCCGATCGTCGCGCAGTTTGTCTGCTACTGATGTGCGGATTAGCCGCGACAGCAACTAAAACACCTACTTGGGCATCATCATTTGTTGCAGGTCATGGTTGACTTTTCACATGTGGCTGAACACTTCCTGTTTCCTTAAATAACGTAACTATCCGGCGAACGGTCGGGACACTTGGATGATGTCGTCCAGGATACCGAGCACCATACATAGCACACGCCCGTTGGGCATTTTGATCACAATGGTCATACATCAACACGATATCTACCTTTTCCGCAATTGGTAAACGGTCCAATTTAACACGGGTAATGTATCACGAAGCAAATACCGTCCGTACTGGCGGAATGTTACGTGATACCACGTAGTTGTACGTTTGTGACTATTACAGCGCCATCTATCACAAAGCGAAAAAAGTGGTCCAACTAAAACATTCATATTTCGTTACGTACTACACGAGTATGTAATAAAAATGGGGGTTCCTATTAAAAAAAAAAAACGCAGTTGATATCCGTTTGACCTTTGGCAGCGCCATCTAGCGGGCCAACCATAACGCCATCTGGTTTCCCCCTTCAAGCTAGACGAGTTTTGTTCTTTGTAGTTTTTTCGTTTGATGCTTATGTCGTGAGATATTTGGCCAGGTCACTATCAATGGACCACCCTGTATTGTCCTTCACTATTTACAACAGTCTGCAACGATGGGGTACCTTCTCTAGCCGCGACTGTGGACATAACCGGATTCTGATGCAAAGTACTCGTCAAGCCATGTTCGGAGCGCTTTTTCATCCGGGAAAGAAGTTCCTTAAAGGTTGTTCGACAGAGACTGGAAAAATGTGAAAATCTGATGGCGCAACACGAGGTGAATATTGTAGGTGTGGAATGACTTCCCCTTTTGTCAGTCTGACAGAATGCGGACAGGCGTTACCGTGGTGTAGCATCACTAGTAAATGTGAGCAGTGGTGGGAAGTAAATTGCAGTATACCTCACCGCCACTGTTCCGCTAGAAGCACATTATCTTTTGTGAATGCGTGCAGGTCATTTTACGGGGAGTATCTGCTTCGGTTGGGCTCAACAATTGCTTTCTTTTCGTTGTGTTAATATAAAGACTCCTTTTCTCGTCACCAGTAACGACACAGGATAGGAATGATCGGTGATGTTCACGAACCAATTTATGACGAGCAGAAGAGATGCAAGATGTACATATGGCCACCCGCAGATTTTGTGATTTTGGTTTAAAGCGTGCGGTAGGCATACACTCGATGTTTGAAGCATTCCCATTGCATGCAATGTCGCCCGATGGTGGAATTCTCACAGTTGATCACATTTGCGAGTTCTAGAGTACATTCACGTGAATCATTGTGGATTAATGCGTTTAAACTATATTTATCAAACCCCAAAGGCCTTCCTGAACGAGGGGAGTCACTAACGTGTCCTTAAAACGAGAAAGCCATTTCCTTTCCTTGCTCTGTTCAGTGGCATTATACTCATACACGTCGCAAATGTTTCTGGTTGTCTCCGCTGCTGTCACACCTGTACTGAATTCAAACAGAAGAATACAACGGAAATGTTCCGATTTCTACACTTGGCACTCCATTTTCTAGCGTGTACAACTCCTTTCACTTATCTCCAAATAACTAATTGCCACTCCCCCTCCCCCCCCCCCCCAACCACACCATGTATCATAGCCGTACCATAGCCGTACCGTAGGTGCAACCACAACGGAGGCGTATCTGTTGACAGGCCAGACAAACGTGTGGTTCCTGAAGAGGGGCAGCAGCCTTTCTGTGGTTGCAGGGGCAACAGTCTGGATGATTGACTGATCTGGCCTTGTAACATTAACCAAATCGGCCTTGCTGTGCTGGTACTGCGAACGGCTGAAATCAAGGGGAAACTACAGCTGTAATTTTTCCCGAGGGCATGCAGCTTTACTGTATGTGTAAATCATGATGGCGTCCTCTTGGGTAAAATATTCCGGAGGTAAAATAATCCCCAGGACTACTCAGGAGGATGTCGTTATCAGGAGAAATAAAACTGGCGTTCTACGGATCGGAGCGTGGAATGTCAGATCTCTTAATCGGGCAGGTAGGTTAGAAAATTTAAAAAGGGAAATGGATAGTATGAAGTTAGATATAGTGGGAATTAGTGAGGTTCGGTGGCAGGAGGAAGAAGACTTCTGGTCAGGTGATTACAGGGTTATAAATACAAAATCAAGTAGGGGTAATGTAGGAATATGTTTAATAATGAATAAAAAATAGGAGCGCGGATAAGCTACTACGAACAGCATAGTGAACGCATTATTCTAGCCAAGATAGACACGAAGCCCACACCTACCACAGTAGTACAAGTTTTCATGCCAACTAGCTCCACAGATGATCAAGAGATTGAAGGAATGTATGATGTACTTAAGGAAATTATTCAGATAGTTAAGGGAGACGAAAATTTAATAGTCGTGGGGGACTGCAATTCGGTAATAGGGAAAGGGAGAGAAGGAAAAGTACTAGGCGAATATGGATTGGGAGTAAGGAATGAAAGAGGAAGCCGCCCGGTAGAATTTTGGGCAGAGCATAACTTAACCATAGCTTATGTTTGGTTTAAGAATCATGAAAGATGCTTATATACGTGGAAGACGCCTCGAGACACTGGAAGATTTCAGACAGATTATATAATGGTAAGACAGATATTTAGGATACATATTTTACAATGTAAAACATTTCCAGGGGCAGATGTGGACTCTGACCTCAATTTATTGGTTATGAACTGTAGAGTAAAACTGAAGAAACTGCAAAAAGGTAGGCATTTAAGGAGATGGGACCTGGATAAACTGAAAGAACCAGAGGTTGTAGAGAGTTTCAGAGAGAGCATTAGGGAACGATTGACAAACACAGGGGAAAGAAATACAGTAGAAGAAGAAAGGGTAGCTTTGAGAGATGAAATAATGAGGGCCAAAGAAGATCAAGTAATTAAAAAGACGAGGGCTCGTAGATATCGTTGGGTAGCAGAAGAAATATTGAATTTAATCGATGTAAGAAGAAAATATAAAAATGCAGTAAATGGAGCAGGCGAAAAGGAATACAGACCTCGCAAAAAATGAGATCGATAGTAAGTGCAAAATGGCTAAGCAAGGATGGCTAGAGCAGAAATGTAAGGAGGTAGAGGCATATATCACTAGGGATAAGATAGACACCGCCTACAGGAAAATTAAAGAGATCCTTGGAGAAAAGAGAACCACCTGTATGAATATCAAAAGCTCAGGTGGAAAACCAGTCCTAAGCACAAATGGGTAAGCAGAAAGATGGAAGGACTATATAGAGGGTCTATACAAGGGCGACGTACTTGAGGGCGATATTATTATGGAAATGGCTGAGGACGTAGATGAAGATGAAATGAGATATATGATACTGCGTGAAGAATTTGACAGAGCACTGAAAAACTACAGTCGAAAAAAAGGCTCCAGGAATAGACAACATTCCATTAGAACAACTAATAGCCTTCAGAAAGCCAGCCCTGACAAAACTCTACCATCCGGTGAGCAAGATGTATGAGACCGGCAAAATACCCTCAGACTTCAAGAAGAATATAATAATTCCAATCCCAAAGAAAGCAGGTGTTGACAGATGTGAAAATTACCGAACTATCAGTTTAATAAGTCACAGCTGCAAAATACTAGGGCGAATTCTTTACAGACGAATGGAAAAACTGGTAGAAGCTGACTTGGGGAAGATCAGTTTTGATTCCGTAGAAGTGTTGGAACACACGAGGCACTAATGACCCCACGACTTAACTTGGAAGATAGATTAAGGAAAGGCAAAGCTACGTTTCTAGCACTTGTAGACTTAGAGAAAGCTTTCGACAATGTTGACTGGAATGCTGTCTTTCAAATTCTGAAGGTGGCAGGGGTCAAATACAGAGCGAAAAGCTAGTTACTATTTGTACAGAAACTTAATGCCAGTTATAACAGTCGAGCGGCACAAAAGGGAAGCAGTGGTTGAGAATGGAGTGAGACAGGGTTGTAGCCTCTCCCTGATGTTATTTAATCTGTATATTGAGCAAGCAGTAAATGAAACAAAAGAAAAATTTGGAGTAGGAATTAAAATCCACGGAGAAGAAATAAAAATGTTGAGGTTCGCCGATGACACTGTAATTCTGTCAGAGACAGCAAAGGACTTGGAAGAGCAGTTGAACGGAATGGACAGTGTCTTGAAAGGAGGATATAAGATGAACATCAACAAAAGCAAAACGAGGATAATGAAATGTAGTCGAATTAAGTCGGGTGATGCTGAGGGAATTAGATTAGAAAATGAGACACTTAAAGTAGTAAAGGAGTGTTGCTATTTGGGGAGCAAAATAACTGATGATGGTCAAAGTAGAGAGGATATAAAAAGTAGACTGGGAATGGCAAGGAAAGCGTTTCTGAAGAAGAGAAATTTGTTGACATCGAGTATAGATTTAAGTGTCAGGAAGTCGTTTCTGAAAGTATTTGTATGGAGTGTAGCCATGTATGGAAGGGAAATATGGACGATAAATAGTTTGGACAAGAAGAGAGTAGAAGCTTTCGAAATGTGGTGCTACAGAAGAATGCTGAAGATTAGATGGGTAGATCACATAACTAATGAGGAGATATTGAATGAAATTGGGGAGAAGAGGAGTTTGTGGCACAACTTGACTAGAAGAAGGGATCGGTTGGTAGGACACGTTCTGAGGGGATCATCAATTTAGTGAGGGAGGGCAGCGTGGAGGTTAAAAATCGTAGAGGGAGACCAAGAGATGAATACACTAAGCAAATTCAGAAGGATGTAGGTTGCAGTCGTTACTCAGATATGAAGAAGCTTGCATAGGATAGAGTAGCATGGAGAGCTGCATCAAACTAATCTCTGGACTGAAGGTAACAACAACATCAACTAATTGGCAATATGATAACTCAAATAGCAACTGTGAATTACAAATAAAAATGATAATCGAAAATAAACCCATAGCAACAGGAATACCAATATTCAAAACGAAAAGGCTACGAACTTATGCACCATCCCAATAAAGAGTTCTTCAACTAATGTATGTGAATATGTGTCAGTTTCACATCCAGATCTTGAATTATACTCCTACTATGATACTTGAATGGCATACCGGTGTGTGTCAGTCGGTATCTTTATAAACTAATTCATTCATTACTCTATTACTTTGTGACTGCGCACCTGTGTCGGGTATGGCAGAGTGGCATGTCAATGCTGTCTCGCTATACTGATTCCCGTAACGAGAGCTGATCAATACAAACACAGAATTGTTTGAAACGATATCTCGTATGTCATAAGATGATTAATATTAACAAATACATAAATTTTTATTTGTGCTAGCACACTCCATGAAACATAATTTCTAAAGTAATTGTTCCATTGTGCCTGAGAAAAGCGTTTCCGTCAGTAATACCTTCCTTTTCCTCTCTTCATGTTGTTATATTTGCCTGTTATTCAATCAGCTAGTGATGTTGCAGTTCTTATTTCCGTTCTGGCTAAGAAAACAGGATGAGGAATTCCGGCTTATGCAAGACACCTTTGGAGTTCTGTTTTACCCACATATTTTTCAGCATGTTTTTTTTTGTGCTTTATTTCCTTTGCCGGCCGGTGTACCGGAGCGGTCCTAGGCGCTTCAATCTGGAACCGCGCGACCGCTGCGGTCACAGGTTTGAATCCTGCATCGGGAATGGATGTGTGTGATGTCCTTAGGTTAGTTAGGTTTAAGTAGTTCTAAGTTCTAGACGACTGATGACCTTATATGTTAAGTCCCATAGTGCTCAGAGCCATTTGGACCATGTATTTCCTTTCTGTAAATGTTAACGTTCAGAGGAAAGATTTGGTACAAAATATTTACATTTGTGAATGACGTGATTGTTGTCACATACATGGTTCGTTAACAGTTCGCTTTTGTGATATGTATTACTGGTCTGATGCGTAGTATGTTGTTTATTACAGTATGTCTGAAGTTCCGATTTTACAACTGATCTGGAAAAGGATGGATGTTTGCATTAGTTTATATTATCTTAGAGGAAGCTATTGAATGTTCATGTTGGTAGCTGTGAGTCTGCTACACAATCTACAACTTGTCATTTGCAAACAGCAAAACGTAATTTTTTATTTTTGTGTCTTATGCATTTTCGAGCGAAAATGAGTATCTATCGGTTATTTTGCGTGTTACTTAACGCTTTGATGTTGTTGTGCTTGTCTCCCTTGTTTGTGGTGTGGCAACACGCTGATTTCTACCACTTTTATCGTATCACAGGAATTTTATGCGATTTTTCGATCTTGCACCGTGTTTTCGCCACCACTGCGTTTTGTTGTGGCTGTGTAATATTCAGTTGTTTCGTGGCATATTTGTCTGGTTGAGGCGCACAGATTTGGAATGTTGTTGGCGTTTATGGTGTTCAGTTTGTGTGTGTGTGTGTGTGTGTGTGTGTGTGCCTATGTATGTTTATGTGTGTGTATTTTCAGAGCTGGGAGGGTGAGAGAGAGGTTGTGGGAAGCATCTGGAGTGAATGTTGTGTTGTGTGCGGGAGTGTGCAGAAGAGGGAAATTTAGTTCTGGGGACTGATCGTTATTTATTTTATCCGCACCTTTAGTTAGGCAGTGTAAATATTGTCCACCATCCACCGCTGACTGCCGAGCTCAGGGCCTCCAGACTAGTGGTCTCCAGAGGTTTTCCCCCGACGTCACTGCCATTGTGTGAGGTTTACCTGTCCTGCCTTCTCCCGCAGCCGCTGTCTGCCCTAATGGGCCCTCGCGCCAGCTTCCGGCTCACCAGAATCCACCACCTCCGCATAGAAAAGGTTCACGCGAAAATCCGCCAATTTGCAGTCATAAATATATTGACTAAGACCGTATACCCCTTCCACTTTCGAGTATAGATTATGCTTGACGAGGAATGACCGCCTTATTCACTATTGCTGTTCCGCAATACGTTCCGATGTTCTTGATGACAGGATTGTACCGAAATATGTCGACGATTTTATCTGTCGCCACCTCTTGATCTTTAGCTACGTCCACATACACCGCGTGTACAAGAACGGCTCTAACAGGGAGAGGGGCGCGGGGGGGGGGGGGGGTGTTAGGGCGAAACGTGCCACCGCCCAGAGCGGCATGTTTTTGGGGGCGGTAAAATCTTAAATTTCAATATGGTTACTGAAGGATGAACTAAACGAATGAAAGCTTTGCATAAATGGAGAAGGGTGACAATAAGTGGCAAATACAAATCATTCATAAAATCTAGTATCTTACTGGCAATTGTCTATGGTATTATGAAACAGATAAAAAAATGGTTCAAATGGCTCTGAGCACAATGCGACTTAACTTCTGAGGTCATCAGTCGCCTAGAACTTAGAACTAATTAGACCTAACTGGACATCACACACATCCATGCCCGAGGCAGGATTCGAACCTGCGACCGTAGCGGTCGCTCAGCTCCAGACTGTAGCGCCTAGAACCGCACGGCCACTCCGGCCGGCAACAGATAAAAAATGAAGCACTTGAGGTGGCTGCATCTTTCAAAACGGCAAAGCTTGCTAGTGGTAGTGGTGCCATCTCACCTCAGTTTCTACCAGGTGCCTACTCAATACTTGAAATGCACTTAACGTCAACTTGAAAGCACATACAGAAGAGTAAATCTGTATAATAAAGAAATAAAGATAAATGTCAGCGTATGATGGTGCAACAGTTCGTATACAGCAGCGATGAATACTAACAGCAGTATCGCTGTAGCAAATAAATAAAAAATAAGTAAAATCTTTTGAACCCAGGTGTGGTTAAACGGCGTTTACTACCTTGGTGCTGCCATTAATAGGATTTGATCGTCTTCTTCCCGACACGCACCTCTAAATTAATTTTGTTCTACTTTGTCTTTAACTTATTTCTCAGTGTTGAAGCAATAATGAGTACATATTAATAATATTAAGAAAGTACCGAAAAATCCAGTCAACCTATGTTTTTTTAGCTTAAGTAACTAATCTGCCCTGCACGAGCTGTTTATCCACTCAGTTGTACTGTATTCATTTATTATTACTACCGGCAGCGGTCGTAAACCATAATCTTGTTATGAAAGAATTAACAATACTACTCACATGTGTCACAAACTGAGACGTGGAGAACACATTTAGTTGCTATTCATTACAAATGTGCGCATGTATCGTAGTAAAAATTCATAAATTTGGATTTATCATAGCCTCTACCCTGAACATTTCTAAATAAAATGAACTGTATTTGAAGCAGCAGAAAAAGCGTGTTAAATTCCCTTCTTAGTCCCCCCCCCCCCCTCTTTTCTGATATAATTGTCAAATTGCCGACAAGCGCAGTTTTAAAGTTCAGGAACGTTCAAACAAAACAAAATTTCACAATACTGTATGGGGAGCGTGGATATAGGGATGGTTAATTTCTCATTTACATTACAAATTGCTTTCTTTTCAGAAACTGGCCCAGTAAGATCTTCAGAAAATCGAGTTAAAAAAGTAAATAAACCAAAATGAGAAGATAGGATGGAACTATCTTTAGCACTTGAAAACAGGCTGGTGAATGAACAACAAGAAGAAACAGACCTGTTAGAAGTAGACAGTACCGTACTACAAAATCAAAATAGTAAGATTGCGTCAGAAGAAAACAGCCAGTCAGGTCGCACCAACAGAGGTGGTCACTAACTCTGAAGAAGTAAACGTACCAGAGCTAAGTCTGTTGCAGTGAGTAGCAGTTCTGCTGATGGTGGAAGAGACTCTACATCTAACGTAAATTATACGTTTGATGCAATTAATGCGGGAATACAAATAATGTATGATGATCCCAAAAAGTGGCCGGCAAATTTTCGATCCGACACAGTTCGTTGTAAACTTGTTGAATGAAGCCTAGAAATTACATTGACTTAAACAGCTACACATTTCCTACACAGATGACGGAAGGCACTGGTCTCCGAAACACTTCTTTAAAATTCTGTCAAACTGTGAAACAGTAAAAAAGGCGATGGACGTTGTACGGCCTGTCTAAGGACACGTTATTTCGTTTCACTTGCGTTCTTTTTTCAGAAGACGACAAATCATCATTTTCTGATTTGGAGAAAGGAGTCAGTGATTGGAAAGACTTGAGTCCCTTCATTCATGTTCACGAAACATCGTCAACTCACCGAAACTCATACGTCAAGTGGTAAAATTAGTAATTGGAATCGAAACCAGTACTTCTATTGACGCTAACTTCCTAAAGGGCATGCTACTTGAAATATAAAAGCGGAGTTGTGTTCTTAAATGTTTTGTGTATGTAATTCTCCATTGCGCCCGAAACTACATACCTTTAACGAGAGGTTCAGATTCATCAGTAACAACAACTATGATGTATTTTGGAATACTTTGGAGCTTAATAGTCACTATACTCCTCAACTGTTTGAGCATATAGAAAACGTTAGAAGCTGAAAACATGTTCTATGCTATTTGTCTCTTATAATTCAGAACGAAGTTATAGAGATTTTGAAAAATAAGATTCTATCTGAAATAATGAGCAAGGTGAAAATGCAAAGTATTTGTCTCTTATGTTTCTTTGTACTACATATGCGGCATATTTAGAACAGATGACTGAAATCGTTACGAATGTCTGTATTAAGGATGGGAAATGTCAAATAGAAGAAAATTTTGTTGATTACGTAATAAGTCATCAAAAAACTGGAAGAAGGTTATCGGAAGAAATACTGCGGAAGCTGTGGTAGCTTGTGTATTGAAAACTGTTGTGGCCAAGGCTTCGATAATGGTACGAACAAGGCAGGAACATGGAAAGCGTACAAGGAAATATACCCCCCCCCCCGTCCCTCCAAAAACGGACCTAAATTTGTGCATTGTGCAACACATAGTCTAAACCTTGTTGACGTGCACGCCGCGGAAGTGTCAGTCATAATGATCATCATTTTTTTTTTAAAGAATGTTGCAGTTTTTCAGCAGCAAGATGCAAGATGGTCTTCTAGGCGACAGGCTGCGGCAGTTCTTCAGAACAGTTTAGCGTCTGTACGCAAGGTGTTACAGGGTACAACCAACAGAGTCGAGTGGACCTCTGAGACAGCGGCAGGTGCTACGACCGTTCTTAGAAAAACTGATTACGAGTTTGTGTTCGTTTTACAGGTGTGATCTGTTATATTAATAATACTGGACTGTGCTAACAAATCGCTGCATAAAAAGAGTGCTACCTTTGAATAGCATCGAGTTTGCTGTCTGGTTTGGCGAAAAACATCAAACATTTACAGAAAGAAAGTCTGCAGTTTTTAATTGGTTTTGTTCTATTTTTTGTGCGGAAGGGAGGCTGTAGGGATTGATCCGTGGTTGTTAGCCTGCTTGTCTGCTACAGGTAGAGGTTGGGCCTGAACTACCATTTTTACCACAGTACTATAACAGGGGCGTAGATAATTTTGTTTTCTGGGGGGGGGTTCAGTTCTGCAAGTACAAAACGTTCATTCAGACCAGTATCCCAAAATATCAGCAGCTGAAGTATCATAAACTGTTTCAACGCTTGGAATTGGAACACATGTCGTATCTACTGAAAATTCTGATACGGTGGTGGCAGATAGGAATGCGACAACATTCAGGAAATGTTTTTACTAATCACGTTAGAACAAAACACAAAACCGAATTACTAATACAAAAATCTATCAAACTGAATTCTAACGAATTTGTCAATGCCACAATTAAAATACCTTAAAAATCTCAGATCCTCGGCGTCATTTGCCTTTTTAAAATGATTAGATAACATGCATTATTGTTTCATATCCAGTCAGATCTTTTAAGAAAAACCGGAAATAGTTGATCACCAGAAGTTTTAAGAAACAGAGTATAGTCAAAATAGCGGCACCCAAAATACTCAATACTCAGAAAATTAGGATTGAGGACGGCTACCCATTATTACAGACGGGCTTAGGAAAAAACACAACTTTTACCACTCAAATGGCAACATGAGGTAACATGGAACTGTTATAACGTCGGTAATGGATACAAAACATTTGTACGAATAAAGAAAACTATCTCCTTACAACTTGTCAACAGCGAAGTTTATAAAACGTCCGTTACCGAGTTTCCCTCACGTCCAAAAAGCTCATAGAGAGCCAAAATTTCAATACTCTTGAGTTGCATTTCATAGAGGCCAAACTAAGCCGACCGTGACCCGAGGTAATATGCCGGAGGAAAATCTTGCTGCTAAGTGCAGCTCGTCGGCAGGCTGAGGCACATGGGCTGTTCCATTCAGATAGAAATGAGAAAATTTACCTCGTGTTTTCTAAAACCATTAATAACTTCTTGATGTGGCAATTACTGTAAAAATAAATAAGTTTCATAAAATTACCTCTTAAATGTTTACTAATTTTGGAGCTGAAATTCGGTAAATTCAGCGTTATTTTCCGAACTAGACAGATTGTCTGCTGCGTAGCTCAAGAGCCTTATACTGGATTTCAGTGAACTACGATTAATTTTGAAGCTGAATATCTATTGTTGATGGAGATATATATCAATAACATAACAATAACTACCACAATTTTTAGAAACATTTATTTCATGTATTAAGTACAGACTTGAACCTCTTTTTTGTACACGTTGATTTCAGTTTTAAGTTTCGTGGAGCTCTTTCTCTGCTCGCGCTGTACTTGGTTTTCGAGGCCCTCCTATGTGTCACTCAACAGGGGAAGAAGGGCCGTGGCGTTGTGTTGCGTAATGTGGCGTGGCACAGACAGCGGGTTTTAGCGCTGTTTCTGTCTACTGTTTACATTTTCTACAGCTCTCCATTGAAGTTACCATTAAATGTTAACTAATATTGTTTCTAATTCGAATGCTAAACAATATGGCACAATTTTTATTCTGTTTAATTTTTTTCAGAAGAAAATGAAATGCGATGAAAACGGCATGAAATTTGAATTTTAAAAGTAGCATATGAGACCATGAGACCTCGGCGGCGAGCAAATGAGATGCAAATGAATGGAATTGAAAGCACTGTAGTACAAAAATTCCGATGCGATTCGTATAAGCTGCATGTTATGCGACTGTCCACTTCAAATGCTTTCTTTCTCAGCACAGCTGATCTGGAAAGGAAGCACTTTACAAAACATGGCATGCATTTGAATAAAGGGAAAAATCATTAGTCAGGTAAGTATTTCTAAAAAGCGTTTTAGGACTATACATAAGAAGCATTGTGTGAAGTGTAGAAAACCTTGTAGACAGGCAATCACAGCTGCGACTGATCATCTTGCGGATTGAAAAGCCGCTTAAGCTGTTTTTAATGTTTTTATTATCACTGCGCAGTACTGACGATATCCGTACTAAGTATGCAGGGCGCATCATGATGGACTGGTACAAGGATTAGAGACCACAAGGTGGTTGTAGCGAGACTGAATACTGTAACATTAAAACCTACTAAAAGTAAACGCAAAATCTGTTTTTAAAAAAGCCAATAAAAATTCTCTTGAGACCTCCCTAAAAGACAGTATCCCCTCCTTCCAATGTGAATATGTAAGTGTAGAGCAGATATGGTTCAAACTCAAACAAGTAGTCTCGATGCCTACTGAGAGACATGTACCGCATAAATGAACAAGAGATGCTATGATACATAAAACAGGTCAGAACACTGATGCAGAATCAACGAAAAAACCGTGCCAAATTTAAAAGAAAGGAAAATTCTCAAGATTGGCCAAGTTCTACAGGCGCTCGAAATAGATCGCGAATTTCAGTGCGAGATGCTTTTGATACTTTCCACAACTAAACACTGTCTCGAAATCTGGCAGAAAACCCAGAAAGATTCTGGTCGTCCGTAAAGTACATCAGCGGAGAGGCATAATTAATACCGTCACTGCACGATAACAATGATGTTACTGATGCTGTTTTCCGAAAATGCTTCACCCGAAGACGACGAAGTAAATATTCCAGAATTCGAACCAAGAGCATCTGCCAACATGAGTAACTTAAAAGTAGATATCCTCGGTGTAGCAAAGCAGCTTACATCACTGAATAAGGCAAGACCTCCGGTCCTGCTTGTATACTAGATGGCTTGCTTTCTATATCTAGCGGTCATATGCAAACGACGAAATACCCGTATCAAAAAACGGCAAAGTTGGACAAGTCACACCAATGTCCAAGAAACGAAGTAGGAGTAATCCGCTGAATTACGAAACCATATCGCTAACGTCGGTTTGCAGTAGGATTTTGGAACATATACTGTGCTCGAGCATTGTGAACCACCTCGAAGAAAACAATCTGTTGACAACTAGCCAACACGGATTCAGAAAATATAACTAGCTCTCTATTCCCACGAAGTAATGAGTGCTACTGATAGGGGATGTCAAACTGATTCGGTATTTTTACATTTTCAGAAGGCTTTCGAAACCGTGTCTCATAACAGACTTCTAATCAAATTGCGTGCCTATAGAGTACCATCTCAGTTGTGCGACTCGATTTGTGATTACAGGTCAGAAAGGTCACAGTTCTTAGTAATTGACGGGAAGTCACCGAGTAAGACAGAAGTAATATATGGCGTTCCCCAAGGAAGTTTTATAGGTCATCTGCTATTCCTAATCTACATAAACGATTTACGAGACAATCTCAGTAGCACTCTTAGATTGTTTGCAGATGATACTGTCATTTACCGTCTTATAAAGTCATCAGATGATTAAAACAAATTACAAAACTAGAGAAGATATCTGTATGGTATGGAAAGTGGCAACTCACTCTACATAATGAAAAGTGTGAACTTACGCACATGAGTACGAAAAGGAATTCGCTGAGTTTCGGTTACACGATAAATCCCACAAATCTAAAGGCTGTGTATTCAACTAAATACCGGACACGGCGAGGAGGACACGATGATGATGATGATGATGATAGGGATTACAATTACGAACAAATTAAGTTGGAACGATCACATAGATAATGTTGTGGATAAAGTAGACCAAAGACAACGATTTATTGGCAGAACACTGAGAAAATGGAACAGGTCTACTAAACACACTGCCTGCGCAACGCTTGTACGTCCTCTTCTGGAGTATTGCTGTGCGATGTGGGGTCAGCATCAGACATAGGACATCGAAAATGTTCAAAGAAAGCTAGCTCGTTTTGCACAATCGCCAAATAGGGGAGAGAGCGCCATAGATATGAAATGGGGTAGCAATCATTAAAATAAAGGGATTTGTCGTTGCGGCAGGATCCTCTCATGAAATTTCAATTATCAGCTTTCTCCTTGGAGTGTGAAAATATTTTGTTGAGTCCACCTTCATAGGGAGAAGGATCATGATAAAATAAGAGAAATCAGAGCTCGCATAGAAAGATTTAAGTGTTCGTTTTTCCCGCGCGCTATTCGAGGGTGGAGCAGTAGAGAAATAGCTTGAAGGTGGTTCGATGAACCCTCTCCCACACACTTAACTGTGGATTGCAGAGTTGTCATGTAGATGGAGATGTACGAGAGCTATTCGCTTATTAAGGTCCGATCGGCCGCGAAACAGAAACCATAGTGAAAATGGAAAATAGTTCAGCGACATGTGTTGTCGCGTTGTCCCAACTTTCCGATACCCTCGTCGTAGAAGGCAGCCTCCTGTGATCTCCGCCAATTCTCTACACTCATCTGCAGCTGGCTGTGTGCGCCAGAATGTTGTCCCCATGGCCAGCAGATCATGCGAGCAGAGGTGGAACTCAGAGGGAGCCAAGTCCACACTGTATGGCGGGCGGCCAAACACTTTCCATCGAAACCACCGCAGGGAGCGTCTTCATTGCCCCTGCAGCGTGCGGCCGAGAACTGTCGTGAAGAAGGAAATGCGTGACAGTCATGTTATGTGGGCTGCATGAAATCAGGCGAAATCTCTCACTGGGCCCTCATTCTTGGCGGGAAACATTATTTTCTAGGCATCTTAACGTGCTCACTTCGTGCTCAAAACTCAAAAGAGCGACGAGACGTGATCGACAGGCATAGACAATGCCCAACACATCTGAGGAAAACTTCATTGGATTTTCATTGTGGTTCCATTTTACAACTGAACAGCCCTTGTAGTTCCACAAATGAATAAATAAATATGAAACTTCCTGGCAGATTAAAACCGTGTGCCCGACCGAGACTCGAACTCGGGACCTTTGCCTTTCGCGGGCAAGTGCTCTACCAACTGAGCTACCGAAGCACGACTCACGCCCGGTACTCACAGCTTTACTTCTGCCAGTACCTCGTCTCCTACCTTCCAAACTTTACAGAAGCTCTCCTGCGAACCTTGCAGAACTAGCACTCCTGAAAGAAAGGATATTGCGGAGACATGGCTTAGCCACAGCCTGGGGGATGTTTCCAGAATCTATAAATTATGGCTTAAAATAACCAAAATTAAATCAAAGGTTACCAACAAATTATAAGCTTCTTCTTTCTCTTGGTGAGGTTGTCTATCACCTCCTGTGGTGTAATAGATATTGAACGATGAATGGTCAAGAGCGTTAATCCATTTATAATCTTCTCTGAAAAGATAAAACACAATTATCAGTTTAATTCAACTGATACAGCAGTATACGTTATTTACTTTTAGAATTTGTAGGTAACAATAAATGATAATCTAATAACTGTTATATGACTTCATGTGAGACAATGAATCTCAAAGTTTGCCTGTCCTGTTTAGCTTCACAAGTCTATCTTGATCCTCTTTGAAGTGGATATGACCTCTCTGCTATGGCTGTAGTTCAGGAAGTATGGTATCTTCAGAACGTTGTTGATATTTGGAGATATGTCTTGGTTGGATAATTGCAGTGCTTACATGGAGATGAAGGCCTAGAATCTTCTTTCACGAATTTCCTTCCCCACAAATGTAACTTACAAGGGAACCTCCCCATCGCACCCCCCTCAGATTTTGTTATAAGTTGGCACAGTGGATAGGTCTTGAAAAATTGGACAAAGATCAAGCGAGAAAACAGGAAGAAGTTGCGTGGAACTATGAAAAAAATAAGCAAAATATACGAACTGAGTAGTCCATGTGCAAGATAGGCAACATTAAGGACATTGTGAGCTCAGGAGTGCCGTGGTCCCGTGGTTAGAGTGAGCAGCGCCGGAATGAGAGGTCCTTGGTTCAAGTCTTCCCTCGAGTGAAAATTACTTTCTTTATTTTCGCAAAGTTATGATCCGTCCGTTCGTTCACTGACGTCTCTGTTCACTGTAATAAGTTTAGTGTCTGTGTTTTGCGACCGCACCGCAAAACCGTGCGATTAGTAGACGAAAGGACGTGCCTCTCCAATGGGCACCGAAAACATTTGCTCGCAAGGTCATAGGTCAACCGATTCCTCCATAGAACAGCACGTCTGATATATTCTATACGACACTGGTGACGGCATGTGCGTCACCTGACAGGAATATGTTGTCGACCTATCTAACTTGTACACTTGACGAATGGGTAAAAAGATTCTTCTACCTTGCCCGATTTAGGTTTTCTTGTGGATGTGATCATCACTCCCAAAAAAGTGATGAAAACATAAGAGTTTGTCACATAAACTGCAACAAATGAATGCAACAGTTTCACAGTCGCACAGTTTTCCCTGTGCTCTGTCAAAACACATGTTTTTAACGTTTTCAAATTTTTCCGTGTGTAGACCGTCAAATCCTGCATGTGTCGAAGCAAATATGAACATGTCCTGGAATTTTGGAGAGCGAA
Source organism: Schistocerca cancellata (assembly GCF_023864275.1). Taxonomy (NCBI): domain Eukaryota; kingdom Metazoa; phylum Arthropoda; class Insecta; order Orthoptera; family Acrididae; genus Schistocerca; species Schistocerca cancellata. The sequence goes on along the minus strand of NC_064634.1, from coordinate 450,169,580 downwards.
GTTAATTATGTTTGAGTGCCTGAACTTTGATAATTGTCTGAAAAAAAAATTAGAACTTTTCACTCGAGGGAGGCTTGAACCAAGGACCTTGCGTTTCGCAGCTGCTCACGCTAACCAGGGGACCACGGCGCTCCTGAATTCACAGTAGCCTTGGTGTTGCCTATGTTGCGCATGGACTACTCAGTTTGTATATCTTGCTTATTTTTTTCATAGTTCCATACAACTTCTTCCTGTTTTCTCGATTGATCTGTGTTCAGTTTTTCAAGGCCTATCCACTGTGCCAACTTGTAACTAAATCTGAGGGGGGTGCGATGGGAAGGTTGCCTTGTTAGCAATGACGTTTTCAACTCCATGTTTCATGTCTTCAGCGTTCAGTTCAATTAAGTCCTTCAACTGTTCTCGTTCTTCACTATTTTATAGTACTTCACTGCTTCAAATCTGGAACAGGAAGGAAGTCCAGACGACATTTTCTTACGTTCTATAAACTTTGAGTTTCATTGTGTCAAAAAACAGACTAAAAATGGAATAAAGACATCCCTCCGTTAGTGCTCTTCAGGATCGTGCACCAAGTAGTATCTCAACCACCTGTGGAACCAATATTGAGATGTCCAGTTGTTGACAAATTTCAGTTGCCCTGACAAAAACAGTCGCGAAAGTTTTTATACCATCAGACCTCAGAATTTCCAGTTCTCTTGTAGTTTCAGCTACTTCCGTGACCTGTCTCAAACACAGTGTTAGTTTCTGAAGACACATTTCCACTAACGTATTTTTTCCCTCTCTACGGTTCTGTCTTCTGGAGCATTACCATTATTTTTAATGCATTTAAAACGCCACTAGAAAAAAAAAACTATCTTCTTCTTCTGCACTTCAAGACTTAGGCATTTGTTCCTGTTCCGTCTCCACTTTTATGGCTTATTTAAAAGGTAACCACTTAACCTAAGTATTGAATGGATGATACAAAACTTACATTTATGGCCATATAAGATTAGCACGATTAAATTAACACAGTTATATCTTACAGAATACAAATAAAAAAAACTCACTCAGTGATTGGTCAGTGACCCTAAGACACAGCCACCAGGGGTTGTTATGCCATTGGAAATTGGTCAAATTTTTGTATTAGGCAGTGGCGTAGCTAGGGAGTTTGGCACCCAGTGTGGAGTTTTAACTTGTCACACCCATCCCCACCAATCCCACAAAAACACCAGATATATTTTGGGGGGATTGGGAAGCTGTTTTTGACAGGAGTGGTTAAGTAAGTAAGTGTCATCTTAATTAATTTGTGTACAACTTTTATGATTCGAAACAAATAAGTAGTGTGCATTTTTATAAATAACATAATGTAATGGATTATTAATGAAGCAATACAAATAATCAAAGATCTTAGTGGTCCGTGATTTCAAGATGTAGCTAAGAATCTCTTGCGTTGAACTACTTCTGCTGAAAATTTTGAAATTGTGTGATCAATACGATACCATTAGCTAAACTATTTTCGATCGACAAAATTGCCAAATTAGAGAGTCGTGACTGACTTATAGTGGACCTAAAATAATTCATAATTAGCTGAGTTTTGACAAACTCCTATTATAAGACACTTGCGAAACACAGAAAGTTAGGAAAATCGTAACACCACAATAAAGTTAGGAACAACTTCGGAAAATTCATATCCACCCGTGAACTGTTAGAAACGTAAAGACATCCAGCCAAGAGACACTTGTTTTAGAACTTTGGCAGGTTGCAGAAATCTTCTTAGGCGTGCGAGCATACCCTCTTCAGAAATCTCATCATAACTGTCAACGCTATTTTTTACATTTGTGGGAAATTCCATTTCCGAGGTCTAACACAGCTGAGCTCTAACACAGCAGAACGATCTGGTACACGTTCCATCGTTTTGCAGTATGCGTCGATATGTTGGAACAAACGTGTCGATGCACTCTAACACTGGGTTTCTTCGTTCCTGGTGCAGCCTTCTCTCTAGGCACAATTTTCTTCTTCCTGATAGTTCTACTTTGTCCACTGGAATACCCATCTCGTTGCATGTGGCCTTCGGAAATTGAAGTGCTTTGTGAACAAGATAATTTCTCTTGTCTTTCAGAAAGAGCTTTAAACGTACCATCTTCGTAATATACATTCCGAAGCTACCAAGAATCTGTAAGTACTTTTGAGCATGGTTGACTCCAAGACAGTACTTCGTAAACACAAAAATCACACAAAAGAGAATGAATGTGTGAAATCTTATGGGACTTAACTGCTAAAGTCATCAATCCCTAAGCTTACACACTACTTAACCTAAATTATCCTAAGGACAAACACACACACCCATGCCCGAGGGACGATTCGAACCTCCGCCAGGACCAGCCGCACAGTCCATGACTGCAGCGCCTTAAACCGCTCGGCTAATCCCGCGCGGCCACAAAAGAGAACTCATGCAATGCTGCCTGCATTGTTTCTATGATTTCCGAAGACTCAGATAGTTCTTCAGTGGCATCGATAGTCTTTTGAAAACCGGCCTAATAGCTTCGTAGCGAGCACTTCACAGTGTGTCTGTAAGTCTCGTAACTGTAGCTCCAACGTCTTTCGGAAGGATTATCTGTTGCGGACTGACAAGACAGCCAGTCCACAGTGACGGGTAACCGAAAGGCACGCGTTTACACACGCCGGCTGGCGTTAGGTCTGAAACAGGATACGTAATGAATGCTATAAACAAAAGTACGTAGCTGCTGGAATACTTAACTTTAATCCATCATTTGTATACAGCATTCTTGATGATACAAGTGAGACTCTCTCTAGAAATGGTTAATGGCGCCTTGCTAGGTCGTAGCCATGGACTTAGCTGAAGGATATTCTAACTGTCTCTCGGCAAATGAGAGAAAGGCTTCGTCAGTGTAGTCGCTAGCAAAGACGTCCGTACAACTGGGGCGAGTGCTAGTACGTCTCTCTAGACCTGCCATGTGGTGGCGCTCGGTCTGCAATTACTGACAGTGGCGACAGGCGGGTCCGACATGTACTAATGGCCCGCGGCCGATTTAAAGGTACCACCTAGCAAGTGTGGTGTCTGGCGGTGACACCACATTATCCATCTGTGGGTAGAAACTGAATAAAACACGTAGAAACTTTCTAAGGTCTCAAGAGAGTCACACACAATGGAATTGTTGCAAAACGCGTAATCTGTACATATTGAGAGAATGGTCCTTAATATTAAGTTCACAAATTCTTGCTTGAACTGCTGGATACACTGCACGCATTGTGGAAGCACTGTCGCATCCTTGTCGTCAGCACACTGTTATATCCACAGTAGCCTCTTCAGTAACCTATAAATTATCTTACGTTGCGAAAACGGCGTTCTTCCCAGTTTGCAGCAAATAACCGAGAAATGACTCCTATGCTGATCTATATGCGAGATATAGAAAGTTTCAGAAAGAGATATAGAAAGTTTCAGAATAGGCAAAAGTACAACCCAAGTCATAGTGTTTACCGACTGGCAAACTATGTTAACAATGCCCTCTGCACAAAAAATGGATATAGAATTGAAATAAGTGGCATAACTATCTTAAATACTATGAGATGATAATGTTTGTTCACACGCTAGGCCTATTTTAACGGTAAAACGCGCTTATGCATGCAAAAGGGCAAGACCAGTCTATAAGCTCTCTAGCTGTACGCCCGCTTCCAGGAATGAAACGACGAAAAAAAGAAAAAGATTTTTATTGCTCGTGCCGCAGATTGTATCAAGTTTTGTGTCCCCCACGGAGCTGGCACCCGGTGCGTACCACACCCCCCTCGCTACACCACTGGTACTAGACACTTCGTATTGCTTTACTACTAATGGAACTCTGAGACGCTCTGACGTCTTACGTAAAAAAAGCCGCAAAATCTTTGGTAACCATTATGTCGTTAAACCACGTTTCTTTTATTTCGAGGTTTAGTGATCTCAGACGCAATATCTCCACTTTATAGATATCAACAGAAGTCTGTATTAAGTTGTCGGTGCTAACAAAGGAAACTTCCCATCGCACCCCGCTCAGATTTAGTGGTAAGATGACCCATTATATAAAGCAAAATCGAAACGGTGAACGGTCCAAGCTTAACGAGTGTAACACGGAGGAAAGTGTGCGGGCCACGGCGTCGTGGTTAAGTGGTCACGGCTTGGACTGCAAAGTGCACGAGCCGGGTTCACACTCCCTCGGGTCATTTACTTTTTTTCACAGCATTAGGAACTGTCCGTCCGATCACTGAAATGTTTGTTCTCTTTCCGTAATCCTGACAGTTGTCAGGAGCTAAGAGATTACCAGACGACTGACTGTAACTAATACCTTCAATGGCTTCAGTATTCAACAGTACGGTAAAATCCCTGCAGTATGCTTTTGCGTCACCCACAGCTCGTTCTGAAAAATTATCCTGTGTTTAAGTTAAAAATTTTCATCACTCTTGTTTGTAATTAGAATACTACCAGGTGATAACGCGAGCATTTTATACTTTCCGTCTGGTCACCTAAGAAGCGCGTGGTGGTGCTGGAGTTTTGCCGAATATTATTTCATTCTCTGTAAAAATTAAATGACATTCTACTCTATATTGTTTCTTTGCTCGTCTCTTTTTATGTCTAAACTGCAACTGCTCACAACCTTGCAGGTTAGCTGGACGGCTGGCTGGCCAGTGCTGTCCAAGTTCGATGCGCCGGTCAAGCCGTTGTCCCGCACTATTGCTCAGTCGCTCAGGCTGTGTGCGTGCAACACAGCACAAAACGTATCATTATCGTACTTGACTGGACTGGTCTCACAGCTCGCTTCCGCTCCACGTGAAACAAAACCCAATGAGATTCAACAAACGCGGAAGAAGACATGGCGTAATGTTTACAACAGGTTTATTATGATGAACAGAGTATAGCTGTTTTGCCGCCCTAGGCAAGAACTGAAAAATAACGCCCCCTCGTTTCTACTACCATCCTGCGCTCCCCACCCCCATCCCCCACCCCTCACCTCACCCCCTGATCAACCACCACCACTGACGCCCAATGGCAGAGCAATGCAAATCAGGGTCATGTTTCTTTAAAGTCAGTACCGCCATTACGCTGTTTTTTAATTGCAGTGTTACATTTACACTATCATGATTTCGGCTTTACAATGCCATGATCAAGTGTTTTGATATTATACAGTGCCTAGGATGGCATACTGTCGTATTTAAAATACACTGTTAGACACTGGTAAAAGCCTACTGCTTTCTTTTATCACTGAGTATACCATCTTGTCACTGAGTGTACCATCTTGTCAAGATGATATACTTAGTGATAAAACAAAGCAGTAGGCTTTTACCAGAAATATTGGCACTTAGACAATGTGTATAATAGTGTATTTTAAATACGACAGTATGCCATCCTAGGCACTGTATAATATTAAAACACTTGACCATGGCATTATAAAACCGAAATCATAATCGTGTAAATGTAACACAGCAAATAAAAAACAGTCTAATGGCGGTACTGACTTTAAAGAAATATTTATGACTCTGGTCCCACATTATGAAAAAATTATTAAGGATCATATTTGTTTCGGTTTCGGACACAGTAGCGACTGCATTAATTTAGAGGCAGACAGAGGCAATGTGTTTACTTTCGTCAAAGTAAGTAAAAAGGCTTATTGAGTAACTGTTCAGTATGCTTTTGAAAACAACTCGGTGTTTTAATTTTTCCTCTTTTTCATTTTTTCTCTTCATTTGCACAACTTTTTCACATTTTAATTTGAAAGTAATTTTTCCGCCCTTTGTCGCCCCTAAAATTTTCCCACTGCAGGTGGCCGCCTAGTCTTGCTTAAAAGCCGTCGGCACGCGGGCACTGCATCCGAACGTTGAGCGCGCCGAGTTTCCTACGTCACAGCGTGGAAGTAGGGGAGTCTTTCCGAACGTGCAGAGGAATATCTAGCGTGTCAGATATTCTGAACGTGCGTTTGAACGTTGACGGGTAAGATGGCTGAGCGTCGCCATCTCCCTTCAGTACAGAGTTGTGAGGCGCCATATTGGCCTCAAGTTGAAGCCATTGTGTAGACCATATACAGTATAACCTTAGTATTCGGACACTAAGAGATTTTTACTTTGCTGCATCGTAACTGTATTCTGAATAAAAGAAAAATATGATATATCGACGTATTATATGAAGGTAGATGTCCAGTAAATAAAAGTATGAATGATGTTTACACAGCGCATACTGCTTGTTAAATAATACGATTGAAATAAAGCACTCTTCGATTGCCACATTACTTTAATATCCGGACAGATGGCAGTGCCGCATTTGTTTTCACTGTCCACACCGGGGTAAATACTTTGAGTATAAAGGCAAGGGTGTGTTTACAAGCGCGGTCGACTGTCCAGACGGTACGATGCCACGCAAAGTTTATACTAGTTTTAAGATACGACAGCTTGTGATTTTTCACAACGGGAAAGGTAAATGATATAGACAAATTGCTGCTACGCCCAACATAAGTAACAGTACTGTGGCAGATATCGTCAGACGATTCAAAAATGAGGACCGTATCGTCTCTGTACCGCAAAAGGGCCGGCCATACTCGGTGCACCCAGACTAGCACGTGAGCTGCTAAACGAGACTGGCAAGAAGGTACATCCTCAAACGATTTGCAGAGCACTGAATGAAAGTGGCTAAAATGGAAGAGTGGCCAGGAAGAAACCGTATGTGAATGAACAGAATGAAAAGAAGAGATTGTACTTTGCCATGCGATTTATTACGACGGATGAAACAGGGTGGAACGACGTCATTTTTTCCAACGAAAGTAAATTTAACGTTTTTGGGTCGGATGGACGAAGCACGGTGTGGCGGAAGAAGAATGAAGAATTTACAGTTACAAATATTAAACCGACTGTAAAGCATGAAGGTGGCAGTTTCGTGACTAGGTCTGTATATCGATATTTGGACAGTATTATGAACAAATATATCTATTTGAACAATTTACGGAAAAGTGCTGAAACTTTGGGGATATCACACAAGTTCAGATTTTACCAGGACAATGATCCGAAACGTAAGGCTCACGTTGTGCAGCAATATTTGTTGTACAATTGCCCCAAAGTCTTACAACCACCACCTCAATCACCTCTCCTCAACCCCATTCAGAATGTGTGGGGAGAACTGGAACGACGTATTATAAAAACACCAGTATCGTCCAAGGAAAATTTGTCCCATTCTTCTTTTAATCGACACTTCAGTGTACGTGCGGACTATTTGAAAAAGATCATTTGCAGTATGCCGCAGCGTTTGAAAGAAGTTGTAAAACAGAATGTCTACCCGACAAGATATTGAAACATTTAATGTTCCACAAACTCTTGTCTTGAAATGATTAGTTCTGTAAAGTGGCCACATATTAAAGTAACGTGAATATAGGACCGAGTTGTATTTAAATAGTGTTATAAAGGAACTTATGTACGTTATCTTAAAACGTTTATGCTATTATTTACAAGACACATCACGGAATATAATGCTTGGTTATATGTTTTGGTTTGTTTTGTTGCGAATAAAGTTATGATGCTACAAGGTTAACATATCATAGTGCCCGAATATTAAAGTGATTCATTGTACGCCGTTCCTGAGCACGCAAATTGAGGATCAGTCAGAGACCCGTCGTTGATTGTACGATTCGTTGTAATAAAATGACGAGAAACGTAATATCCGTGGTGAAAGAATTATTATAAATTGCTTATTGTGAGAGTACGCCATTTGAAGGGAACGGCATGTTGAGGATCCATCGGAAGCATATCGTCCTTGGTACAATTCTTTACAATTAAATTTCAGTTACTAGTATAACTACGAATAAAGCTTGCAGGAGATGATAAGATGCCAGCTACGGTCATCCAAAAATCGTGGTCAACATATCGGCCTGAGGAGCGCCACAAATTCGTAACGACAAGTATTGTGTGTTGATGCTTCGCGTCCCACTACATCCACATATTTTTCTTCTAACTTTCACGTTTTTAATAGGTTCTGACACTGTCTTATTAATTAAATATAAATGTATATAATCGCTGTTCTGTATATTTAAGTGCGCTCTTTTCGAGGAGTGAGTCTGTTCAAAAATGGTTCAAATGGCTCTGAGCACTATGGGACTTAACTTCTGAGGTCATCAGTCCCCTAGAACTTATAACTACTTAAACCTAACTAACCTAAGGACGTCACACACACCCATGCCCGAGGCAGGATTCGAACCTGCGACCGTAGCGGTCGCGCGGTTCCAGACTGTAGCGCCTAGAACCGCTCGGCCATCAAGGCCGGCACATGTCGCTGTCCCATGACTTTTGTCAGCTAAGTGTATCTTCTAGCCCTACAGAGACTACCCGAAAACACTCTAAGAAAAAATTGTGTCTGTATTAACGCAGTAAGAAAGATGACGCACAGAAACTAATCAACAACGATTACAAGGGGAAAGCAATGAGAGCCTTTATGCAAGTGCCTGCTTTGAGGAAATTTAATTTCATTGTTAGTTAACTTTTTAAGAAGCAATGAATTCTTGAAACACACGTCAATCTGGCGATTTTCTATTTGCTCCATCTTCAATGAGCCTGAATCTGTGGTGTGAATGACACAACCCAGGAACCGTATCTAGAGCAAGTTTTTGTTTTTGTAATTAAGCGGCGCACAGTCAGCTGGCTCGATGGCTGCCTTCTTAGTAAACCTTTAACTACTCTTCCTTCGAGAAATAGTGGCACCTTGTGTTTACTTTTAAATTAACTCCTTTTTTTCTCATTCAGTAACATAAGTAAAAGAGAGTCATCCCGGTCAGCAGACTGCGTGACACAACCGGAGTACGGCGGCGAGGCAGTCGCGACAGACGTCAGCGACGACGAAGGAGCAGCTTCTCTCTGCGCGTCTCCTGTGGCTCGTGTGAGTGGGGCCTTGAAGGCGCCCTTACTGGACGATACTCCATCTCGTCTGGGTTAACGTTGTTAGGAAAAGTGCAAACCACCGATCTAGTGGGCATAATGGGGCGCTGCCAAGTGTAGCCATAGCTGTACGTGATCATTGACAACTGCCACAGCACACACTTGCTTAAACACAGGTGTTAAAACTATTAAATACAGAACTGAATGAGGAGTCCAAAAGTTTGCTGTATCTGTCTTTATTCAGTAAGAGTCATCCTGGTCATCGGATTAGTCTTGTTACAGCGGAGTATTGGACTCTTCATTCAGTTTTATATTTGATAGTTTTAACAGCTTTATTTAAACAACTGTCTACTGTACAAATTGTCAGTCAATAGTGTATAATTATTTTAGCTGTGGCTGTCCCAGTTTTAGAATTATCTGTAGCGCCGGCCGCGGTGGTGTAGCGGTTCTAGGCGCTCAGTCCGGAACCGCGCGACCGCTACGGTCGCAGGTTCGAATCCTGCCTCGGGGATGGATGTGTGTGATGTCCTGAGGTTGGTTAGGTTTAAGTAGTTCTAAGTTCTAGGGGACTAATGACCACAGATGTTGAGTCCCATAGTGCTCAGAGCCATTTGAACCATTTTTGAATTATCTGTAGCTGTAGCAGCATTTTTTGCGTCATATTATTATAATTCCGTCACCAGCGTGATTTTTACTGGATATTGTCTTACTGGTTAGTAATCTGAATGTACTAAAATTGGTTAAAATGAGTATGGTGGCAATTGAGAAAATTCTCCTTGTAGGTTCCGTGCGACGTTGGAGGTCGTGCGCTTCCAGAGAGGCGACTCCCGGCTGGGAGCGGTGGCGCGCTCGTGTAACCCAAGCGACTGGGGGGCCGTTGTGTGGGAGAAAACTGCGGCTGTGCACGCAGTTTCGATCGTTCTGTGAGCTCCAGAACGACCGCGGCGACGTCCCTGAGCATTTACCCGGGGGTGTGAGGGGGTTCTCCGTGCCCGACAGCCGCCTGATGAACGGGGCGCTGCTCGCCTCGCGACGCCGCACGAAACGCGGCCGCGGCCGATCGAGACAGTAAGACGCGACGTGCTATGAGAGCGAACTGCGCAGCAAAGTCTCAGCCAGGGAGCCGACGCCCGGAGTAGTCGCTAGCGAGGCGGCGGTTCTCCCCAGTCCGGGTGGCCCAGGGCACAGGAATAGGCGCCGTTCCACCACACAACTACTTTTTTCTCGCATTTTCTTACTTGCTGTTCGTTTTTATTGCCTATAATGAACCATTCACTCTGCAACGGAGTGTCCGCAATTTTTACCTTCGTTCTGCCGACTGAGCTGTACTGTTGTACAGTACTTCCGGCTAGCGGGGGACGACCGGATTTTTCTAATAACCGGTTGGCCAATCGGTATTTTCAGTCGAGAGTAACCAGTCTCTGCGGCCACGTCGGCTGTGTGGATGTTCGTCACCCACTCTCTGGATTTCAGTGGTTTCCCATAACGTGCGATAATCGACTAACACAAGTCCTTGACTGTTGTATCAAGTTTATTCAATGCTTTCACCCAGTCTCCAAACAGAGGTGTTCCCATTTACATATTTGTTCCAACTTCTGGGTTAATATATTTCCACATTTTCCCATCTCTTTCGAAGAAACTTCAAGGGATTTGCTTTCCAGATGAAAATGCAGTCCGAACAAGGTCCAACGAGTTCTTCTCGTCTGCCCAGCGTTGGCAGACTTGTAAATAGTCAAAGAGAATGTATTATTGATAATGCATGTGTTGTGTTTATTAAACTTTCGGAAAAAGGCTACGAACTTAAACAACAACACAATACGAAAAGTTTATCCTTAATTAGACTAAAACTTTCATTGTTGCTGCCATTGTACATGCAAATCACAATAGTTTACTATTTTTTTGAGAAAAATTCATGCTGGCATGAGCAATTCGAAGTTAGTCGAAGTCAGTTTCGAGCGGTGACACAGCAGACGACGCCCTTGATTACACATAAAATGCCTGACGTACTCAATTTGCTTCAAACGTGGCGGAGTCATAGCCATTCTATTAAATTTAAGCTCGTCGGTTGTTGCCATAGGTCGGTTACAATCCAAGAAATGAATGGATAATTCAACCGATAAGTAAACGTACAACCGAGAGATGGGATTCCTTCCCAACAACCGACTGAGTCGAATGTTTATATTCGGTTGTTCCCATCAGTACCCGCGACCATCGTTGCCACGTTCTTCCTGAACTAAATCGTGAATTTTTACGAAACCTAGACAAAACGCACTTAGGCTAAAATTTAAAATACAATAATACAAAACACTGCATTTTGCCATATTGCTCGCTTTTCAACCTTCTTAGTAGGATCTTCCCTTCTTCTCCGTCGATAAAACAAGGAAACTGCAGGAACGTAACTGACTCAATCGTATTCACCGTTAATTCAATTTATAATTGTGGTGTTGGCAAAGAGTTTCTCTCAGCTCGCTAAATGTTCATCAGTCTGAAAATTCGATCTAGAGCAGCAGTGGAATGAGGTATAAAAAATATGAAACAGACAACTTCGTACTAGTTTTCACTGTTTTCATAACGTCGAAAAAAATTCATCCAATTACCATCCGGCTTCAACTTTAAAAATTCTGCTCTTCATCCTTAAGAAACGTGTTCAGTTGCACACATTCTTCGAACATAAAATCCTCGCCTACACGAAGTTAACCTAGAGACGTCACTTCTACGGATTCTAAGACTAAGCACTGTTTCCCAATTAACGAAAGTAGTTTGAAAGCTTTGTACACGGTCTCTTCAAAGTCAAATCGTTTGTCAGAGTAGTTCATGCCACGCTGCAAGTCATCGGTCGCTTCTCTTTTCGATGTTTTGACACGCGCGTCATCTACATCTACATCGATACTCTGCAAAACACATTTAAGTGCCCGGCAGAGGGTTCATCGAACCACCTTCACGACTTTCTATTATTCCAATCTCGTATGGCGCGCGGAAAGAACGAAGACCTATATCTTTCCGTACGAGCTCTGAGTTCCCTTATTTTATCGTGGTGATCGTTTCTCCCTAAGTAGGTCGGTGTCAACAAAATATTTTCGCATTCGGAGGAGAAAGTTGGTGATTGGAATTTCGTGAGAAGGTCCGTCGCAACGAAAAACGCCTTTTTTTAAATGATGTCCAGCCCAAATCCAGTATCATTTCGGTGACACTCTCTCCCATATTTCGCGGTAATACAAAAGGTCCTGCCCTTCTTTAAACTTTTTCGATGTACTCCGTCAGTCCTATCTGGTAAGGATCCCACACCGCGCATTCTAAAAGATGACGGACATGCGTAGTGTAGGCAGTCTCCTTAGTAGATCTGTTACATGTTCTAAGCTGCCAATAAAACGCAGTCTTAGCCTTCCCCACAACATTTTCTGTGTGTTCCTTCCAATTTAAATTGTTCGTAATTGTAATTCCTAGGTATTTAGTAGAATTTACCGCCTTTAGATTAGACTGATTTACCGTGTAACCGAAGTTTAGCAGATTCCTTTTAGCACGCAGGAGGATGACGTCACACTTTTCGTTATTTAGGGTCAACTGCCAATTTTCCCACCACGCAGATATCTTTTCTAAATAGTTTTTGAATTTGTTTTGATCTTCTGATGACTTCATTTGTCGATAAACGACAGCGTCATCTGCAAACAACCAAAGACGGCTACTCAGATTGTCTATCAAATCGTTTACATAGATAATGAACAGCAAAGGGCCTACAACATTACCTTGCGGAACGCCAGAAATCACTTCTGTTTTACTCGATGACTTTCCGTCAGTTACTACGAATTGTGACTTCCCTGCCAGGAAATCATGAATCCAGTCACATAACTGAGACGACATTCCATAAGCAAGCAATTTCACTACATGCCCGCATCTCGTGGTCGTGCGGTAGCGTTCTCGCTTCCCACGCCCGGGTTCCCGGGTTCGATTCCCGGCGGGGTCAGGGATTTTCTCTGCCTCGTGATGGCTGGGTGTTGTGTGCTGTCCTTAGGTTAGTTAGGTTTAAGTAGTTCTAAGTTCTAGGGGACTGATGACCATAGATGTTAAGTCCCATAGTGTTCAGAGCCAATTTCACTACAAGCCGCTTGTGTGGTACAGTGTCAAAAGCCTTCGGAAATCCAGAAATAAGGAATCGATCTGAAATCCCTTGTCAATAGCACTCAACACTTCATGCGAATAAAGAGCTAGTTGTGTTTCACAAGAACGATGTTTTCTAAACCCATGTTCACTGTCTGTCAATAGACCGTTTTCTTCGACATAGTTCATAATGTTTGAACACAATATATGTTCCAAAATCCTGCTGCATATCGACGTTAACGATATGGGCCTATAATTAAGTGGATTACTCCTACTACCTTTCTTGAATATTGGTGTGACGTGTGCAACTTTCCAGTCTTTAGGTTCGGCTCTTTTGTCAAGCGAACGTTTGTATATAATTGTTAAGTATGGAGTTAATGCATCAGCATACTCTGAAAGGAACCTAATTGGTATACAGTCTGGACCAGAAGACTCGCTTTTATTAAGTGATTTAAGTTGCTTCACTACTCTGGGGATATTTACTTCAATGTTACTCATGTTGGCAGCTGTTCTTGATTCGAATTCTGGAATATTTACTTCGTCTTCTTTTGTGAAGGCATCTGGTAAAGCTGTGTTTAGTAACTCTGTTTTGGCAGCACTGTCTTCGACAGTATCTCCATTGCTATCGCGCAGAGAGGGTAGTGATCTCACATTGAAGTCCGCACTAAATTTCGAGCTTCTGTGAAAGATCGCTAATCTTGGGGATTTTGCGTCTGTTTGAATTTGGCATGTTTGTTTCGTTGTTTCTGCAACTGTGTTCTGACCCGTTTTGTGTACCAAGGAGGATCAGCTCCGTCGTTTGTTAATTTACTTGGTATAAATCTCTCAACTGCTGCCGATACTGTTTCTTTGAATTAAAGTCACATCTGGTCTACACTTATATTATTAATTTGGAAGGAGTGGACATTGTCTCTCAAGAAGGTGTCAGGTGAATTTTTATCTGCCTTTTTGGAATAGGTATATTTTTCGTTTATTTTTGGAGGATTTGGGGGTTACAGTATTCAGTGTCGCTACGGCAACCCAGTGTTCACTAATCCCTGTATCCGTTTTGATGCTCTTTATTGACTCAGGATTATTTGTTGCTAAGAGGTCAACCGTTTACTATTCGCGTGGGCTCATGAACTAACTGCTCGAAATAATTTTCAGAGAATGCGTTTAGCACAATTTCGGATGATGTTCTATGCGTACCCCCGGAATTAAACATGTATTTTCGCCAACATATCGAGGGTAAATTAAAGTCACGACCAAATATAATCGTAAGAGTCGGCTACGTGTTTGAAATCAAACTCAAGTTTTCTTAGAAGCTTTCAGCAACTTTATCATGAATTGGGAGGTCGGTAAAAGGATCCCATTATTACTTTATTCCGGTTGCCAACAATGACCTGTACCCATATTAACTCACAGGAACTATCTACTTCAATTTCGCGACAAGTTAGACTACTTTTAACAGCAACAAACACGCCACCGCCAAGCGTGGTTAGCCTATCCTTTCGGAACACCGTTAGGTTCTTCGCAAAAATCTCGGCTGAGCTTGTATCAATTTCGGCTGAGTTTGTATCCGGCTTTAGCCAGCTTTCAGTGCCTATAACGATTTGAGTATCTGTGGTTTCTATTAGCGCCTGGAGCTCTGGTACTTTCCCAACACAGCTGCGGCAATTTACAACCGTTATACTGATTGTTCCTGTATCTACGTCCTTCCTGTGTTCGACCTGCACCCTTTGTGACTGAAGCACTTCTTGTATTTTCCCGAGACCCTCTGACCTAAGAAACCGCCCAGTCCACGCCACACAGCCCCTGCTACCCGTGTAGCCGCCTCCAGACCTATTCAGCGGAAACCGAAACCCAACCACCCATTGGCGCGTCGAGGAATCTGCAGCCTACACTCGCCTCTGTATCAGAGGTCTGCAATTGGTCCTGTCGACTATGCTGCAAATGATCAGCTCTGCTTTCGTCTTGCAAGAAAGTGTGGCAATCTTTGCCACTTCTGTTAGCCGCTCGAAACCAGAGAGAATCTCTTTTGACCCAAAGTGACACACATCAATGGTACCAACGTGAGCAACCACCTGCAGTTGGCTGCACACTGTAATCTTCATAGCATCCGGGAGGACTCGTTCCACATCTGGAATGACTTCACCCAGTATGCACACGGAGTGCACATTGCTTTTCTTTTCCTTCGTGGCAGCCATGTCTCTAAGGGGCCCCATAACGCGCCTAACATGGGAGCTCCAAAGTGCCAATAATCCCACCCTCTGTGATTGTCCGGATCTTGCAAGCTGAGGTGTTTTCTCTGAAACAGAACAGGCGACAACATCTGGCTCAGCGACAGTGTCAGCCACAGACAGCACCTGGAACTTGTTCGTCAGACAAACGGGGATGCTTTACATGCGGCCGCCTGGGAAGTTTTTCGCCGCATGCTGCGCCCCGGGGCGACCTCCCATTCGACCACAGGTGAGGGGTCAACCTCAGTGGGAGCAGAAACTGGGCTGGCCATCGGTGAGGACCGATGGAGGACTCGTACGTCCGTTGGATCCCCACGGCCGGCCCACATCAGTGGTGCCAATCCACTGCAGCCTCCAGCTGTGTAACCGAAGCCATCGCAGCCTGCATCTGAGATTGAAGTGCCAGCAATTCGGCTCGCATCCGCACACAACAATCGCAGTCCCTGTCCATACTAAAGACGGTGAAAAACTAAACCATGCAGATGAACAGACTATCGGCACGTGCTGCGCAACCCCACTGTAGATCCTGACAAAAACGCAGGAACTGTGTCTAATAGATTAGATTAATACGGAGCGATTTAAAAACGTAACTACCTGCACTCAGGTGAATTAGAAACTCGTAAAAGTCACAATATCGATTACTTCCCTGTTCCTGCTTGTGTGTCGGCCGGCTACTGCTTCTGACTTCTAGACGACTGAGGACGCCCCAGAGGAAGCACACTTCAGAACACTGCTTAGTTGTTCTTGCAGAGAATGACTAAGCACTGTGACTCGAAAGCAACGGCTACTGAGTGAAGTTTGCCAGCCTAGTTCTCAGACTGAAATTAAAAGCAGAATTTTAAATTTCAGTACCTTTTACAAGATTGCTTCTCAGTTTTAAACCCATAACGAACAATCTAAAGTGGAGATCGTAATATTATAGAAAATACTCTCGATTTTTGTGCGATTTACATTTTTACCTATCCCGACGAGGTTTAATCGCAAGTCGGGTATTCCAGCTGGAAATTCGGGACAATACCGACTAAATCGAGGTACCTGACAACTCTACCCAGGACCCGCCGAGACAACTTTACTTCCGCCAGCACCTCTGTTACGTTTCCGCCCCATTTTTACCTGTTGTTGTCACGTGCAGATCCAGGGGGGGGGGGGGGAGGTGAGGGACTCACGACGGTGAGGACGCCTCCCACCTCTCTCCTCCCACAATATTTTACTAAAAGAGTAAATTTCCAAATTTCTCAGCGTAGTATCGGAAAATAAAGACGAAAATTAAGAGATGATAATTTAAGAAAACAGCAAGCTACGTTGAAAGGCAGGCCACTTGCCTGTCAGCGTGACATGAGTGCCTGCAGGGAACATTGCAGACAACAGAAGGCGAACACTCAGGGGCCGGCCTCACGCGCTGCCCGCCCCAAGTCCGGCAAGGTTCCGACCGACTGGGTCGGAGATTTTCTCCGCTCAGGGACTGGCTGTTGTGTCGTCCTTATCGACATCATTTCGTCCCCATCGACGCGCAAGTCGCCGAAGTGGCGTCAACTCGAAAGACTTGCACCAGGCGAACGGTCTACCCGACGGGAGGCCCTAGCCACACGGCATTTACATTTATCAACAGGTCGAGTGAACAGAGACAGGAAGGGAAAGACACCCGAGAAAAGTGACAAGGAAGACCGACTGTCACGAATAGAAGTGGAAACTATTGAAAGAGACAGCATTTCTTCCGTTTACGTGCCCCCCCACCATATTCAGTGCAAATTATGACTTCCTCACACTTTTGACAGTTTCAGACTTCTTAATTCAGTTGCATTAGACGTGCTTATCAGATTTTCGAATGAATGCTTGCTTGTAAGACGATGTGTTTTTTGGAATAGTAATTTCTTGTAACTTGTGTTCAAAATGGTTCAAATGGCTCTGAGCACTATGGGACTCAACTGCTGAGGTCATTAGTCCCCTAGAACTAGTTAAACCTAACTAACCTAAGGACATCACAAACATCCATGCCCGAGGCAGGATTCGAACCTGCGACCGTAGCGGTCTTGCGGTTCCAGACTGCAGCGCCTTTAACCGCACAGCCAGCAACTTGTTTTAAAAGGATATACTAGGCACTACTGTAAACAAATTACCATTATTAGTATTGCACTAAAACATTTATGTATTTTATTGCAATTATTATTCAGATTTTAGGCGTCAGTGGACATTAAAATTGTCAAAAGTGGAAGTGAGAATAAGCTATCTTTATGGGCGGGTGGTGGGTAGAAAAATAACAAACGCTGCCCCCTGTCTCCCTACCCCCACCTATTCCCTCTCCCCAGTCCAAATAACCTGAATCCGGAGCTGGTTGTTGCTGGCGTAGTCATCAGTCAGAAGTGTTTTGACGACGCCCTTTGCAGTAGTCTATCTTCTGCTTACAACATTCAAGCTATGATCTCCTGCCAAAATTTCTACTCGCCACTTCCGTGCATCACAGAATGAACTATTGCATAATGCCTCAGAGTGTGTTCCATGTACCTACCCTTTTTATCGTCTACTTGTGCCACAGAGGTCTTCTGTACACGATTCACCTCAATAGCTCTTCAGCACCCACCCACCCACTTTTGTTGTTTGCACTTTACATCGTCCACATTTCACTGATACATAACGGCACACACACACCTCCTTACAGAGTCCACTGTTCTCGTGATTTGGCAACTCTATTTTCATTTAAACTTCCTGTCGCCACAGTCCTCAGTTAACCGAAGGGCTGGAAGTCGTGTGCGCCACCGCTCTGTGCTACCGCGTTTTAACTGTTTGTGTATAGTACTTCATGAGGCACAGACTTGGGACCAGAGAAGCATTTGCCTGAAACAGCGTGGAGCACCGCCTAAAAGCCGCACTCAGGCTGGCCGGTGTGCCAGGAGGACGGCCGCACGCATTCCATCCTGATCTCGCTGTCCTCCCTGTCTCACAAGCTAGCGTCTTAAAGTAATCCGAGGATATAATATTTTGTAGTCAATTTACATTTCATCGTAACAAAGTTCTATTTTTCAAGAACGCTGCATCGTTACTTCCAGCGTATATATTATATCCTCACTACTTCCGGCATTGTCTCTTATTTTACAATCCAAATGGCGATACTCTTCTGATACTTTTACCGTCTCATTTCCTACTCTAACGCTCTCAGCACTATTGGATTTAATTCCAATATACTCCGTTACCTTGATTCACCAATTCGAATATACTCCGTTACCTTGATTTACCGATGTTCATCTAATCAAATTTGTTCAATGCGCTACCACCGCCATTCAACCAATCTTCTGAGCCCCTTGCTGCCTCATATACTGTAGAATTACAGTATTACAGACAAATCTCAACATATTCATTTCTCCTCCCTGAACTTCGATTTCTTTCCCACATTTCTCCTTGCTTTCCATTACTGCTTGGTATGTGTACAGATTAATAACATGAGACACAGTCTACATCACTGTCTCACTCCCTTCTCAGTGTAATATATTTAAATAACCGCTCAGCTGAGACACGAAGTCCGCAATAAACTCTATTGAAATGTTTTTTTTTTTTCAGTCTGACTCGCCATTGTAGTGTTCGTCCTTACTTTTTATTAACATGCCAGACGTCAGAAACAATACAGAAATAATCTACAAACGCTGGTAGAGGCATTACAAGTAAAAAAAAAAAAAAAAAAGGAAAAAGAAAACACCGGATAAGCGACTCGTTGACGTCAGAGTCACCAGAGACTGAGGAGAGTGCGTCCAGTTTATGAAAGGTTGTGGGCGAGAGTTTGGCAGTCCACTTCCGGTGACCTAAGGAAATTACGAGAAAATTCTGTATTTTCTCACAGATACGTAATCCCCAACGTTCCCGGATCCTAGTCTCGAGTACGACTGCGTTGCGTTAACAATCGACTGTCGGGTAGTTAAGGGTGGGGGACGTCCCGCGAAGGGGTGGGGACGGTAGGCTCCCGTGCTGCCATCTGGCAGCCCAACGTTCGCGACGAATCTTCAAAATAACTGCGGGGCGCACGGTTTTGTTACAGGAAAACCTGACGACGCATGTACGCAGGGTTGCCAACCATCCCGTATAACCCAGGAAATGCCGTATATTCACTTCATTCGGACGAAAATCCCGAATCTCGTAATTTTCAAGACATATCCCGTATTTTCAGAACTCCAGCCATTACATGATGATTGCTCTGATGCTCTTTGTCACTTCTTTTCCTTTGTGTGAATATCAGCTTATAGTAATTATTTATGTTATGTTATTCGTTTCTTAATCTAGATAATGCAGCAGTGACTGATTAGCTTTTTTTTGTGACTTGGTAAGTGACAAGGAGAGAGAAAGGGAAGTTAAGGGGGCAAACAATAAATCTGACTTCTTGAGCGGCACGTCACAATAAAAATTATGCAGCGCAACTGCAGGAGAACTGGTATTCGTGTATGACAATGTAAAACTTAACCTCAATTGGATTGCAACATGTAACTGACGAAGGGAGTGTTCAGTGATTCGTGTACTTCAAAAAACATGCAGTGTGGTCTCACAGAAGCTGAAGATGTCATTACAAATGTTTTGGCCCCCAAAAGTGTGTTCGATTATACTGAAATTTTGAAATAACCATCTAAGTTGAACTTATTTTTCTCTGTTTGTACTGTGGTTTTTTTCCCTTGTTTGTATTTGCAGGAATGTATGTAATTTGTGTTGTTGATGTAGTGATATAACTTTTCAATTGAGAATAATAGAACGATTATTTACCATTTGTTATTCTGTATGAATAGTCAACTTTAGTTTCATTATTTTCTACAGTTATCCTTTATTTTCACTTCTCTTATGTACTACCATTCCGTATCTCCACTTTAAAGAGTTGGTAACCCTTTCTATATGACACGGCACTGACGGAAAGAAAAATCGCAGCTCCAAGAAGGGCTTGTGCGAAATAAACGAAAGCTGGTAGGCCTTTTTCTACATCTGAAAGATGTCTGTTCAAATTTCACGCCAGTCGCTAACGGGTGGCACTAATAGTGTCACTATGAGAATGGAAATAGCGTTTGCTTTAAATACAAGCTGT
Source organism: Schistocerca cancellata (assembly GCF_023864275.1). Taxonomy (NCBI): domain Eukaryota; kingdom Metazoa; phylum Arthropoda; class Insecta; order Orthoptera; family Acrididae; genus Schistocerca; species Schistocerca cancellata. The sequence continues at coordinate 450,149,342 of NC_064634.1, read as the reverse complement.
AATGGTTGTGTGCGTTAGTTACCTTTGAGATTGGATGTGGTGAGTTCTTTTAGTCAGGAATGCCTTTAAGGCAGGGACGGCCACGGCGTGCCAAACTGCACGCGTGTACGGATGTGCTGCATGCGTGCTAGAGATGGGCAAAACTGTTCTTTTCAGAGATTGGATCAGAACTGTTCACTCCCTGAAATGAATTAGCTCTTTTTCATGACTCACCACTCATTTACAATATAAAAT